>NC_090448.1:118077146-118380177 GCF_031143425.1 Pleurodeles waltl | reverse complement strand
CACCGCCGGCCTGTCGGCGGTGCTCCCGCGGTCCTCCGCCCTGGCGGTCTTTGACCGCCAGGGTCAGAATGACCGCCAGAGCCTCCTGTCCTTAGCAGTCATGTCACTCACTCTACTTCATACACTTGAGAAATGTCATCCCCCTGGTGAGTACACTTCGGATGTGATTTCCCAAACAGGACTCTTTCGGGGAGAGGGCACTGAAATGGTGTTTGGAGTTACAGATGCAGGGCCTGCTGTGAGATACAGACATATGACTCTAGTACACAAACTTGACCAATGTTCTCCCCCAGTGAGCACACTTCAATTGAGAGTATCCTAACAGATGTTATTGAGCATGGGACCACTGGTCTGGTTTTTAGAGTTACAGAAACAGTGCCTGCTGTGAGTTTTAACGGAAAAAAAAATGTAATGTTGGGTGGCTAATTCCTCACATATTGTATCACAGTTTTAGTCACGTCCGTCCCTGAGCTAGACCCACTATACAAATGTAATGCTCCCAGGTACGTCCACTTCAATTGGGAATTTGCAAACAGGGGTCTTTGTTCCAGGGGACACTAGGCTGGCTCAGTGGAGTAAATGTGACAGAGCCTCCTTGCCTTAGCAGTCCTATCAGTCCCTTATACTACACCCATTGTATAAATGTTATACTCCCAGGTGAGTAGACTTCAACAGAGAGTTGTGACACAGGGGTCTTTGTTGCAGGGGACACTGGGCTGGCTGAGGATAGTAACAGTGATAGAGCCTCCTGGCCATAGCAATCCTGTCAGTCCCAGTACCACACCCACAATACAAATGTCATGCTCCCAGGACAGTACACTTCAATTGGGAGTTGAAAAACAGGGGACTTTGTTGCAGAGGACACAGAGCTGGTGAGAGGAGTAACAGAGAAGGTGGCACAAGGTGGGCAGTGAGCACGCATGACATTACATTTTGTGCCATTTTTCTTGTTGTGACTTACTAGACTTGATTCCCTCAGGTATTCCAGTTAAGCCTGCAGGATGGCCAAGACCTTCTCCTCCCAGGGAAAGAGTTATAATGGGGCACTGGAAGGGGCCACCATCAGTCTTCCTGGCCTGCACATAGTCCCTGGGTACCAGGAAACAGACCTTGCCCCTGAGGTCGTTACACCGCCTCCTCATGCCCTCTCCTGTGCGAAGGGTTGTGCCTATGCATGCACTCTATCGACTATCCTGTCCCACATTTCCATTTCCCTACTGAGAGTAGTATGCTGGACCTTTGCTCCAAAATGTTGTGGATCTAATCTTATAATTTCATCCACCATGATTCTTAACTTTTCATCTGTGTAATGGGGATTTTTGAAACATGACATGGTGAGAAAAAATTAAAATATAAAGGAGTGAAGAGGGGTAGTGTAAAAGGGTGTAAATGGACAAAATTGTGTGCAGGTTGTTTAATGAATTGGTGATAAAAAGGCGTGCCTAATCTATGTTATCTACATAAAAGAGTTACTCTGGCTTATGTGTTTGGCGCTGTAAATGCAAAACATTGTGGTCTTTGAAGGGGTGTGTTTTATAGTGTCCTTGTCAAGTGCGTCAAGTGTAGCAATGTGTGTTTTTAAATCCATCCAATGGACTGTTGTGTATTACTTTGGTGATGGCGGGCCCCGTGGCCTGGTCCGCCATTGACTGACCAGCATGTGTGTCTGCCAGTGCAACTTTGGACTTGTAATATGGTCAGTAGTTGATCGCGGGGCTGTTGGTGCTGGATATCACACCACCTACATACGGGCCTCCATGCTGCCACTGGTCTGGCTTTTTTGGTTGGTGATTGGCGGCCCTACCGGTATAATTTGTATTAGGGTGGTCTGGGAGACTGCCAACATGATGGTCTTTTTGGGACTTCAAACATGGTGGTCCGACGGTCTGAAAGCCAAACTCATAATGAGGCCCAATGTGTTTCGCATGAAAACAATTTTGTTCAGCAAGTCTGTTTCCAGCTGAAATGTGCCATATTTTATTACACGTTAAGCTTAATAAATTAATAGATATTTTCATACATTGATATTATCATTGGTTTCAGCATTTATGAAATGTCAGTGTCAGCCACACAATTGTCATGAGAAAAAAACAGTATAAAATAATCAATATATTGAAGTAAATAACAGAAAAATGATTGGTTTCTCTATAGAGTGCATACAATATGTGCGGAATTAGCCACCCAACATTTACATTTTTTATCACTTGATTCTTGAATCAGTTCTGTAAGTGCAGCCCAATAATAGAGCCTCACTTAGGGCATAATTCTGCCAAAATGTTTTTTGAGTTGTAAACCTCCTTTTAAAGTAAAGACCTTGTGATAGTTACTCACAACCACATGTGGACATGTGTGTGCATACTTGGACAAATTGAGAGAGAAAGACTGTTCTATGACTCAGACTGCGATCTGTGGTCAGCTAGGACCCATAATAATTTTGTAATGTCTTCTGAATACCAGACAGCAGACAGTGCGCATTACGAGTTTGCGAGGCAGTGAGAGCCATGCACTGCATGGGCCCCCCTGTGATCCCCTGCACCTGTTCTCCGCTAGCTTTTTCATGGTGGTGAAAGTACAATGAAAAGGCTGCCAGAGAACAGGGTTGTAATCAGCAAGACAGTTTTACATGCACACCGCCCTAGCTGATTACAACTTGCGCCCGCTATCAGCCCATTGGGATCACTGATCCCGGCGGAGATGCAGTATCCTAGTTGTTAGACTGCCAGGGTCGTAATGTGGCGGTCAAACCTCCACAGCAGCTTCCGCCCAGACAAGTCTGGCAGTCTAGTGACCACCAGACTCGTAATTAGGCCCTTAATCTTATCCGCACTTTGTGTGAAAACTGTAAACTTTCACTTTTTGGATTGGTTTGACATAGAAATGCCATTTAAATGGCTTTTTCTATATTGATCTGATGTTTTACCAAAATATTGCTAAAGAAACATTGTGATATGATCATATTGTTGCATTTATAGTGTGATGACAACAATATTGTTTCTTTAAATATAGCAGGTAACAATATTTTTTTTTATTTTTTTTATTTTGATTCTAAAAGCTATTATTATATATAATATTGTTGTGTATAAAATCTACATGTTGCATTTTTTTAGTTATGTCTGTTGCAGTTTTTATATTTTTAAAATTTTTCGAAATATCTTAGGACTGGGATGTGTGGCTTTTAGGGCTAGGTTGTGGAGTAATTTTTACATATTTTCATATTTTTAGACAATATAATGTTATACTTTTGTGACATATTTAAATAAAATTGACAATGCATTTTTTTTAAATTATAAAATACATTCATAATGTTTTCATTTTTAAAGAATTGTCTGGTAGTATTTATTTTTAGTTTTTATATTTTGTAAAATGTTTAAAGTATAATAGGGATTGGGAATGAGTGGTTTGGAGGGGACTAGGGTAGGGAGTTTATAAAATGTAAGTAATATTAGAAAACGTTTTTTTCATTTAAAATGACAGATGTTTGCAATTAGAAGAAAAACATGAATATATACATGAATGAATGTATTATTGGAATTTATTTGAAATAATTTGTTTCCATATATTTGTGTTTAGATGTCATCATGTATATTTTAGTAAATTCATTGAAAAAAGCTTTGATATTTTACATTTTATATGTTATATTAATCCAAAATATTTTTTAATTAGTTTAAATGTGATTATTTGAATAGTTTTATAATGATTGTTACATACTGTAAATATGCTTTAAATGTTAGAAAAGTTTGAAAATATTTCTCAATTTTATTCACTGTTTTATTTATATTTGTTATAACTGTTTTAAAAGTCTTATTATTTGATGTTTTTATTTATGTATTTAAAATGTCATTTTATTGAATTATTTAAAAGTTCATTTTTACATATCTTTAAATAATTATATTTTACATTTGCTGTATATTACAAATAAGCTGTGTATATTTGATTTCAAATTTGTATTTATTTACTTTTACAATATGTTAATTTACAATATGTAATAGTTTTTAGTGTTTATCGGATAATACAAATTAAATTAGTTTAATTATGTTGCGTGCGTTCTGATGAGACATATTTTAAATTTTATCTAATTCTATATACATTTTTAATATTGGTGTAGGAGTCTAGCAATTTTAACAATGCGGCTTGGACTGTAATAGGATCAGTAAATCAACAACCTTCAGAGTCCAACACATTTCCCAATGTGGCATGCATTAGAGCAGGTATAGTAAATCTACACCACTCAAAGTCCTACACTTTTCCAAATGTGGTTTAGATTGGAGGGGGAATAGTGTATGTTTATCAATCAAAGTCTAAAACTTCCTCAATGTGGCTTAGATTGGAGTGAAAATAGTAAATCTATACATATTTGTATTTTGTTCATGTACTATAATTTTCTAACATATATGTTTTAATTTTTCACAAATTGAAACATTTATTTTACAAGCATATTATATACAATGTTTTAAAAACACTGTCATTTTTTAAACAATACATTTCTCATTTATGTTAACATTTGTATATTTGTATTCATATATTAAAAGGTACTTTCAATTAGTTCATGCAATTGTATAGTTCTTTTCATATATATTTGCATTTCTTAAAATCTACATTGTTTTCAAATGCAAACTAAATGATTATACTTTTTCATTTTTTACCACTTTCTTTATCTTTATAGTCTTCTGCATTTTAGAGTATTCAGGCTTCTGTGAAATCATGTTTTCCCATTCCAGCTTTAGGTCAGGGAAGATTCTTTTTAAAATACTAGTTGAGATTATAATCTTTGGGGTGGTATGAATTAGTCTAGTTAGAATAGGCTACTATTTGTTAGTTGGTTTTTGGTAAAAATCAGATCTAGTTTTGGTCTGTTAGTCTAGTGTGACAAGCCTCATTGTACTGTGTAAGTTTTATTACTAAGGCCCGCATTATGACATTGGCGGTAAATGGTGCTTACCGCCACCCTAATGGCCACCAACATACCGCTACGGTGGTGAATAGCCCTTCGCCATATTATGATACACACACACCAATCCAACAGAATACATCCACATACACAAATCCGCCACCCCAAAGGTCAGTGCAAAAGTGGCGGTCCCACCACCCATACCGTTACACCAACAGAACAACGCCCACCACATTATGACCCACGAATCACCACAATCGACATTCAACGGCGGTAAACCATTGGCGGTACATACTGCCATGCTGAGAATGGACACCCACTTGGAAAACAACACTAAATTGGCCAATACCAAAAACACACACCTGACACTTATGAACACATCACACACACCCACCCACACCACTATAAAACACACACCCACATTACCCACAACCCTTCACAAACACCAAAAATTGCCACAAGACAGACACCAAGACCACTTAGACAACTAGCCACACACACCACTTACACCCATACATCCCTCACGCACCCCACATCACACCCCCCACCACATTACTCAACACACTCTCACCAACACACACCACACAACACCCATGTCCCCACAAAGGCACCCCCGTTTCACTGAGGAGGATTTAAGGGTCATGGTGGAGGAAATTGTCAGGTTAGAGCCACTGCTGTTTGGAACACTGGTACAGCAAATATCCATTGGAAGGAAGATTGAGCTATGGGGGAGAATCGTGGACAGGGTGAACACTGTGGGACAGCATCCAAGAACAAGGGACAGGAAGAGGTGGAATGACCTACGGGGGAAGGTACGTTCCATAGCAGCAAGGTACCAGCTCGCCATCCAGAGGACTTGCGGTGGACCCTCTTCTTCTCCCCCACAGCTCACAGCGTGGGAGGAGCAAGTCTTGGCAATACTGCATCCTGAGGGAGTCACTGAAGTAGCCGGAGGACTGGATACTGGTAAGTCAATAATTACCACTTATCACCCCCAATACCTGCATGCCACCTCACACCCTCACCCTCACTCCCATCACATCACTCCATCCCACACAATGCACCACCGCAGATGACTAACCCTAATGCCAAGCCCTGCAAGCCATACAAATGCATGGACAGCCTTCCCAGCACTGCATGCAAACAAAGGTGGCGGGGAAAAAGCAACCACAGAGTGGAGGAAAGGGTTGTACAATATGTCACAGGCATGATGCATAATACATCTCTTACATACCCACAGGTGCCCCAGCCAATCTCAGTGGAGAGGTGGTGTCACGACTATACAGTCCTCCAACAGAAGATGCCCCCAGTGACGACAGTAACTCTGGACTTCAGGATCTGGACCAACAACCTGGCCTATCAGGGACCACTGGACAATTGGTCACCCAGCCCACTCAGACAACCAAAGAGCCTCCCCCATCAGGATCCAACCCCACAGCACCCACCAAGCGTACCCACACCTCTGCCCCCGGGACATGTCAATCAGCAGTATGCCCACCTCTACAGGGACCACAGTCCACACCTCACCCACAAGACAATCAGGGAACTGGGGTCAGTGGCAGTGGGCATACCGTTCAGGGGAAAGAGGCACAGGCCAACAGGGACACTGGGAGGACCACTGGGTGCCAGGGAGAGGACAGGACCAGGGAACAGACTCTCCAGGAGGCACTCTTTGAGATCCTGGGAGCCTACCAACATTCCGAGGACACAATGGGCCAGATCCTTGACAACGTGCAGGAGTACAGGCGGCTGCAGGAGAGACAGTATCAGGGGATCAGGGACTTGCAGGCCATTACCAACACCCTGATCTCTATAGCAGGGGTGCTGGCAGATATGGCCAACATCATGAGAGAGGAAACAACACACCAGCGGGCCCCTAGCACTATCCAGTCCATTGACCAGCCCTCCACTTTCACTACCGCTAGTGGGCAGGAGGCCCGCCACAGGACCCACAGGCCACAATCATCCCTCCCCCTGCAGAAGGTGAACCACCCCGCAAACTTTCCCCCTTCCCCTTGTCATCCCCGTATGATCAGGGTACCAAAGACCCAGCCCAGCACCTCATCCACAAAGTCCACTGGGACAGTGGTAGCACCACCTACTTGTGGTGTTGTGGTGGTAAGGATACCACACCTCCATCGAAGAAGGGGAAGGAGCCTGCACCACCAGGCAAGAAGAGGAAGGAGCCTGCACCACCAGGCAATAAGAGGAAGGAGCCTCACCTCCATCCAGAAAGGGGAAGAGGCAATCCACAACTGCCAGGAAGGGTAAGTGATCCACGCCCCATGTAATGGAGGAGACAAAGCCCACTACTCAAGCGGAGGCTGTCAGGGTGACACCTCCACCACTACCAGCTGTCATGGGTCCCCCACTGCCAGCTGATGAATTGCAGCCATCAGCAACTGCAGAGGCTGCCTAGAAGGCACCTCCAACCACCACCACACTGCAGCCATCAGCAACTGTAGAGGCTGCCCAGGAGCCTTGTCCTTGCACTCCCCAGGACAGAGCGATGGGCATGCTTTCCCCTCCACAACCAGTGGGCAAGTCACCCACCTGAGAGACTGTGGCCTTGCACTCCCCAGGACAGAGCAATGGGCATGGAGTCCCATCCAGAACCAGTAGGCTTGTTCCCACATCCAACTGAGGTGCCACCCCTCCCCCTGATGTGCCTGCCCATTTGCAAACTGATGCCCCTGCATAGTACTATCAAGATGAAGTCAGGATTCTAGTTGGAGCTTGCACTGTGCCCTGTGGCCATGTGGGCCCTTTGAACATTGGACTGGGCAATGTCCCTTTGTGTACATATCTGTTTTACTGACAAATTGATTACGTTTTTTAGATGTTGATTTGATTATAATCACTTTCGTCCATTCCTGTTGTCCTTGCCTTATTCTGCCATGTTTCGAGGACAATTGTTTTTCGTGGCAGCTGGTAGTGTGTATGGTGTATGTGGGTCTGGAGTGTGTTGTGCGGGTGTGCGTCACTCTCGTTTCCCCCCTCCCTCGCTTGTGTGCTAGGCGGCTGTACTCACAATTGTCATCTTCGTCGGAGTAGGTGTTCCAGGTGGAGCATAACATAGAAGATCATCGGGAAAACCTGCAGTTCGGGTTCCATGGCAGCATTGTTCTTCCCCGTGTCTCCGATGGTGAGTCCTTTCTCTTCTGTGATGTGCTGGCACCAGGCTTTTGATGGTGTTGGTACCGCCCCAGAAAAGGAGGTGGATTGATGTGTCAAAGTAACTTGGGTGGTACTTTGTATTCCACATGGCTGTTGGCGGCTACTGCAGTGGTGAATGTTGTTTCCGCCCTGGTGGTTGTTGTGGTATATTGGCTGTCTATGGGAGTTATCACCACCATGGTCATAATTTGGCAGTTATTACCACCAGCCATGTTGGCGGTATTACCGCAACTTTATCTCTCACTGCCAGGGTCATAATAAAGGCATACGTTTGTTTACAATTCGTTGAATATATATCTTCTTTGAATGATTAATAATTAAAGTGGGATGTTTGTGAATTGTTGTTTCGTGTGCATCCTGGAGATTATCAATTTATGATACATTTTCTGAAGAAATATAGGCCCTCATTCGGACCTTGGCGGGCGGCGGAGGCCGCCCGCCAAAGTCCCGCCGTCAAAATACCGTACCGCGGTCGCCCGCCAGCCCAGGGGAAAACGACCTTCCCACCATGAAGCCGGCTCGTAATCGAGCCGGCGGAGTGGGAAGGTGCGACGGGTGCTACTGCACCCGTCGCGTATTTCACTGTCTGCAAGGCAGACAGTGAAATACATTTTGGGGCCCTCTTACGGGGGCCCCTGCAGTGCCCATGCCATTGGCATGGGCACTGCAGGGGCCCCCAGGGGCCCCGCGACTCCCCCTCCCGCCATCCGGTTCCCGGCGGGAGAACCGCCAGGAACTGGATGGCGGGAGGGGGAGTCGGAATCCCCAAGCCGGCGCAGCAAGCTGCGCCGGCTTGGAGGATTCCTTGGGGGCAGCGGGAAACCGGCGGGAGACCGCCGGTTTCCCTTCTCTGACCGCGGCTAAGCCGCCGCGGTCAGAATGCCCCACGGGGCACCGCCGGCCTGTCGGCGGTGCCACCGCGTCCCGCGGCCCTGGCGGAAGTAATCCGCCAGGGTCGTAATGACCACCATATTTAGTTATATTTTAAATAATATTATTTATAATTCCTTTATTTTGCAGTTTTCCTGAAGTATTTTGTTTATGTTTTAATATTTCAGTTTATGGATTGTACTAATATTTTTTTTTATTGGATATATATTTGTGTTTATGTTTTTGAGGTCTCTTTTTCTATTTTCGAGGATTGTTGTTTTTGTTTTCTTCTTGATTTCAGTAACTTCATGTACATAACTGTGTGCTAGATTTATTCTATGTAATAAATGGTAGACGAATGTTAATGTGTTTAAAAGTTATTTTTATATTTTTATTATTTGATAGTGTTTTATGTATTGTGCTGATGTTTGCCTCCATCACCAGCACGCCCATCACCACACATCGCCCACGTGCACTCACCACCCCCACTACCATTCACACATCCCCTGTGTCCTCTCCCAGTGTGTCTGTGAGCCCTCCTCCCAAAGTACACAAACGCAGGCACACACCCACCCAACAGCCATCCACCTCACAACAGCCTCTGGCCCATGTACCTTCCCCCATATTCAGCAGACGTACATCTCCTACAACCACTACCTCTGCCTCCACTCCCAAACCCACTCCATCTTCCCGTCCCAGTGTGTCTAAAAAACTTTTCCTGGCAAACCATGACCTCTTCCCTTCACCTCCCTCGTCCTTCCCCTAGGGCCAGGCTTTCCAGGTCCCAGCCCAGCACCTCAGCCACCTAATCCCCAGGCACAGTGGTGCCAGCAACTGCGGGGTCATCGAGTGCGCCACACATCAGGGCTGCCAGTGTGCCACGTAGCGAGGGCAAGGACATTCCGCCACCTGCCAAGGTGAAAAAGGTGCCCACTTTCCCAGAGTGAGAAGCCGAAAGTACCAGCCAACAAGGGCTCAGCAAAGAAAAAAAAAGGGATAGTGGCAAGACAACTGCGCCACCATCAGAGCTGGGGAAGGGCCAAAAGCTAAACAGCAGGTCAGGACAGGGCATGGTGGCACTAACTGAGGGGCCAGTGTCACACTTTCTGTCCACAACCACGCCAACCTGTATGGTGGCGAACACCGCTAGCTGCCCCGCCACCACAACCGCCACCTGCACCGCCACCTGCACTGCCCCCAGCATGTCTACAGCCTCAACGACAGTCCCCAGCCTCTTCCCCAGTGGGCAGCCGTCTGAGGCTGCAGGAGACGTCCTGCTGTGTCCCTCAGCAGGTGCTGAGCCATGCAACGACGCCAAAACCACCGCCAGCACTGCCGCAACAGACACCACCGCAAGCACCGCCACAACAGACACCGCCACAAGCACCGCCACCGGCCCCGCGGCGTCCTCGGACACAGGCACCACCGCTGACATGGCTACCATCCCCAGTGGTCAGTAGTCTGAGGCTGGAGGAGAGTTCCTGGACCCTGGGCGGCTTCTATGAGGCATTTCTTCCATCACTATTTTCACTAGCAGGTGGAAGGTGCAGCCGCAGCAGTGTGGGGTATGTCGCTGCCTCCATCGCGTATCATGCTACCTGAACCTCGCAAATCCCGTGGCACACACACCCAGGTGAGGGAATTGTACTGGCCACACTGCACGTGGAGCACTCTGGGCACCAAGCCCCCTCCAGAACCAGTGGAGAAAGGCATCCACTACCTCAGTCCTTGGCAGGATGAAGCACTCTGGGCACAAAGCCTCCTCCAGAACCAGTGGAGTATCACATCCACTACCTCTGTCCTTGGCAGGATCAAGCACTCTGGGCACAAAGCCCCCTCCAGAACCAGTGGAGAAAGGTATCCACTGCCTCAGTCCTTGGCAGGATGAAGCACTCTGGGCACAAAGCCCCCTCCAGAACCAGTGGAGTATCACATCCACTACCTCTGTCCTTGGCAGGATGAAGCACTCTGGGCACAAAGCCCCCTCCAGAACCAGTGGAGAAAGGCATCCACTACTTCAATCCTTGGCAGGATGAAGCACTCTGGGCACAAAGCCCCCTCCAGAACCAGTGGAGTATCACATCCACTACCTCTGTCCTTGGCAGGACGAAGCACTCTGGGGCACAAAGCCCCCTCCAGAACCAGTGGAAAAAGTCATCCACCACCTCAGGCCTTGGCAGGATAAAGCACTCTGGTCACAAAGCCCCCTCCAGAACCAGTGGAGTATCACATCCACTACCTCAGTCCTTGGCAGGATGAAGCACTCTGGGCACAAATCCCCCTCCAGAACCAGTGGAGTATCACATCCACTACCTCTGTCCTTGGCAGGATCAAGCACTCTGGGCACAAAGCCCCCTCCAGAACCAGTGGGGAAAGGCATCCACTACCTCAGGCCTTGGTAGGATGAAGCACTCTGGGCACAAAGCCCCCTCCAGAACCAGTGGAGTATCACATCCACTACCTCTGTCCTTGGCAGGACGAAGCACTCTCGGCACAAAGCCCCCTCCAGAACCAGTGGAGAAAGTCGTCAACTACTTAAGTCCTTGGCAGGATGAAGCACTCTGGGCACAAAGCCCCCTCCAGAACCAGTGGAGTATCACATCCACTACCTCTGCCCTTGGCAGGATGAAGCACTCTGGGCACAAAGCCCCCTCCAGAACCAGTGGAGACTGTTATCCACTTGAGAGACTGTGGCTATGCACTCCCCAGGATAAAGCAGTGGGCAAACCACCCACTTGAGAGACTTGAGAGACTGTGGCTTTGCACTCCCCAGGATAAAGCGGTGGGCAAACCAGCCACTTGAGAGACTGTGCCTTTGCACTCCCCAGGATAAAGCAGTGGGCAAACCACCCACCTGAGAGACTTGAGAGACTGTGGCTTTGCTCTCCCCAGGATACATCAATGGGCATGGAGCCCCCTCGTGCAGCAGTGGCTTTGTGCGTTCATCAGGCTGAGGTGCCCCCCTCCCCCTCTCCCTGAGGTGCCTGTTTATTTTTGATCAGATGCCCCAGCAGTGTTCTCTACGTTTCCAGTCAGGTATCATGTGTGGGCCTCGCCCATGCATTTTGGGCCTAGTGGTCCACGGACAATGATTAGTACACTATCCGGACTTGTGTAGTTGGTGTACATATTTGTATATACTGAATTTTGACTTTTGACTAATGGATTTTTCATGATTACAATCATTACAATAATTTCCTTTTGTCCTTCCGTTCTTCCAGGGGGTGGGGGGGGGGGTGTATATGTAATGTTGCTGCATGTATTTGTGTGTATGTTGTTGTGTGTGAGGGTGATGATGGGGGTGTTGCGTGTTTGTGTCACTCTATTTCCTCCCCCCCTCGCCTGTGTTGTAGGTGCAGTTCTCACCGTGGTCGCTGCCGCCGCCGTTCGTACTCCTGGTAGAAGAGGAGGTAAACCAACATGGGTAACACATGAAGTTTGGGTTCCATGGCATCCTGGTTCCTCGTTGGATGTTGAGAGGTGAGTGTGTTTCCTTCTGTGTACTGTTTCCGCCGTGCTTTTGATAGCGTTGGTTCCGCCCCGGAAAAGGTGGCGGATAGGCCTCTTGAAATACAGTGGGCGGTACTTTGTCTCCCGCCTGTCTGTTGGCGGTGTCCACCGCGCTGTTTGTTTCTACCGCCGTGGCGGTTGGAGTGTTAAAGTGGCTGTCTATGTTGGCGGTTTCTGCCACGGTCGTGATCCCATTTTTTTTTCCTCCGGCCTGTTTGCGGTATTACCGCCGCTTTAACACTGACCACCAGGGTTGTAATGAGGGCCATAGTAACTTAATGAAAGCACCACAAAATGACACAACACAGGTTTAGAAAAATAGAAAATATTTACTTAAACAAAACAAGACCAAGCAACAAAAATCCACAATACACAAGTCAAGTTATCAATTAAAAAGTGTCTTTGTGTAGTTTAAAACACTCACTAAAACTGTTAGTATGAGAATGTACCTTGGGAGCGTCAAAAATAACCCAGCACAGATGAGTGTGCGTCAAAAAGGCCTTGCAATGCGTTGAATTCACTCACGAGCAAGACCTTGCGTCTTTTCTCCTTTCGTTGGGTCGGGCGCATTGTTTCTTCTCTCCACAGGAGAGCGATATGTAGATCAAGTCAGCCCTCTCGGGTCCAGGCAGGCCTTGCGTTGTTTTTACACGGCCAGTGGTGTTTGCGTTAAAAATCCAGCCGCACGATGATCTGAAAACCACGCAGTGCAGGTTGTGATCTCCCAGCCTCTGTCAGCGATGATGTGCATTGTTTCTCCAGCTCCGTGCGTTGATTCCTTTGTCGCGTTTCCGGCGAGGGTTGGCTTTCAGCTGCAGGGCCGGCAGCACGTTGTTTCTTCAGCCGGAGATCGGAGTTGCATCAGTCTTTTCCCCGCACATCGCTCTGTACGTGGATTTCCACCTCTTAGGCTGCCAGTTTTTCCTTTCAGGGTCACAGGAATTGAATGGGCACCACAGAGCAGAGTAGGAGTCTCTCCAGAGACTCCAGATGCTGGCAGAGAGGTCTTTGCTGTCCCTGAGACTTAAAACAACAGGAGGCAAGCTCTAAATCAAGCCCTTGGAGAGTTCTTCCCAAGATGGAAGGCACACTAAGGGGTCATTCAGACCTTGGCGGACGGCGGAGGCCGTCCGCCAAGGTACCGCCGACAAATGACCGCACCGCGGTCAAAAGACCGCGGCAGCCATTCAAACATTTCCGCTGGGCCGGCGGGTGCTCTCCAAAAGAGCGCCCGCCGGCCCAGCGGAAATGCCCCTGCAACGAGGACGCCGGCTCAGAATTGAGCCGGCGTAGTTGCAGGGGTGCGACGGGTGCAGTTGCACCCGTCGCGTATTTCAGTGTCTGCAAAGCAGACACTGAAATACTTTGTGGGGCCCTCTTACGGGGGCCCCTGCAGTGCCGATGCCATTGGCATGGGCACTGCAGGGGCCCCCAGGGGCCCCGCGGCACCCCCTACCGCCATCCTGTTCATGGCGGGTTTCCCGCCATGAACAGGATGGCGGTAGGGGGTGTCTGAATCCCCATGGCAGCGGAGCGCGCTCCGCCGCCATGGAGGATTCAATGGGGCAGCGGTAAACCGGCGGGAGACCGCCGGTTTACCCTTTCTGACCGCGGCTGAACCGCGCGGTCAGAATGCCCTTGGGAGCACCGCCAGCCTGTTGGCGGTGCTCCCGTGGTCGGTGACCCTGGCGGTCACCGGCCGCCAGGGTCAGAATGACCCCCTAAGTCCAGTCTTTGCCCTCTTACTCTGGCAGAAGCAGCAACTGCAGGATAGCTCCACAAAGCACAGTCACAGGCAGGGCATCTCTTCTTCTTCAGCTCTTCAGCTCTTCTCAAGGCAGAAGTTCCTCTTATTTCCAGAAGTGTTCTAATGTCTGTGGTTTTGGGTGCCCTTCTTATACCCATTTTCCCCTTTGAAGTAGACCTACTTCAAAGTAAAGTCTCTTTTGAATGTGAAATCCTGCCTTGCCCAGGCCAGGCCCCAGACACTCACCAGGGGGTTGGAGGCTGCATTGTGTGGGGGCTGGCACAGCCCTTTCAGGTGTGAGTGACCACTTCTCTCCTCCCTCCTAGCACAGATGGCTCATCAGGATATGCAGGCTACACCCCAGCTCCCTTTGTGTGACTGTCTAGTGAGAGGTGCAACCAGCCCAACTGTCAAATTGACCCAGACAGGGAATCCACAAACAGGCAGAGTCACAGAAATGGTATAAGCAAGAAAAGCCTCACTTTCTAAAAGTGGCATTTTCAAATAAACACAATCTTAAAATCAACTTTTCTATAAGATGTATTTTTAAATTGTGAGCTCAGAGACCCCAAACTCCACATGTCCATCCGCTCCCAAAGGGAATCTACACTTTAATCAGATTTAAAGGTAGCCCCCATGTTAACCTATGAGAGGGACAGGCCTTGCAACAGTATGAATTTGGTACCCCTATCAGATACCACTTCCTTGGGGAACCCCATGCGGGTAAAAACCCCCATCAAAGCACGACCCACCACAGGGGAAGTGATTGATCTCAAAGGAATGGCATCTGGGTGCCGGGTGGCATGGTCCACCAAGACCAGGATAAACCTGTTGCCAATGGCTGTCTTGGGATCCAGAGGCCCCACAATGTCAATGCCTACCCTCTCAAAGGGAGTACTTACAACAGGCAAAGGTTGGAGGGGAGTCTTACATTTCCTCCCACTCTTGCCACTTGTCTGGCAAGTCTGACAAGACCTGCAATGTGCATCTGAGTGCCTGCGCATTCGGGGACAGTAAAAGTGGGTGACAAGCCTCTCAAAGGTCCTGTCCTGCCCCAAATGTCCAGTTAAAGGCACATCATGAGCCAACCCCACTAGGAAGGCCCTGAAGCACTGGGGTACCACCAGCACACGGTATGACCCAGGCTCAGGAACCTTAGGCTCTCTATACAGGAGGGCATCCTCCCAATAGATCAGGTGTGATCTTGGATCCTTGCCAGCCGCCTGGTCTGCAGCCTGCTGCCACAAACCCTCCAAAGTAGGGCATGTCTTCTGTGCTGCACAGAATTCTACCCTGGTGGGCCCCCCTTCCTGCTGCCACTGCGACAGCTCAGGGAACTCCCCCAGTTCAGCCACCAGTTCCCCTGTAGGCTACGGCATCACCCTCAGGCTTTGCCTACTCCCGGACCGTGGGAACTTCTGGGCCTGGTTTCCCACACCCCCTGCCCTTCCTGTTGTTGGCGGTCCCCTGGGCCACTGTTTCAGGCTCCAGGGGCTCTTGATTACCCTGACGAGCTGCCATTGACCAGGTGGATACGCATACCCACCCAGGCAGACCCAACAACTCCAACCGAGACCTGTGTTCCACCTCCTTCCAAGGACAATCCTCCAGGCCATTGCCTAGCAAACAATCAACAGGCATGGTTGGACTCACAGCTACCTTCAAGGAACCTGAGACATCCTCCCCATCCAAAGGGAACCTGTGCCACTCTGCACAGGCGCTCTGAGTTTTCCACTGCAACTACTTGGTGAAGTACCTGGGGATCAATCTGCTCTCCAGACACCAGTTGACTGCTCATTGTAGTCACACTGGCTCCTGTGTCTCTCAGAGCCTCCACCCTCTGTCCATTGATGGTCACCCACTGCCTGTACATCTTAGTGTTTTCAGGCACTTAGGTACTCTGGACCATCTCACTATCCCCTAGTGAGACAAGAGTCATCTCAGCTGGTTCCCACCCACCTGAAACCAACTCCTCCCCAAGTGCTACACTGGCCAAACCCTGGAACGGCGTACCAGAGGGTGCCGGTGTACTTTTGGGGCATTTGGGGTCCCCCACACATGACCCACCTGGTCACATGCATAGCACTTACGTGGGGGACCACCTGCCACTGGCTTCCCTTTGGAGAACCATAGCTTCTTTTCACGAGAGGATTGGGAATCCTTACCCTGGGAATCAGTTTGGGGCTCTGTAGAGAACTCCCCCTGTTTACACTTACCCCTCCTTTCTTCTGAGAGGGACCCTGCCCACCCTTGGTGTGATCACCCCTATTCCTCTTTTGGACCTTGGTGCTCTCCCAGCGGTCTGCTTCCTGTGCAAGCTTCCTGGGGTCAGTCAGCTTGCTGTCAATCAGGTGCTGGCACAGCTCTGGAAAGCATACACCGTACAAGTGCTCCCAAGCAATCAGATTGTAAAGCCCCTCATACGTAGTTACCTTACTGCCCTTCACCCAACCATCCAGTGACCTGCATTAAGAATCAACACATTCCAACCATATTTGGGATTCCTTCTTCTTAGAGGACCTAAACTTGCCCTTATACTGCTCAGGGGGGGACCATACCGTGTGAGTAGGGCATCCTTCATGATAGTGTAGGTGAGACTCAGAGCATTCCCTAAGGCTGTCAGTGTATCCCTCCCCTCTACCTCAAAGTGCTTCCTCAGAGCTGCCCCCCCATTGAGCTTCAGGGACGAGATTCATGTGGAGAGCAGACTCATACCCCTTTAACCACAAGTAGAAGTCATCCTCCCTCCTGTAATCCTTCACAAGGTCTTTAGGCATGTGCACCCTCCTCTCAGGCTGCACTGTGGTATTGCTGCCACCATCTCTACTGGACTGGCTTCTATGATCCATCTCTCTCAAGCTAAGCTCATGAGCCATAGCTAACTTCCTCTCCTCAATGGCAAGCCTTCTCTGTTCCAATTGGTACTCCCTTTCTGCTTGTCTGTCCTGTAACTCCTCAGGTGTCAGACCCTTAGATGAGACACTGCTACCTGCCCTGGAGACCTTCTCCCTGGACATAACAGGCCCACCCACAATACTATTGTGTATGGAACACTCTTCCTTCTCCTCCTCATCTCCCTCATCCTCTGTGTGCCCTTCAGTGCTCTTGGCTGTCACCCAGACCCTCAGTGCCTTTTGAAGCTCCTCCTTCCTGGGTGAGCTCTTAATGGGGCAGTCAAAACCTTTACAGAACTGCTTCAACTGAGCCTTGGTATAACTCTCCAATTTCTCAAGGTCAAAGTCAGCTCCGACTGATGCATCTCCAGCTTGGGACATGATGAAGATTCAAAAACAAGTGCAAAGTTCCAAAGGCAGAAAAACAAGTTCCCAAATGACGTTGCAAAGAAAGTGAATCAAGGAATCAGTGAAAAAATGGAAGTAGAATAAAAACAGTCCGAAAGAGAAAAACAAGAATCATGAGACAAGTGGTATTTGGTCACGTAGTGGTCTGCACTCAAACAGTAGTGTACACTTAATCACTGTATATCAAGTACAAATACAAGTCCAAATCCCAACCGCTGATCACCAATGTTAGAAATGGGGTCTTTGGTTGACAGTCAGGTTACCCCCTGTTCAAGCAAGGACCCTCACTCTGGTTGGGGTAAAAGAGAATCACCCTCAGCTAACTCCTGCTTACCCCCTTGGTAGCTTGGAAGAGCAGTAGGTGTAACTTCAGAGTGCCAGGTGTAAAGTATGTGTACCAACAAACACAGTAATTTAAGGAAAACACTACAAAATGAACAACACAGGTTTAGAAAAATAAAGAATATTTAGCTAAACAAAAAAAGACCAAAACGACAAAAATCCACAATACACAAGTCAAGTTATCAATTAAAAAATCAATTAAAAAGCAAAAAGAGTATTTCTGTAGTTTGAAACACACACTAACACTGTTATCATGAAAATGTACCTTGGGTGCGTCAAAAATAACCCTGCACGGATGAGTGTGCATCAAAAAGGGATTGTGATGCGTCGATTTCACTCACTCACGAGCCCTTGTGTTGTTTCTCCTTTCATTGGGTTGGGGCGCATTGTTTCTTCTCTCTGCAGGAGAGCGATGCGTTTTTCCGGTCAGCACTCAGGTCCTGGCAGGCCTTGCGTCGTTTTTACACACCCAGCAGTGTTTGCGTCAGAAATCCAGCCGCACAATGATCCGAAAACCACACAGCGTGAGTTGCTATCTCTCCAGCTCTGTGCTTCAATTCTTCTGTCGCGTTTCCGGCGAGCCTCAATTTTCAGCCACGGAGCCAGCAGCACGTCATTTCTTCAGCTGCAGATCGGAGTTGTGTCGATCTTTTCCACGCACCGCACTCTGTACGTGGATTTTCTCCTCTTAGGCCACCAGCTTCTCCTTTCAGGGTCCCAGGAACTGAATGGGCATCACAGGGCAGAGTAGGAGTCTCTCCAGAGACTCCAGGTTCTTGCAAAGAGAAGTCTTTGCTGTCCCTGAGACTTCAAAAAACAGGAGGCAAGCTCTAAATCAAGCCCTTGGAGATTTCTTCTCAAGATGGAAGGCACACAAAGTCCAGTCTTTGCCCTCTTACTCTGGCAGAAGCAGCAACTGCAGGATAGCTCCACAAAGCACAGTCACAGGCAGGGCAGCTCTTCTTCCTCAGCTATTCAGCTCTTCTCCAGGCAGAGGTTCCTCTTGGTTCCAGAAGTGTTTCCTAAAGTCTGTGGTTTTGGGAGCCCTTTTTATACCCAATTTCTCCTTTGAAGTAGACCTACTTCAAAGTAAAGTCTCTTTGGAATGTGAAATCCTGCCTTGCCCAGGCCAGGCCCCAGACACTCACCAGGGAGTTGGAGACTGCATAGTGTGAGGGCAGGCACAGCCCTTTCAGGTGTGAGTGACCACTCCTCCCCTCCCCCCTAGCACAGATGGCTCATCAGGATATGCAGGCTACACTCCAGCTCCCTTTGTGTCTCTGTCTAGTGTGAGGTGCAACCAGCCTAACTTTCAAACTGACCCAGACTGGGAATCCACAAACAGGCAGAGTCACAGAAATGGAATAAGCAAGAAAATGCTCACTTTCTAAAAGTGGCATTTTCAAACACAATCTTAAAATCAACTTTACTAAAAGATATATTTTTAAATTGTGAGCTCAGAGACCCCAAACTCCACATGTCCATCAACTCCCAGAGGGAATCTACACTTTAATCAGATTTAAAGGTAGCCCCCATGTTAACCTATGAGAGGGACAGGCCTTGCAACAGTGAAAAACGAATTTAGCTATATTTCAGTCAGGACATATAGAACATATTACTACATGTCCTACCTTAACCATACACTGCACCCTGCCCTTGGGGCTACCTAAAGCCTACCTTAAGGGTGTCTGACATGTAAGAAAAGGGAAGGTTTAGGCCTGGTAAGTGGGTACACTTGCCAAGTCAAACTTACAGTTAAAACTGCACACACAGACACTGCAGTAGCAGGTCTGAGACATGATTACAGAGCTACTTGTGTGGGTGGCACAACCAGTGCTGCATGCCCACTAGTAGCATTTGGTTTACAAGCCTTGGCACCTCTAGTGCACTTTACTAAGGACTTACTAATAAATCAAATATGCCAATCATGGATAAGCCAATTACATATGCATTTTGTAAAGGAGCACTTGCACTTTAGCGCTGGTTAGCAGTGGTAAAGTGCCCAGAGTAACAAAAACAGCAAAATCAGAGTCCAGCACACATCAACAACCTAGGAAACAGAGGCAAAAAGTTAAGGGAGACCACGCCAAGGATGAAAGGTCTAACATTGACTCTTTGGATATGTGGGTGAAAATGCAATTGTGGTGTCATTGCATTGTGCTCTGTTTGGTATGGTAAGTATTTCATCTTGTGTTGTCCAATGTGAGTGTGTATGGTTTTATAACTCTCCCATCCCCCTGATATGGTTTGCAGATTTATCTCTTGTGTTTTCTTAGTGAAGACCTGGAAGATGTTAAATTGTGCTACATTTGTTTACATTTGACTGTTGACTGTGCGTGTGTTCATTTAGCTGTGTGTACCTTGCTGCTACTTCATGTAGCTATATGTCACATGCAGTTGGTGCTGTATTTGCTTTGTTGACTTGAACTTCAACATTGTGCCAATTGGCATGTTACTTGACTCTAGCATTATTTGTCCCTGAGATACATGTAGGGCTAGTTCCTGTGTAAATGTTGTTTTAGGGGTGTGTTCAAAGTCATATGAGTCCCAGTGCAGCATGTCCATGAAAATAAAATATGCAATGCAGAACAGAATACCTCTCAGATGGATATGAAAGGAAAAATCAATCAATGATTGATGCATGCAAAGATTTTACATTATTAAAAAATCAAATTTTTGTTAGACAAAAGTTAGATTTCAATCAGAAAGTGAATATATCTGTTGTATCTTCCTATGATGATAACAAACCTCACCTGCTTTAACTGCCAAGTTGTTGCCTGTTAAATTAGGCACCTTCAGTGTATTTCTGGCCAACATCACTTTACCTGCTAAAAAAGATGAAAACCCATGCTTACAAAGTCAAACAAAGAAAGCAAATTCCACAATGCAACATGATTGTGCCTAAAACCCAAAACTATGGAAGTGATGTTTATTCATAACTTTATTTTATTTTATATTTACTTATGTATTTTCTTCTAATGCTGTATTTCTCCAGTGAGCACCTTGGTGCTATGAGCACTAAAGTCAACATGGGTCTGGGTAGACAATTTAGGGAAAGAGGACTTGTTTCCTGAACAAAATTAGAGAGAGAAAGAAGGTCTAAAGGAAGTACTTTCCCTGGCTGTACTTCACAATGTTGACCACAAAAATGTACTACAAAATTATTGTTGCAAGGATGGAAACAACTAAAATATCATGAAGTGGGTATATAATAAGTAAGATCATATTTACAATTCTTAACTGGCATCTATGTATCTTGAAGCTATAGATCAACAAGGTGTATATAAATGTGTTTATGGAGATAAGTGTAGTAAATCAATAGATTTACCTTCAAAAAAAATTTGTTGCAATATACTTGCTATGATATTTTGGTAGCATAAAATTTAGGGGTCAGTATCCTGGTAGTATTCCATTGGTGAATAGAAAAAATATCAGGAAAAATATTATTTGGGTATAATATTGTGCCAAGTATATTGAGAAGGCATGGCCAAGACAGGAGTGGAATAAGATGTGCATTGTTTGGGCTTCAGATCCCCATAGGTATTTAACCCTGTTCTAATGCACTGGGACTTACTTGCACTGCCTCTCCCTACCTGGACTGTTGCCCAGGTATCCTTTAAAAGCAGCTGCAGACCGTCAACCTGACATCTAGAGTGTTTGACATGTCTGCCATCTAGAGCGTTTGACATGGTTGGCGCTGAATCGTGTGCTGCCCTGAATCTCCCTCCTCCTCCTGCTTGCAATCCTGTGGGACCATCATTGGGCAGCTTTGGCCTTCTGTACCCTTGCATTACAGCCTGAAGACAAGGGGGCAGACCCTTGGTGTGACCAAGATCAGATCACAGGTGCAGCACACCTCCATTGCTAGGAAGATGGAGCTATGGCGGAGAATCGTCGACAGGGTCAACGCAGTGGGACAGCACCCAAGAACACGGGATGACATCAGGAAGAGGTGGAACGACCTACGGGAAAAAGTGCGTTCCATGGTATCCAGATACCAGGTAGCAGTACATAGGACTGGTGGTGAACCCCCACCTCCTCCCTCACAACTAACAACATGGGAGTAGCAAGTCTTGGCAATACTGCATCCTGAGGGCCTCGCAGGAGTAGCAGGAGGACTGGACTCTGGTAAGTCAAATCTTAACTACCATATCCCCCCACCTGCATGCCATCACATACCCCCACCCTCACCCTCACCCCCATCACTCCAACACCTCACATATGCCCAACTATCACAACTCACCCATCCCAATACCAAGCCATACATGCAACACCAAAGCATGGACACCCATTACCAAAGCATGTCCAGTACAGATACCCACACAGACCCCAAAACACTAATCACACAATGGCAAACACAACAATGCAAGCACAGGAGTAGAAGATAACTCTCCCAATGCACAAGATGGCACACACAGATAAAATAACTATGCATTTACACCCCATCTGGAACCCTACCCAACGTCACCTGACAGGAGGTGCCAGACATATCTAGTCCCCCCACAAATGAGGCCCACAGTGACAACAGCAGCTCTGAACATCTGGATCAGGATGACCACCCCGGCCCATCAGGGACCTCTGGACAGTCGGATCCCCTGCCACTGTCACAAACCACCACTGATCCTCCCCCTCAGGAAACACCAGCACAGCACCCACCCAGTGGGCCAATCCCTCTGTCCCCAGGACACGTCAATCAGTAGTGTGTCCACCACTACAGGGACCCCAGGAAAACCCACCAACCCAAGACAATCAGGGACCTGGGGTCAGTGGCAGTGGGCACACGGTTCAGGGGACAGAGGCACAGGATAACAGGGAAACTGGGAAGACTGCTGTGCGACAGGGGGAGGACAGGCCCAGGAACCCACTCGCCACGAGGCACTCTCCAACATCATGGGAGCATACCATCATTCCCAGGAAACCATGGGCACGGTACTGGCCGAGTTTCAGGATACCCACCGGCAGCAGGAGGAACACCACCTGGGGATCAGGGAGGACTTGAAGTCCATCAACACCACCCTGGTCACCATTGCAGGGGTGCTGGCAGACATGGCCACCACCATGAGGGATACAGTGGCACACAAACGGGCCCCTGACACAAGCCTGAACGATGAACAACCCTCCACCTCTGCCAGCGCTAGTGGACAGGAGGTCCCACCACAGGAACAACAGGTCACCAGCACCCCACCCCATGCAGAAGGAGAACCAGCCTGCAAATGGTCCCTGAGATCCAGGCCCAAGACAGAGAACATTGCCAAGACCCCCACCAGGAAATAAGACTCTCCTGATTGTCACCCTTTTGTCCCACTTTGTCACCCTGACAAATTTGAACTGCCATTACTCCACTTCCTATGCCCCCTTGGACAATGTACCTATAAGACCAAGAGACTGAACTCTACCATGGACATTCCTCCACCATCACCCCAGCCCATTGTACACACCCCTCCACTGATTAGCACAGAAATAAACACCCTTGAATCACAAATCAATCTGGAGTCAGTCTGTACTTTCACAAATGTGTAAATGCAACCTCTCAAAAATATAGAAATGTCAATGTTCATGTTCACATACCAATGTTACACAGTTGTTGGGCAGCAGTAAACATAGCAGAGAACTCAAAGTGGGACCCAGATCTGTGAAATAGAAAGGTAAAGCGACATGTCAGGGTCCATACACAGAGATAAAAAGGCAGATTTATGCAATGTCCTACAGTAGTATGATAGGTGAGAAGTAGTACAATCCTCTTACCTGTGTCTCACTGGAAGTATTGCATGATGATGTTGTTTCAGTTGACTATATCTTCTTCTTCTGCCTCCTCTTCTTCACTGTCCACAGGCTCCACAGCTGCCACAAGACCAACATCAGGCCCATCCTCCTGCAGCAAAGGCACCTGGCGTCGCAAAGCCAGGTTGTGCAACATACAGCATGCCACGATTATCTGGCACACCTTCTTCCGTGAGTAGTACAGGGAGCCACCTGTCAGATGGAGGCACCGGAGTCTGTCCTTCAGGAGCCCAAAGGTGCACTCTATTATCCTCCTAGTTCGCCCATGTGCCTCATTGTAGCGTTCCTCTACCTTTGTCCTGGGATTACGCACTGGGGTCAGTAGCCATGACAGGTTGGGGTAACCAGAGTTACCTGCAAATATCGAGGGACAACTGTTAGACATCCTCCAACCCTCAGGGACTCTCCCATACCCAGACACCTATGTCAACTGTATTGGGACATTGGGCTCACCTATTAGCCACACCCGGTGCCTCTGGAGTTGCCCCATCACATAAGGGATGCTGCTATTCCTCAAAATGTAAGCGTCATGCACAGAGCCAGGATAATTAGCATTGACATGGGAGATGTACTGGTCTGCCAAACACACCATCTGAACATTCATTGAATGGTAGCTTTTGCGGTTTCTATACACCTGCTCATTCCTTGTGGGGGAGGGACAAATGCCACATGTGTACCATCAACAGCACCAATGATGTTGGGGATATGTCCCAGGGCATAAAAGTCACCTTTCACTGTGGGCAAATCCTCCACCTAAGGGAACACGATGTAGCTGCGCAAATCTAGACACCCACACAAGTCCGCCACACCAAAGGTCAGTGATACACTGGCGATAGCAAAACCGACACCGTCACGCCAACAGGAATACGCCCACACTATCACGACACACGAATCCACGTGGTGGTCTTTCAACCGCGGTATTCCATTGGCGGTACACACCGCCGCGCTCAAAATGCACACACTCTTACAAAACACAACCACATTGGACAATTCAAAATACACACACCTGAAACACAAACACACACCACTCCCACACACTCAATCCAATATAAAACACCCACCCACATTACCCACAAACCCTTACTACCAAAAATGTTGACAAAGGCCAGAGAGACAGCACAGCAAAGACAACACCAGCATACAGAGGCACACAACACCATCACACATACACATCCACCCACAAAACACCACACACCCCTAAACATCACCCCACACATCACAACACACACCACCTCACACATCACCCATACCACCCCATGGCACCGCAAAGACACCGCAGATTTTCTGAAGAGGAGCTCAGGGTCATGGTGGAGAAAATCATCCGGGTAGAGCCACAGCTATTCAGATCACAGGTGCAGCACTCCACCATAGCTAGGAAGATGGAGCTATGGTGCAGAATCGTAGACAGGGTCAACGCAGTGGGACAGCATCCAAGAACACGAGTTGACATCAGGAAGAGGTGGAACGACCTACGGGGGAAGGTACGTTCCGTGGTCTCAAGACACCACATCGCAGTTCAGAGGACTGGAGGCGGACCTCCACCTCCTCCCCCACAACTAACAACATGGGAGGAGCAGGTCTTGGCTATACAGCATCCTGAGGGCCTCACATGAGTAGCTGGAGGAATGGACTCTGGTAAGTCAAATCTTAACTATTACATCCCCCACTCTACCTGCATCCTATCACATACCCCCACCCTCGCCCTCACCCTCATCACTCCAACTCCTCACAGATGTCCCACTATCAGAAAGCACACATCCCAACACCAGGCCATGCATGCAACAACAAAGCATGGACACCCATCACCAATGGATAGCCATTACACATACCCACACAGACCCCTAAACAATTAGCACACAAGGTCCTACACATGAATGGAAGCACTGGGGAACAGGGTCACCCACCCATTGCACACCATGGCACACACAGATGCAATAATCCTGCCTTTATACCCCTGCACGACCCCTACCCAATTTCACCGGACAGGAGGTTCCAGACATGTCCACTCCACCCACAGAAGAGGCCCACAGTGATGACAGCAGCTCTGTCCAACTGGATCTAGATGACCAGCCCGGCCCATCTGGGACCTCGGGACAGTCGGTTCCCCTCACACTGGCACAGGCCACCACAGAGCCTCCCCCCCTCAGGAAACACCAGCACAGCACCCACCCAGTGGGCCCATACCTCTGTCCCCAGGACACGTCAAGCAGCAGTGTGTCCACCACTACAGGGAACCCAGGCTAACCCACCACCCCTAGAACAGCAGGGACCTGGGGGCAGTGGTAATGGGCACACAGTTCAGGGGACAGAGGCCCAGGAAAATCGGGGAACTGGGAGGGCTGCTGTGCGACAGGGGGAGGACAGGCCCAGGGAACCCACTCTCCACGAGGCCCTCTCCAACATCATGGGAGCCTACCATCATTCCCAGGAGACAATGGCAACGGTACTGGCCAAGTTTCAGGAGACCCAGCGGCTGTAGGAGGAACAGTATTTGAGGTTCAGGGAGGAACTCAAATCCATCAATACCACCCTGGGCACCATTGTAGGGGTGCTGAAGGAACTCATGAACACAAGGAGGGACACTGTGGCACAACAAGGGGCCCCTGACACTGGCCTGGACGATGAACTGCCCACCACCTCCGCCCGCGCTAGTGGACAGGAGGCACTGCCACATGACCACGACACCAGCACCCCACCCCCTGCAGATGTAGAACCACCCCGAAAGCGGTCCCTGAGATCCAGGACAAAGACAGGGAACAATGCCAAGACCCCTGCCAAGAAATGAGACCACCCTGATTGTCATCCTTCTGTCCCACTTTGTCACCCTGTCCATCCTTAAACTGCCCCAGCTCCACTTCCTATGCCCCTTTGGACAATGCACCTGTGAGACTAATAGACTGGACTCTGCCATGAAAATTTCTCCACCATCACCCCTGACCATTTTACAACACCCTCCACTATTTAGCACTTAAATAAACACCCTTAAATCACAAAACAATCTGGAGTCAGTCAGTGCTTTCACCAATGTGTATTTTCAATAACTGAGGGAAATACCAATGTCCATTCTATTGTCAACATACCTACGTCACACAGCTCTAGTCCATGAGGAAACATAGCAGAGGTCAAACAGTGGGACCCACATCTGTGAAATCGAAAGGGAAAGTGACAAATCAGGGTCCATACACTGGGTGAAAGTGACAGACAGATGAGAGGTAGAACAAGTGTATCAGATGTAGGAGGCAGTGATGTCTTCTTACCTGTGTCTCACTGGAAGTATTGATGGATCACGGTGTTTCTGTTATCTATGTCCTCTTCTTCTGCCTCCTCTTCTTTACTGTCCACAGGCTCCACAGCTGTCACAACACCTCCTTCAGGACCATCCTCCTGCAGAAAACGCACCTGTCGTCGCAAAGCCAAATTCTGCAGCATACAGAAGGCCACGATGATCTGGTACACCTTCTTTGGTGAGTAGTATAGGGAACCACCTGTCATAGTGAGGCACCTGAACCTGGCCTTCAGGAGGCCGAAGGTCCTCTCTATAACCCTCCTAGTTCGCCCATGTGCCTCGTTTTAGCGTTCCTCTGCCCTTGTCCTGGGATTCCTCACTGGGGTCAGTAGCCATGACAGGTTGGTGTAGCCAGAGTCACCTGCAAATGTCGAGGGACAACTGTTAGACACACACTAACCCTTAGGGACAACCCCAGACCCAGACAATTATTCACACTGTATAGGGTCCATGTCCTCACCTAATAGCCACACACAGTGCCTCTGGAGTTGCCCCATCACATAAGGGACGCTGCTATTCCTCAGAATGTAAGCATCATGCACTGAGCCAGGAAACTTGGCATTCACATGGGAGATGTGCTGGTCGGCCAAACCATCTGCACATTCATGGAATGGTAACTCTTCCGGTTTCAGTACACCTGTTCACTCCTGCGGAGGGGGGGACCAAGGCCACATGTGTCCCATCAATGGCACCTATGATGTTAGGGATATGTCCCAGAGCATAGAAGTCACCTTTCACTGTAGGCAAATCCTCTACCTGAGGGAACACGATGTAGCTGCGAATGTGTTTCAGCAGGGCAGACAACACTCTGGACAACACGTTCGAGAACATTGGCTGTGACATCCCTCATGCCATGGCCACTGTTGTTTGAAAAGACCCACTTGCCAGGAAATGGAGTACTCAGAGGACCTGCACTAGAGGGGGGGTTACTGTGGGATGGCAGATAGCTGACATCAGGTCTTGCTCCAACTGGGCACACAGTTCGTGGATTGTGGCACAATCAAGTCTGTATGTGATAATGATGTGTCTGTCTTCCATTGTCGACAGGTCCACCAGTGGTCTGTATACCGGAGGATGCCACCAACTCATCACCTGCCCCAGCGGATGTGCCCTATGGAGGAGAAGGGTGAGCAGAGGGTCATACACCACATTGGTTTCACAAGGCTGTTTAGTTCAATCGTGATATAATCGGTGTGTGCCTTTGTCTTTCTGTATTCCTAGCCAAAAGTACTCTGACGCAGTTAGTTGGCCTGCCATGTGGCCCCTGAAATGGCAGGTGCCTGACCTGTAAGGAGGGACAAGGTGAAATGAGGTAACTGCGCTGGCGTTGTGCAGCATCGCGGTAGGCAATCGAAGACCGCTGCGCAATTCATCATTGGTTATCATTGGGCCCAATGGGTTCCAGGAGCCAATGACGATGTACGCCGGAGGTGACTGTACGCACTGCCGCAGACGTGACCACCATTTTCTATCTATTCACTCACTTGACAGCTGACCTTCAACAGGAGAGGACCTACACTGCAAGTGCTGCTGTGACCTGAGTCTGGAAGCGACAATGGCTACAGTGTCTGGGGAAGGGCCATTGCCTTCACTGCGGAGGAGTTGGAGAAACTGGTGGATGGGGTCCTCCCCCAGTACACGCTACTCTACGGTCCTCCAGACAAACAGGTGAGTAAACAGTGTGCATGGTGGATGGCACATGATGTATGGAGTTTCCTGGATGGAAGAGACAGGGGTGGGGGGCCACAGGCCAGCAAGTGAAGATGGTGAGTGTATGTTTGTCTGGGCCAGTGTGGGAGGTTGGTGGCCAATGAGTAAGAAGAACTGGACGGGGGAGTAACATCCATTCTTACTTCACTTTTCCTCTGGGTCAGCGCCCACCAGAAGAAGGGTATTTGGCGTGCCATCGCCAAAGGAAGTGCGGACCCTGGGGGTCTACCATAGACGGAGCACCCACTGCCGCAAAAGGTGGGAGGACCTTCACTGCTGGAGCAAGAAGATGGCGGAGGCCCAGCTGGGGATGGCCTCCCAACGTGGAAGGGGTGCCCGTCGTCCCATGACCCCCCAATGTACCGGATCCTGGTGGTGGCATATCCTGAGTTGGATGGGTGCTTGATGGCATCACAGCAGCCACAAGGGGGTGAGTACAGTCTCATTCAGCTGACTCTGCGCGCTTTATGAAGTGTCTGGCTGGGGGAAATGGGTTGTGGGTTCCCCTAGGCGAGGGCAGACACACCAAGGTAGATCCATTGTTTTGCAGGCTCAGTGCCACTCCAACCCCAAAGGTGGTAGTGGCCCTCTACACCTAGTCAGGCTCCTGTGCGTTTCAGGTGTGCATCAAATGGGTCTACGCAGAGTTCCCCATGGGCATCTGCTTTTCTCCTGCACTATTAGTGCATGGCCTAGTGCATAGGGCTGCTTTCTGTGTGTTGTGTCCACCAACGGTAGTGATGTTGCAGGCATTGACCATGTGTCTCTTCTGTCTTCCCCCCCCTTTTTGTTTCGTCAACCTGTCCTTGTGTGCATTAGCACCATTTGGCGGAGGAGCAGTGGCACCAGAGCAGTAGGGAGCTGCAGCCCACATGGCCCAGGAGAGTGAATTTACGGAGTCTGAAGGCACCAGTGGGACGGAGGGCGAGGGAAGTTTCATGACGGGGACAGGAGCAGACACCAGCGACAGTGACTCCTCCTCTGATGGGAGATCCCTTGCGGTGATGGGCACCTCTGTGCCCACTGCAACACCAGGTACAACCGCCAACCCCCCGCCAGCACCGCCCTCCCAGCAGCCCCTCATCGAGTTTCCCGTGCCTGCTCACCCAGGAGGGTGGGCATCTCCTTCGCCCCAGGCATCTCAGGCCCTGCCCCAGTCAGTCCTGCTGCCCTCAGTGAGGAGGCTATTGACCTCCTGAGATCCCTCACTGTTGGGCAATCAACCATTTTGAATGCCATCCAGGGTGTCGAGACGGCATTTGCAGCAAACAAATGCATACCTGGAGGGCTTTCTTTCTGGCGTGGCAGCCCAACAGAGAGCATTTCAGGCATTGTCCCTGTCTCCAGCCTCCCCCCTCCAACTTCCAGACCCAATCGCCTGTACCTCAGCCTATCCTAAGCACACCATCAGACCAGCATGCAAACTCATCAACACACAAGAGTGGACATGGCAAACATAAGCACCACACATCCCACAGGCACTTACACAAGCACCAGACCCATGCAGACACACCAGCATCAACTGCCTCCACTGTGTCCCCCTCCTCCACGTTCTCATCCTCCCTCCCTGTCTCTTCTCCACTCACACCTGCATGCACTACATCCTCAGCAACTACCTCCATCACCAGCACATACATCAACACACACCGCTCACATGCACTCAACACCCCAATACCATGCACACATCCCATGTGTCCTCTCCCAGTGTGTCTGTGAGCCCTCCTCCCAAACTACACAAACACAGGCACACACCCACCCAACAGCCATCTCCACCTCACAACAGCCTCCGGCCCATGCACCTTCACCCAAATTCAGCAGACGTGCACCTCCTACAACCACTACCTCTTCCTCCACTCCCAAACCCCGTCCATCTTCCCATCCCAGTGTGTCTAAAAAACGTTTCCTGGCTAACATTGACCTCTTTCCTACACCCCCCGTGATTCCCCTAGGGCCAGGATGTCCAGGTCCCAGCCCAGCACCTCAGCCACCAAATCCTCCATCTTTGTGGTCTCAGCAAGTCCTGTAACATTGCGGGCGGCACCCATCAGGGCTGCCAGTGTGCCACCTAGCGAGGCCAAGGATCAGCCCATTCTGCCACCTGCCAAGGTGAAGAAGGGTCCCACATGCCATAGGGAAAAGCTGCACCAACCACCCAGCAAGGCCTCCTCCAAGCCAAAAGAGGACAGTGCCAAGGGCCCAACAGCGACATCCAAGGTGGGGAAGGGACACAAAGCTAAGGGGAAGTCAGAACAGGGCACGGAGCCTCCGGCTGATGGACTAGTGTCACCCATTCTGACAAACAGAACAGCAACCTGTACGGCGGTGGACACCGCCACCTGAACCCCCACCTGCACAGCCACCTGTACCGCCACCTGCATGTCTGCTGCCTCAGCAACAGTCCCCAGCATCATCCCCAGTGGGCAGCCGTCCGAGGATGCAGGAGACATCCTGCTGTCTCCCTCCACAGGTGCTGACACATGCACCACCGGCAGCATCTCCGCCACAGACACCACCACAACCACCACCACCAGCCCCACAACGTGCACAGACAGTGCCGCCACAGCCGACATGGCAAACATTCCCAGTGGACAGCCGTCCAAGGCTGCAGGAGACATCCTGGAACCTGCACAGCAAACATGAGGCACCACACCCAGCACTGTTAGTACCAGCAGGTGGCAGGCAAAGTCGCAGCAGGGTGGAATGTGTCTCTGACTTCATGGAGTATCATGCTACCTGTTCGCAGGCAATCTCAGGTGAGGGAGTGGGACCTGCCACACTGCATGTGCAGCACTCTGGGCACCAAACTCCCTCCAGAACCAGTGGAGAGAGGCATCCACTACGCCAGTCCTTGGCAGGATGAATCCCTCTGGGCACAAAGCCCCCTCCAGAACCAGTGGAGAAAGGCATCCACTACCCCAGTCCTTGGCAGGATGAAGCACTCTGGGCTCAAAGCCCCCTCCTGAACCAGTGGAGAAAGGCATCCACTACCCCAGTCCTTAGCAGGATGAAGCACTCTGGGCACAAAGCCCCCTCCAGAACCAGTGGAGAAAAGCATCCACTACCCCAGTCCTTGGCAGGATGAAGCACTCTGGGCACAAAGCCCCCTCCAAAACCAGTGGAAAACCGGCACCCACTAGAGAGACTGTGGCTTTGCACTCCCCAGGACCAATCAGTGGGCAACCCACCCACTTGAGAGTCTTGAGAGAGTGTGGCTTTGCACTCCCCAGGACCAATCAGTAGGCAACCCACCCACTTGAGAGACTGTGGCTTTGCACTCCCCAGGACCAATCAGTGTTCAAACCACCCACTTGAGAGACTTGAGAGAGTGTGGCTTTGCACTCCCCAGGACCAATCAGTGGGCAACCCATCCACTTGAGAGACTGTGCTTTGCACTCCTCAGGACCAATCAGTGTTCAAACCACCCACTTGAGAGACTTGAGAGCCTGTGGCTTTGCACTCCCCTGGACCAATCAGTGGGCATCCCGCCCACTTGAGAGACTGTGGCTTTGCACTCCCCAGGACCAATCAGTGGGCATTGAGCCCCCTCGTGGAACAGTGGCGTTGTCCCTTCATCTGGCTGAGGTCCTCCCCTCCCCTTCCCCCTGAGGTGCCTGTTTATTTTCGAGCTGATGCCCCATCGTGTTCTCTCCGTTTCGAGTCAGGTATCATGTGTGGGCTTCGCCCATGCATTTTGGGACCACTGGTCCACGGACAATGATTGGACACTATCCGGACTTGTGTAGTTGCTGTACATATTTGTATATACTGATGGTTTTAAGTTATCTTGGCCTATCTGACTTTTCGATGATTACACTTGTTACAATAATTTCCTTTTGTTCTTGCGTTCTTCCAGAGGGTGACGGGGTGTAAATGTAAATTTGATGCATGTATTTGTGTGTATGTTGTAATGGGTGAGGGTGGGGGTGGGGGTTGCATGTGTGTGTCACTCTCTTTATCATCCCTCCCTCCTGTGTGTTAGGTGCAGTACTCACCGTGGTCGTCGCGGCTGTCTTTCCTGCTCCTGGTAGAAGAGGAGATAAACCAACATTGGTATCACCTGTAACTCAGGCTCCATGGCATCCTGGTTCCTCGTTGGGTGTCGAGAGGTGAGTGGTTTCCGTTCCAAAGACTGTTTCCGCCATGCTTTTGATGGCGTTGGTACCACCCGAAAAGGTGGCGGATAGGCTTGTTGTAATACAGTGGGCGGTACATTGGCTTCTGCCTGTCTGTTGACGGTTACCGCTGAGGTGTTTGTTTCTACCGCCGTGGCGGTCAGAGTGTTAAAGTGGCTGTCTGTGTTGGCCGTTTCCGCCATGGTCGTGATTCAATTTTTTTAGCCGCTGGCTTTTGATGGTATTACCGACGCTTTAACACCGACCGCCAGGGTTGTAATGAGGTCCTGTGTCTGGGGACCTGGTGCAAACGTATTGACACTTGATGAAGGACCACTTCTGCAATGAGCTTTCTTCCCCCATGCCTATCTCGCAGGACAACATGGAACAATTTCTTTAAGACTTCCTCTCAGAAGTAGGATTCCACAAAGCAGACTTTAAATCCTGCCTTCAAGACCTATGCCACGATATCTCTGAAATAGGGATGTAAGAAGATGATTGGGAATGAATGGCTGATTCCTGAGCTGAAAGGAAAGAAATGCTATAGTTTAGGGCAGCAACACTAGAGGAGCAACAGATAGAACTGCAAGCTAAGCAGGAGGACCTAGAAAACAGAAGCAGTGGTAACAACATCCTCATCTGAGGAGTTTCTAGGGGCTCTGAAGGTAACAGCATCATGGTCTTCACAGCACAGCTTCTTCAGACAATCAGAGCAATGGGGAGGCTTACCCATAGGTCCTGGATATGGCTCATCGGGTGTCCCCGATTCCAGGGCATCATAACACCATGCCTGACATTCTCATGAGGGGCAATTTCTTCATGGAAAAGAAAGCCATTTTTTGAACGTCAAAAAGACCTGATCTTTCGTGGCCACACTATCCAGATAATTCAGGACCTTTCCCCACTCATGCTGCACAACATGTGTGACTTCAAGCCAGTCACTGACAAACTGACAACGTTGGACGTCTCATATCAGTGGGGCCACCCATTTGACCTTATATTTCAATGGAAGGGGAGGCAGCATTTGTTGTGCTCTCTGGCTGAAGTGGAGAAAGTGTTAGACATGCCCAATGTTGTGACCAGCAGACACTCACCCCCAACTTGGACAACAGCTGGGGAATTATAGCATCCAGCCTGGCAGAAAGTTCTTGGCCCCCCACAAGAAAGAGCATTCTATCAGGGAGGCCATCATAACTCATCTCTGAAGCATAAAGAAGGAATCTTCACTGACTACGTCCATACTTGGTCTGTCCTTGATCACCATTACTTGTTCATAATGAGGGGTCACTCTTCATGTTGTCTTACCACAGGCTGTTTCTAAGCCCGGGTCCCAGCAGAGATGAGCCACGGGGATCCGGAGAGAAACACTCTTTATCAGGCGTTATAAGACTCCTTTTGAACTGACTAGAAAGCTGTTGTTCCATAAAGCCTGCTCACTGTGATTCATACCCAAGGAGGGTGACACTTCTAGCAGGGTTAGAGCGCTCCTACACCTATTTCCACTTGGGCTGGATTACATTGTTCAGCTCTGTTGGCTCAGAGGTAGTTTTACAATTTGTAATATGTTTTTTTCTGTTTTATTTCAGTTATGTGTCCCCAGAAGGGGAGTCTCCACTTGATCCACCCTGCTCTAAGACATGTGGGGCACTATGGCACCATATGCCTTTCTATATTGATGACCAGTCTCACTAATGTGACTTTCATAGCCTCCTTTTCCCCCACTCGCTCACATTGTGTGGCCTCAGGGTCCACTACTTACTAGGCCACGTTGATTATGCCATGCTGATTATTTGATCAGGGAGGGCCAAATGCTTAGATATGATATTTACCCACAACACCTGTGGGAACTGCAGAATACACTAAACTACTCCCCCTCAATATATGGGGTTTGAACTCATCCAACAAGCGTAAGCAAGTCTATGCTACCTTTCTTAGTAGGAGCCGGAAGTTATCTTCCTCCAGGAAATGCACCTCCTGGGGGGAGATTGTCACCTTATGACCCATCCAAATTAACCCCCCTCATACCTTCTGGGCTCATGCCTCTACCTAAACCCGGGGAGTAGCTCTCATGTGCAAAGGGGACTTTTGCTCTGAAATTTTAAATGTCACCAAGGACAAGACAGGCCACTTTCTGCTTCATGACCTTGAACCCGTTGCCATCTCTGACATTTCTGATCAAGCACATGTGGAACTGGTCTGGGCCAATAACATGTCCTATCAGTGGGTGCCCCCGTGCTAGCACTTTCCCCTGCAGCTACTCAGAGACCTTGTAGGCACAAAAGAGATACAAAGTGCTATTGTAGGACATTTTGAGCTCATCACCCTTTCAGACACAACTCCCTATATACTTTGGGATGAGGTTGAAGCCTCAATCGGAGGTGTAATTTTAAGTAGCTCCATCGCCGGAGTGAGGTAATCCTGATTGGTAAAGGCAGGCCTCATGGCAAAGACTAAAGCCTTCCAACAAATTGAACAGACTGCTTCCAGCAGATGCAAAAAACATAAGCTTGTGATCCTGTGGGGATGGCTACAAGCCCACAGGACTAATAAAGTGGAGTATTCCCTCCCAGCAGTGAAACAGAAATACTACGTACCAACGCTCCGTAACCCACATATCTCAAATACTGATGAGAGACATGATCTAGGAAATCACTGAAGGGGCCAAACAACAAGCTTTTCACAACTATTTCCAAACACTTTACATGTGGGATAAGTTTCCTAAGACCCTGATAGATGTTTACCTGAGCAAATTCAATTGGGCTCCAATTGACCCGTGTCACGCTGAACTCCTAGATGCCCCCATTATATTAGGAGAGCTCCAGTGGGCCCATAGGGAGCTGCCCATCAAAAAAGCTCCAAGACCTAGTGGTCTTCCCATTATTTTAACAGAACTTTCCTCTCCAGACTCCAAAATCTCATACTGACACTGTTTAATTCAGTCAACCAGCATACAGGCCTCAATCCCACCACGGCCACTGCACAAATTACCCTTATACACAATCTGGGCAAGGACTATTCATCCTACCACCCCATAGCTGTCCTAACCTTAGACTCCAATATTTTCACTAAAACCTAGGCTAATAGGCTTGAATTGCACCTCCCCGGTCTTATAGACCAAGACTATGTTGACTTCAATGGCAGTCAGCAAGGTGTGGATAATCTACATCGGATTGGATACTTTGTCAAAAAGTCCCATTGTTACAATAGCCTGGCTTGTCTTTTTGCACTAGATGTAAAGAAGGCACTCAATAGGGTAAGCTGGACCTTTCATTGTGCAGTTCTAGGCAAGACTGGACTTGGCCCTGGAATTATAGCCAAAATCATGGTATCGTTCATAGCTCCAATAGCTTCCATTTGTCTTAACGGCAACAAACAAGACCAATCACATTCACCAGGGGCACCCATCAGTGGTGTCCACTATCACCCCTGCTCCTTGCCCTGGTAGTCAAATCTTTAGCCAACACTATTCAACATACTGTTGCTGGTATCCCTTTTAGCAGGCAGTCCCACACAGTCAGTCTCTTTGAGGATGACCTGCTACTTACTCTCACACAGCCTGCTACCTCTTCACCCAGAGTTGTCTATTGCCTTACTGCCTTTGAAGCAGTGTCTGGCTTTAAAGTCAACATGACAAAATTGTATGCATTTAACCTTACTATACCCTGGCAGGACCTGCCCACCTTACAATCTGTAGCCCCCTTCAAATGGGCGTCATGCTCATTATGATACCTAGCCCTTACTATGATGCCTACATTGCATTTTTGGACGCAAACCAACTGGCCGGTGTACCAGCGGTCCCTCTTAGAAGACCTTTGCAGCTGAAACTCACTGCACATCTCATGACTGGGTCGAATTAATGTTATAAAAATAAATGTCCTACCCAGAATCCTTCAGCTTTTCCTAACCCTATCCACATCATACCCTCTGACATCATCATGCGCTTACAACGAGATATATGCACTTTCATCTGGGGAGGTAAACAACCCAGGATCTACAAATTTTCAACAAATGCTTCCTAGAGCTATGGGGGACAGGCCTACCCTGATTTCCTCAAATACTACTGGACTGCTAATCTCTGCTTTATCTCTCAATGGGTCATTTGTGAAAAGTGACAAACACTAGTTTGACATGGACGGTGCTTGTCATCCTTTGTGGGACTTAGCCTGGCTCTCCAAATGCTTGTAGCCTAGAAGCCCATACATTGCTACCCCCACCAGAACAGCCCTTGAGCTCTGTGATAATTTAACGCTCAAGAGAGGTCTCACTTTCCCTCCTGTCATCCAACACACTGATTTTCTGAAACCCTGACTTCACTATAGCCCTTCACTTGCACTCATTTTCCAGTTGGGATTCCAAAAAACGTAGAACCTTGTGCAACCTCATTATAGGTGGCAATATATAGAACTCTGGACAAGGCAAAATAGATTTTAAGGTTTTTCCAACAACCCATACAATACTGCCAACTGCAGCATTGAGTGTTTCACTCCCTCAATGCTCATGGATCCACACGGGCCTTCATGCCCTTTGAGAATCTAGTCACGGTCTTCAATGGATTCAGAGGGCTCAAATCAAAAACTATCTTAGCAAGTCATCTAACATTCAAAGCCTTCCTACACCCACCTGTATCAAATGCAATGGCATTCTAGCACTACCTAGTGTCACGTTCTGCCCCTGCTTTACCGCCTTTGTCAGATGAAAGCGAGGTACAACTTTGGATCTTGCAAATTCTGGTCTGACCAAGATAGGGGCGACCTCTTCCGGTAGCCACTGTGCTGCTGATAAGGTGGTGCCACAGCAGTTAGTGCCCTCCATAAGGAGTCGCAGAGGAAAAACCACAAGGGGAAAAAATCTCTAGGTAGGAACTCCAAGTAGCATCAGAAAAAGCGGCAGGAAACCAGGACTCCAAGGACTGGAACAACAGGAAGCTGCAGGGAAAATAAGCAGGAGCAAAACTACAGGAGCAACAAGCAGGAGCGAGGACCACCACCAACAGGAAGTGTTGCAATGAAAAGAAGAGAAGAACCCAAGCTCCTTATATACCGATGGACAGGAAGTGACAAACAGGAAAAAGGAAAAATGCCATATTGAATTAGGAAAGTGCCATCCAGAAAATTGGATAGAACACCATCTTGAAAACGGAAAAACAAAAAAGAAACAGTGCATGCTGGGGAAAGAATAGCGTACTGGGAAAGAAAAAATATTACGCCAATGTCCAGGGGAAAGAACAGCCCAAGAACCTAAGAACAGGTAAGCACTTATGTGTGCGTCGTGGGGAATACCTGTGACACAAGAGCAGGGCGTGAAGTACACGCAGCAAGATCCGGGGCCCTAATCTTGGCCACCCAACCTCGCTGCCAGAAAAGGGAGAGACGCTGCAGCCAGGCAAGCGGCTCACGGCAGGCCAGATTGCCAGAGAAATGGACCACGGGCCTCACCGCAGGCCGAGAACGTAACGCCATGGGTTAAAAACCTCCCCGCAGTATAACAGTAGGTACCCCCCCCCACAGAAGTCCCGGCTTGTCTAGAAAAAGTTGGAAAAAACGGCAAACAAGAAGGGGAGCATGAACAGAAGAAGCATCTTCCCAGGAACATTCACTAAGTGGATATCCCTTCCAATGAAGAAGAAATTGGAGGTGGTTCCAAAAGAACAGGGAATCACATGTTTCTTGTACCTCGTACTCAGGGACATTGTCAACCAAAGAGATGGAGGACAAGCATAATGTCTTTGAAAAGGATCAGAAATATACTGTTTCAACTGTGATACATGAAATACTGGATGTCTCTTTTATGTCGGAGGCAACTGTAGACAGAAGAATGCTGGATTCACCAGTTGCATGATCTTCAAAGAACCATAATACCGAAACTTGACCTTGTTTGTTAATAAACGAAGGGGCAAAAAAATTTGAAGGAAGCAAGACCTTATCTTGTACCTGATATAATGGAGAAGAAGGTCGTCTTATGTCAGTGGCTTTCTTCATATGTTGTTTTGCAGCCAGTAGACTAGAATGTATAATCTTCCTGATGTTACAAAGTTGTCGGGACAAAGAGGTTACCGCTGGAATAGTGGATGACTCAGAAATCACTATAGGAAAGGTCCTACGATGACAACCATATGTGCAGAAAAAAGAGGTTGCCTTGTATACACGCTGTACAGTATTTGTTGTATGAAAACTCTGCAAGTGGTAGATAGTTGGACTAGTCACTTTGGGTTGTATTACAAAAGCAATGGAGATATTGTTTGAGTCCCTGATTTAGGCATTTTGGGGGTCATTCTGACCCTGGCGGTCGGTGATAAAGCGGCGGCCAATCCGCCAACAGGCTGGCGGTCCAAAAAATTTAATTCTGACCCTGGCGGGAACCGCCAACAGAGCCCGCCACTTTAACACTCCGACCGCCACGGCAGGACAGACAAACAGCGCGGCGGTCACCACCAACAGGCAGGCGGCAGACAATGTACCGCCCACCCTATCACAACTCACCAACCCACCACCTTTTCCGGGGCGGGAGCCCCGCCGATAAAAACACGGCGGAAACAGACTACGAACGGGAAAACGCTCACCTCTATACACTCCACGAGGACGGAGGACAGCATGGAGCCCGAATTGAACATCCTACCTGCTCTCGTCTACCTGCTCATCTACCACGAGTACGAACTCCGGCGCAGACGACAACGGTGAGTACTGCACCTACGACACAGGGGAGGGGAGGAGGAGGAAGGGTTACGGGCACACACATACGCATTACACCCACCCCCCAACTATCTACACACCAATGCAGAGCACCAAGTCAAAGTGACCCCACCCAAACCCCCCGGAATAACGAAAAGATATGATTAAAGTGAGAAAGAACATTTATGTAAAAAATAGGTTCATTGAAGTCATGGTAAAATAGGAAAATGAAACAAAAAAATCCAAGTGTAAACATTGCGTAACCGATAAATAGAGGCAAAAAGTCCCGCACAGTCACTGAAATTGCAAATGTCCGTGGGCCAAAGTGTATCAACACATGGGCAAAGCCCACACAGGAGACCTGAGTCCGTTGGAGAGAACACTGCAGGGGCATCAGATGATAAAACTACAGGCACCTCAGGGGGAACGGAAGGGGGGGCACCACAGCCACATGAGTCCACGATGCCAGATCCAAGAAGGGGCCACCATGCCCACTGTTCAATCCTGGGGAGTGCAAAGCCACAGTCTCTCAAGTCTCACAAGTGGGTGGCTTGCCCACTGTCATATCCTGGGGAGTGCAAAGCCACAGTCCATCAAGTGGATAACAGTCTCCACAGGCAATGGAGGAGGCAGGGTGGCCCGAGTGCAGCGTGAACATTAGCACGACACAGAACCGGCACTGTCAATGGACCAGCGGTGCTTGAGACGGCGGGGCCCAGCGGAGCGGTGCTTGACAGGAAGGGCCCAGCGGAGCGGTGCTTGAGATGAAGGGCCCAGCGGAGCAGTGCTTGACAGGAAGGGCCCAGCGGAGCGGTGCTTGAGACGGCGGGGCCCAGTGGAGCGGTGCTTGAGACGGCGGGGCCCAGCGGAGCGGTGCTTGACAGGAAGGGCCCAGCGGAGCGGTGCTTGAGATGAAGGGCCCAGCGGAGCAGTGCTTGACAGGAAGGGCCCAGCGGAGCAGTGCTTGAGACGGCGGGGCCCAGCGGAGCGGTGCTTGAGACGGCGGGGCCCAGCGGAGCGGTGCTTGACAGGAAGGGCCCAGCGGAGCGGTGCTTGAGATGAAGGGCCCAGCGGAGCGGTGCTTGAGACTGCGGGGCCCAGCGGAGCGGTGCTTGACCGGAAGGGCCCAGCGGAGCGGTGCTTGAAATGAAGGGCCCAGCGGAGCGGTGCTTGAGACGGCGGGACCCAGCGGAGCGGTGCTTGACAGGAAGGGCCCAGCGGAGCGGTGCTTGAGATGAAGGGCCCAGCGGAGCGGTGCTTGAGACGGCGGGGCCCAGCGGAGCGGTGCTTGACAGGAAGGGCCCAGCGGAGCGGTGCTTGAGACGGCGGGGCCCAGCGGAGCGGTGCTTGAGACGGCGGGGCCCAGCGGAGCAGTGCTTGACAGGAAGGGCCCAGCGGAGCGGTGCTTGAGATGAAGGGCCCAGCGGAGCGGTGCTTGAGACGGCGGGGCCCAGCGGAGCGGTGCTTGACAGGAAGGGCCCAGCGGAGCGGTGCTTGAGATGAAGGGCCCAGCGGAGCGGTGCTTGAGACGGCAGGGCCCACCGGAGCGGTGCTTGACAGGAAGGGCCCAGCGGAGCGGTGCTTGAGACGGCGGGGCCCAGCGGAGCGGTGCTTCACAGGAAGGGCCCAGCGGAGCGGTGCTTGAGATGAAGGGCCCCTGTTCAGCGATGCTCCTCCCGGCGGTGCCCTGTTCAGCGGTGCCTTTCTGCACGGCGGGGCCCTGTTCAGCGGTGCCTTTCTGCACGGCGGGGCCCTGTTCAGCGGTGCCTTTCTGCACGGCGGGGCCCTGTTCAGCGGTGCCTTTCTGCACGGCGGGGCCCTGTTCAGAGGTGCCTTTCTGCACAGCGGGGCCCTGTTCAGCGGTGCCTTTCTGCACGGCGGGGCCCTGTTCAGCGGTGCCTTTCTGCACGGCGGGGCCCTGTTCAGCGGTGCCTTTCTGGACAGCGGGGCCCTGTTCAGCGGTGCCTTTCTGCACGCCGGGGCCCTGTTCAGCGGTGCTTGTTCTGTAAGTCAAGGGAGTCAGACCTGGCCACGACTCCCTGCTCAGTCTCCCTCCGACCGTGCATTTGCTGGACCCTTCAGTGACGGTGTGCTGGGCCCTTGGGTGTCCTCCCTCACACCCGGGATGGGGCTTGTGGGGCCCTCCTGGTCCGCGCTCCTGCTGGCTGACTTCTCCGCCCTGCTGCCCTTGCCCTCCTTCGATCTGGCTCTCTGGCCCTTGCCTCCCCTGGATGTTGTGGCAGGTGAAGTGGCAGAACTTTGGTCCTTGGGGGCAGCCGTGTCAGTCGTCCCGCGGCGGCCCCTTACTTTACGGGTCCTCTTTCCAGGGGGGGGGCTGGCTGTCCCCTTGCTGCTGACCGATGTATCACTGCTGGCAAAGGGGGGACTCCAAAAGCCATGCACTACGGTGACCCTTGAAGCCGGTCTGGTGGTGGCTGAGGTGCTCCTGGGACTCTTAGCAGATGGAGGGGGGGGGTCAGGGGAGGGAAAGAGGTCAAGAGTGGAGAGTTAAACTTTCTTAGGACCAGGGTAAAGGGTAGGTGTAGTGGTTATGGGAGTGGAGGAAGAGGAGGTGGTTGTAGGAGAGTCAAGTGTGCTGTCCTTGGTTGGAGGTGTATGGGCTGTAGGCTGTCGTCAGGTGCTTGGCTGTTGGGTGGGTGGCTGCCTGCGTTTGTGTGTCTTGGAAGAGGGGGTGACAGACACAGTGGGAGAGGACACAGGGGACGTGTAAATGGCAGTGGGGGTGGTGACTGCACGTGTGCGGACTGGACTGGAGGGTGTGCTGGTGATGGAAGTACTGGCTGTTGGTGGTGTGCATGCAGGTGTGAGTAGAGACGTCACAGGGAGGGTGGAGGGAGACGAGGAGGTGGGGGACACAGAGGTGGTAGTGGCTGTTGGCATGTCTGCATCTGGGTGTTGCTTGGGTGAATGTTTGTGTGATCTGTGGTGCTTATGTCTGGATGAGCTGCCCTTGGGTGTTGAGGTGTGTGCAGGCTGGTCTGATGGTGTGGATGGGATAGGCAGAGGAACAGGAGACAGAGACAGGCTGGAGGCAGTTAGAAGCGGGAGGCTGGAAACAGGGACAATGGCTGCCGTCAGTGCTGAGGCCAGAGCATTGAACGATCGTTGATGGGCAGCCTGACCCAAATTAATGCCCTCCAGGTATGCATTGCTACGATGCACCTCCCTCTCTACCCCCTGCATGGCATTCAAAAGGGTAGACTGCCCAACAGTGATGGTCTGTAGGAGGTCAATGACCTCCTCACTGAAGGCAGCAGGGGTAACAGGGGCAGGGCCTGAGGTGCCTGGGGCGAAGGAGACGCCCGCCTTCTTGGGCGAGCAGGCACGGAGCGAAGGCGGAGGGGCTGCTGGGAGGGCGGAGCTGGTGCGCGGGGTGGCGGCTGTACCTGTAGAGGCGGGGGGCACGGATGTTGCCGCCACCGCTAGGGAGCTCCCATCCGAGGACGTGTCGGTGTCGCTGGTGTGACCACGGCTCCCCGTTGTGAAGCTCCCCTCGCCCTCCGTATCACTGGTGGCCTTGGTGTCTGTGCCATGGCCCACCGGGGCCTGGTGAGTTGCAGATCCCTCGTGCTCCGGTGCCAATTCTCCTCCGCCTGATGATGCTAATGTACATATGCACAAGAAGATAAAGAAAAAGGGTGGGGGGAGACATAAAAACAGGTTGAGTGCATGCATTGTCAACACCGTTGGCAGAGAGGACAGACACAGGAGCCTCATGCACTAAGCCGCGCAATCGGGGTACACTACTCCGTACTTGTGACTAGGCCAACAGGTCTAGGGACAACAAACGCGCACATGGGTGATGCAGGACCATGGATAGCTGTACTTGTCACCCTACAGAGGTGGGGGGCGGGGGCACAGGGACATGGCTAAAGCAGAGGACTACACTACAGAAAGCGCCCTGGCCTAATGTCACCCACAGCCCTCTTCCCCCACCCAGGCACCTCCACTGCGCGTAAAGATAGCTGAATGTGCTGGTACTCACCCCCTTGTGTCTACTGTCATGTCCTCACGCGTCCATCCAAATCGAGGTAGGCCACCGCCAGGATCCGGGACATCAGGGGGTCAGGGTACGACTGGCACCCCTCCTAGGTTGGGAGGCCATCCCCAGCAGTGACTCGGCGGTCTTCCTGGTCCCGCGGCGGATGTCCTCCCACCTCTTGCGGCAGTGGGTGCCCCGTCTGTTGTGGACCCCCAGGGCCCGGACTTCCTTGGCGATGGCACGCCAAATGTCGACTTTCTGATGGGCGCTGACCTATTTGACATGTACAGGGTGGAAATTGAAATATCATCAATTTTCCGCATGATAGATGCGATTGGCCCCCCTCCCCAACCTTGCCATGTGGCACATGCTCTCATCTGTCGTGCCTTGCACTCGTCATTGTCTCCCCACCCCACCATCTTACATCCACCATACACAACCCAGGCATAGCCCATTCAACGTGCACACAGTGTACTTACCTGTTGGTCTGGAGGACCGTAGAGTCGCGCATACTGGGGCAGGACCCCATCCACAAGTTTCTCCAACTCTTCTGTAGTGAAGGCAGGGGCCCTTTCCCCAGTCGCAGCAGCCATTGTATCTCCCAGACCGAGGTCACAGCAGCACTTGCAGTATAGGTCCACTCCTGTGGATGATCAGGTCTCGAGTGATTAACCAGATAGAAAATGGCGGTCACGGCCGCCGCGGCGCATACCACTGCGGTGCGTTCCGCGACCGCCGGCGCAGCTAGTCATTGGCTCGTGAAACCCATAGGGTTCGATGTTAACCAATGCGGCTTTGCGCCGCAGTCTTCGACCGCCTACCGCCACGGTGTGTCACGCCAGCGCATTGACCTCACATCCCACTGTCACACTTCTCAGTTCAGGCAGCCGCCATTACAAGGGCCCACAGGGCTTAATTACTACTGCGTCACACAGGCCTAGGCCTTGCATTGCCACTCATACAAGCCATTCAATGCATTGAGAATCGTGTACTGTGCAAGCTGTAGTTACGTACCTGTGGGTTGCTTGACTCTGTGCTCTATGTTGTCCTTCCTAGGCACCCTGAGGAGGGTGATTTGGCCACTGTGAAGGCTGACTTCTATGCCCTTGGACATATCCCCAACATCATTGGTGCCATTGATGGGACCCATGTGGCCTTAGTACCCCCAAAAGACGACGAGCAGGTGTACAGAAACAGGAAAAGTTACCATTCGATGAATGTCCAGGTGGTCTGTTTGGCTGACCAGTACATCTCCCATGTAAATGCCAAGTTCCCTGGGTCAGTGCATGACGCGTATGTTATGCGAAATAGCAGCATCCCTTATGTGATGGAACAGCTACAGAGACACCGAGTGTGGCTAATAGGTGACTCTGGTTACCTCAACCTGCCTTGGCTACTGACCCCAGTGAAGAATCCCCGGACCAGGGCAGAGGAACGGTACAATGAGGCCCATGGGCGATCTAGGAGAATCATAGAAAGGACCTTCGGCCTCCTGAAGGCCAGGTTTAGGTGCCTGCATATGACAGGGGGATCCCTAATGTACTCACCCAAGAAGGTGTGCCAGATTATCGTGGCCTGCTGTATGCTTCACAATCTTGCATTGCGACGCCAGGTGCCTTTTCTGCAGGAGGATGGTCCAGATGGTGGTGTTGTGGCAGCTGTGGAGCCTGTGGAGAGTGAAGAGGAGGAAGACGACGGGGACGACACGGACAACAAGTACACAGTCATTCAACAGTATTTTCAGTAGCACCCAGGTAAGAATCCCCCACGTCATTTTACATTTACTTCTGGCCTCCTGCATCTCTACTTTCTGTGTTTCCCCCCAGTTCCTTTCAACTGAATTGTGACTTTCCCTTGGCTTTTCAGAGCTGTATGACCCACTGCGTGACTTCTGGTTTGTTCGGCCATGGAGTAAAGCACATTGACATTGGTATGTTGTCATCACAATGTAACTGAACAATTTTGAACCGTTATGTGTAATACATTTGTTAAGAATACAAGCAGACTCCTGAGTGTTTTAAGTGTAATTAGTGATTTATTTAAAGTGCTACATATAGGTCCATGATAGTAAAATGGTGATGGGTGGGGGTGGAGTGATGTCCATGGCAGAGTCCAGTTCTCGGTCGCACAGGTGCATTGTCCATATGCCTGTGGAAGGATGGAGCAGGGGCAGTTCAAGGTTGGACAGGGTGACGATGTGGGACAGTGGAATGACATCCGGGGGGATCTTAGGCTGGCGGGGGTCTTGGCATCCTACTCTGTCTTCCTTTGTGATCTCAGGCTCCTCTTGCGGGGTGGTTGATCTTCAGCAGGAGGTGGGGTTCTGGTGGCCCGTCGTTGTGTGGGGGCCTCCTGTCCACTAGCGCCGGCGGAGGTGGTAGGCTGTTCCTGGTCCGGGCTGGTGACAGGGGCCCTTTGGGGTGCCACATGGTCCCGCAATGTGGTGACTATTAGGTTCAGGGCCTGGACGATGTTCCTGAGCTCCTCTCTGTACCCCATGTACCGTTCCTCCTGCTGTGCCTGGATCTCCTGGAACCTGGCCAGTACCGTCGCCATCTTCTCCTGGGAGCGGTGGTATGCTCCCATGATGGTGGTGAGGGCCTCTTGGAGAGTCGGTTCCCTGGGCCTGTCCTCCCCCCCCCTGTCGCACAGCAGCCCTCCCAGTTGCCCTGTTTCCCCGGGCCTCTGTCCCCTGGACGGTGTGCCCACTACCACTGCCCCCAGGTCCCTGTTGTTGTTGGGGTGTTGGGTCAGCCTGGGTGCCCTGTAGTGGCGGACACACCGCTGATTGACCTGTCCTGGAGACAGAGGCATGGGCCCGCTGGGTGGGAGATGTGCTGATATTCCCAGAGGGGGTTAGGTCTGCTGTGGCCTGTGTCTGTGTGTGGGGAACCGACTGTCCAGAGGTCCCCGATGGTCCGGGCTGGTCGCCAGGTTCCAGGTCGACAGAGCTGCTGTCCTCACTGCGGGCCTGTTCTGGGGGTGGGATGGACATATCTGGACCCTCCTGGCCGGTGTGTTCGGGCCCTGCAGGGCTGAAAGAGTATGGTTATTGCTTCTGTGTGTTCCATGGTGTGCGATTTGTGGGTGCCCTTGTCCCCCAGTGCTGGCATTCCCTTGTGGCAGGAGTTGTGAGGGTGGTTTGTGGGGGGTATGGGTATGTGCATTGGTCATGTATAGGTGATGGGTGTCCATGGTTTGTGTTGGCATTCAGGGTTTGTTTTTGGGTTGGGTGGGTTGTGCTGGTGAGACATTGGCAGGGAAGATGTGTGCTGGGGGGTTGGGGGTGAGGGTGGGGGTGTGGGTTGGCATGCTGGTGGTTGGGGGGGGAGTAGTTGAGACTAGACTTACCAGAGTCCATTCCTCCGCCTACTCCAGCGAGGCCCGCAGGATGCAGGATGTTAAGGACCTCTTGCTCCCATGCTGTGAATTCGGGAGGGGTGGGTGGTGGTCCGCCGCCAGTCCTCTGCACAGCGATGTTGTGTCTGGAGACCATCGACCGTACTTTCCCCCGTAGGTCATTCCAGCGCTTTCTGATGTCTTCCCGGTTTCTGGGATGCTGTCCCACAGCATTGACCCTGTCGACGATCCTCTGCCATAGCTCCGCCTTCCTGGCTATTGTGGTGTGTTGCACCTGTGTGCCGAAGAGCTGGGGCTCTACCCTTATGATTTCCTCCACCATGACCCGGAGTTCTTGGTCCGAAAACCTGGGGTGTCTTTGGGGTGCCATGGGGTGGTGTGTATGAGGTGTGGGGTGGTGTTTGTGGTGATGTGAGTGGTGGTGTGTGGTGATGTGTGCGTAGATGTGGTGTGGTTGATGATGTTGGGTTCCTGTGTGTGTTGGGGTTTTCGATTGCTGTTTTCTCTCTCTCTCTCTCTCTCGCGCCTTCTCTCCGATTTCCAACTAGTGGGGGTTTGTGGGTGATGTGGGTGTGTGTTTTATAGTTGCTTGGATGTGTGGGGGTGGTGTTTGTATGTGTATCAGGTGTGTGTATTTCAAATTGTCCAATGTGGCTGGGTTTTGGAGCTGGGTGTGTATTTTGACCGCGGCGGTGTGTACCGCCAATGCAATACCGCGGTTGAATGACCGCCGCGTGGATTCGTGGGTCGTAATGGCATGGGCGTGTTTGTGTTGGCGTGGCGGTGGAGGTTTGGTCATCTCCAGTTTATCGCTGCCCGCTGATGAGGCGGCCTTCCGTGGATGTCGGGATTTTGGCGGCTTGGCAGTTGTGGGTCAGAATGACCGTGGCGGGTTACCGCGGCCGCGGCGGTAGAATGGCGGTCTTCTGACCGGCGGTAAGAGCCTTTTACCGCCGAGGTCAGAATGACCCCCTTTGTTTGTCCATTCATTTGAGGATGTAAACCAGATGACAAGGCAACTTCAATATGCAAAGATTTACAAAAATATTTCCAAAAACGTGAAACATACTGGGGTCCTAGATCAGAAATGATTACTTGAGGGAGACCATGAAGGTGAAATATTTCTTGTAAAAAGCAGTGGCTCACCTCCTGAGTAGTGAGTGGTTTCTTGAACGCAATAAAATGAGCCATTTTAGTAAAAGAATCTACAGTCACCATGATCACGCTTTTCACTGCAGAATGTGGTAATGAACATAAGAAATATGTAGATACAGAAAGTAATGGGGCTGATGGAACAGATAAAGCTTGTAGTAGTCCAGCTTGTTTGGTATGTGGTACCCTGGCTTATGCACACACAAGGCGAGAATAAACATAGGTCTTAGTGTCTTCTGTGACAGTAGGCCACCAAAAAGACCTAAGGGTTAATTCTTGAGATGCCTTGATTCCACAATGACCAGCAGTAGGCAAGTCGTGACACATCTGTAAAGCTTCTATTTGCAATTTATTAGAGGGAAGGAATAACACCTTGCCATGCAGATAATATCCCTTGATCTTCCACAGCAGGGAATTTAATGTGTCCCATTCTTCTTTAGTCGGATAGCAATCTGTCAAGGAAGGATTACATCATGCCAATGATCCGATGGGGTTCTAAGATATGCTGTGTAGGAACTGTCACACTTTCGGGATAAAGATGGGATAAGGCATCTGTTACAATATTCTGAGATTCAGGTATATGAGTAATAAAAAAGTTGTATTGACTAGGAAGAAAGCCCATTGTGCTTGTTGGCAGTTCTGACATTGAACATTCTGGAGACATTGTAGATTCTGATGATCAGTCCTGCCCTCAAAAGGTAATTTGTTCCCCATTAGGAACTGCCTCCATTCAGTACAGGCTACTTTCAAGGCAAGTAATTCTCGGTCCAAATCAGACCCATGAGATACATTGAAGACTGGGTGTTCTAATCTATCTCCGTCTTGTCTTTTAAAAGTACAGCCCCTATTGCTCTGTCAGGGGCATCAGTTTCTGCTATGAATGTTTTCGTAGTATGGGGATAGTGTAAGATAGGAGCCTGAGCAAAAGCTTGTTTCAGATCTTGGAAGGCTGTCTCAGCAGTTTCAATTCTGCAGAATTTACTCTGACGATGTTCTTTGTTCAGGGTCTGTGTAATGAAACTTGTTTGCTGACCTAAATTTTCTATGAACTGCCAATAAAAATTGGCTAAACCTAGAAAACACTATGACCCTCATTTCAACATTGGTGGTAAATGCCACTTACTGCCGTGCAGAAGAGCGCCAACACACCGCCGAGGCCACGGAATTCCACCACAGGTGTTACGACCCACAGTTCAGAATCCGCCGAAATCTAGACACCCACACAAGTCCGCCACACCAAAGGTCAGTGATACACTGGCGATAGCAAAACCAACACCGTCACGCCAACAGGAATATGCCCACACTATCACGACACACGAATCCACGTGGTGGTCTTTCAACTGCGGTATTCCATTGGCGGTACACACCGCCGCGCTCAAAATGCACACACTCTTACAAAACACAACCACATTGGACAATTCAAAATACACACACCTGATACACAAACACACACCACTCCCACACACTCAATCCAATATAAAACACACACCCACATTACCCACAAACCCTTACTACCAAAAATTTTGACAAAGGCCAGAGAGACAGCACAGCAAAGACAACACCAGCATACAGAGGCACACAACACCATCACACATCCACCCACAAAACACCACACACCCCTAAACATCACCCCACACATCACAACACACACCACCTCACACATCACCCATACCACCCCATGGCACCGCAAAGACAGCGCAGATTTTCTGAAGAGGAGCTCAGGGTCATGGTGGAGGAAATCATCCGGGTAGAGCCACAGCTATTCAGATCACAGGTGCAGCACACCACCATAGCTAGGAAGATGGAGCTATGGTGCAGAATCGTAGACAGGGTCAACGCAGTGGGACAGCATCCAGGAACACGAGTTGACATCAGGAAGAGGTGGAATGACCTACAGGGGAAGGTACGTTCCGTGGTCTCAAGACACCACATCGCAGTTCAGAGGACTGGCGGCGGACCTCCACCTCCTCCCCCACAACTAACAACATGGGAGGAGCAGGTCTTGGCTATACAGCATCCTGAGGGCCTCGCAGGAGTAGCTGGAGGAATGGACTCTGGTAAGTCAAATCTTAACTATTACATGCCCCACTCTACCTGCATCCTATCACATACCCCCACCCTCGCCCTCACCCTCATCACTCCAACTCCTCACAGATGTCCCACTATCACAAAGCACACATCCCAACACCAGGCCATGCATGCAATAACAAAGCATGGACACCCATCACCAATGGATAGCCATTACACATACCCACACAGACCCCTAAACAATTAGCATGCAAGGTCCTACACATGAATGGAAGCACTGGGGAACAGGGTCACCCACCCATTGCACACCATGGCACACACAGATGCAATAATCCTGCCTTTACACCCCTGCACGACCCCTATCCAATTTCACCGGACAGGAGGTTCCAGACATGTGCACTCCGCCCACAGTGATGACAGCAGCTCTGTCCAACTGGATCTAGATGACCAGCCCGGCCCATCTGGGACCTCGGGACAGTCGGTTCCCCTCACACTGGCAAAGGGCACCACAGAGCCTCCCCCCCTCAGGAAACACCAGCACAGCACCCACCCAGTGGGCCCATACCTCTGTCCCCAGGACACGTCAAGCAGCAGTGTGTCCACCACTACAGGGAACCCAGGCTAACCCATCACCCCTAGAACAGCAGGGACCTGGGGGCAGTGGTAGTGGGCACACGGTTCAGGGGAGAGAGGCCCAGGAAAATCAGGGAACTGGGAGGGCTGCTGTGCGACAGGGGGAGGGCAGGCCCAGGGAACCCACTCTCCACGAGGCCCTCTCCAACATCATGGGAGCCTACCATCATTCCCAGGAGACAATGGCAACGGTACTGGCCAAGTTTCAGGAGACCCAGCGGCTGTAGGAGGAACAGTATTTGAGGTTCAGGGAGGAACTCAAATCCATCAATACCACCCTGGGCACCATTGTAGGGGTGCTGAAGGAACTCATGAACACAAGGAGGGACACTGTGGCACAACAAGGGGCCCCTGACACTGGCCTGGACTATGAACTGCCCACCACCTCCGCCCGCGCTAGTGGACAGGAGGCACTGCCACAGGACCACGACACCAGCACCCCACCCCCTGCAGATGGAAAACCACCCCGAAAGCGGTCCCTGAGATCCAGGACAAAGACAGGGAACAATGCCAAGACCCCTGCCAAGAAATGAGACCACCCTGATTGTCATCCTTCTGTCCCACTTTGTCACCCTGTCCATCCTTAAACTACCCCAGCTCCACTTCCTATGCCCCTTTGGACAATGCACCTGTGAGACTAATAGACTGGACTCTGCCATGAACATTCCTCCACCATCACCCCTGACCATTTTACAACACCCTCCACTATTTAGCACTTAAATAAACACCCTTAAATCACAAAACAATCTGGAGTCAGTCAGTGCTTTCACCAATGTGTATTTTCAATAACTGAGGGAAATACCAATGTCCATTCTATTGTCAACATACCTATGTCACACAGCTCTAGTCCATGAGGAAACATAGCAGAGGTCAAACAGTGGGACCCACATCTGTGAAATCGAAAGGGAAAGTGACAAATCAGGGTCCATACACTGGGTGAAAGTGACAGACAGATGAGAGGTAGAACATGTGTATCAGATGTAGGAGGCAGTGATGTCTTCTTACCTGTGTCTCACTGGAAGTATTGATGGATCACGGTGTTTCTGTTATCTATGTCCTCTTCTTCTGCCTCCTCTTCTTTACTGTCCACAGGCTCAACAGCTGTCACAACACCTCCTTCAGGACCATCCTCCTGCAGAAAACGCACCTGTCGTCACAAAGCCAAATTCTGCAGCATACAGAAGGCCACGATGATCTGGTACACCTTCTTTGGTGAGTAGTATAAGGAACCACCTGTCATAGTGAGGCACCTGAACCTGGCCTTCAGGAGGCCGAAGGTCCTCTCTATAACCCTCCTTGTTCGCCCATGTGCCTCATTTTAGCGTTCCTCTGCCCTTGTCCTGGGATTCCTCACTGGGGTCAGTAGCCATGACAGGTTGGTGTAGCCAGAGTCACCTGCAAATGTCGAGGGACAACTGTTAGACACACACTAACCCTTAGGGACAACCCCAGACCCAGACAATTATTCACACTGTATAGGGTCCATGTCCTCACCTAATAGCCACACACAGTGCCTCTGGAGTTGCCCCATCACATAAGGGACGCTGCTATTCCTCAGAATGTAAGCATCATGCACTGAGCCAGGAAACTTGGCATTCACATGGGAGATGTGCTGGTCGGCCAAACCATCTGCACATTCATGGAATGGTAACTCTTCCGGTTTCAGTACACCTGTTCACTCCTGCGGTGGGGGGTACCAAGGCCACATGTGTCCCATCAATGGCACCTATGATGTTAGGGATATGTCCCAGAGCATAGAAGTCACCTTTCACTGTAGGCAAATCCTCTACCTGAGGGAACACGATGTAGCTGCAAATGTGTTTCAGCAGGGCAGGCAACACTCTGGACAACACGTTTGAGGAAATTGGCTGGGACATCCCTGATGCTATGACCACTGTTGTTTGAAAAAACCCACTTGCCAGGAAATGGAGAACTGACAGGACCTGCACTAGAGGGGGGATACCTGTGGGATGGCGGATAGCTGACATCAGGTCTGGCTCCAACTGGGCACACAGTTCATGGATTGTGGCACAATCAAGTCTGTAGGTGACTATTACGTGTTGCTCTTCCATTGTCGATAGGTCCACCAGCAGTCTGTACAACAGAGGATGCCGCCATCTCCTCACCTGCCCCAGCGGACATGCCCAATGGATGTGAACAGCGAGCAGAGGGTCAGCGAACACTGAGGTACGAAAACACAACTTTATTGCACACATTTTTCAATCCGCTATGTGCCTGTCTTAGTGTGTATGCAAGGCCTAGATATGTGTGACGAATTTAAAATCAATGCCACGTGGCCCCCTGAAATGGCGGCTGCCTGACCTGTAAGGTGGGACAATGGGATATGAGGTAACTGCGCAGGCGTTGTGCACCGTCGCAGTAGGCGGTCGAAGACCGCGGCGCAATACTGCATTAGTTAACTTTGGACCCTATGGGTCCCAGGAGCCAATGACGATGTAAGCCGGCGGTGACAGTACGCACCACAGCGGAATTGACCGTCATTTTCTGTCTGTTCACTCACTTGATGCCTGATCTTCGACAGGAGAGGACCTACACTGCAAGTGCTGCTGTGACCTCAGTCTGGAAGCGACAATGGCCACAGTGTCTGGGGAAAGGGCCCCTGCCTTCACATCGGAGGAGTTGGACCAACTAGAGGATGGGGTCCTCCTCCAGTACACGCTACTCTATGGTCCTCCAGACAAACAGGTGAGTACACTGTGAGCATGCTGTATGAGCAATGCCTGTTTGGAGTGGTGTGGATGGGAGATGGGGGGAATGAGGCGTGCATGAAACAATGGTGAGTGCATGTGCGTCAGGGCAAGGGTGGGAACGTGGGACAATGACTGTGATGGTCCGGACGGTTACATTTTCTCCTTTTCCCCTGTACTATTCCTGTAGGTCAGCGCACACCAGAAGAAGGATATTTGGCATGCCATCGTTAACGAAGTCCAGACCCTGGGGGTCCACCACAGACGGAGCACCCACTGCAGTAACGTTGGAGGGGTGACCGTTGCACCATGACCCCCCTGATGTACCGGATCCTGGCGGTGGCATATCCGGAGTTGGATGGGCGCTTGAGGGCATCACACCAGCCACAAGGGGGTGAGTACACTCTCATTCAGCTGATTTAGCATGCATGGGAGGTGTCTGGGTGGGGGAGGTGGGCAGTGGGTTACCCTAGGCCAGGGATAGTTTTGCAGGCAAGGTCCCTTCGTGAGGCAGGCTATGTGCCACCCCACCCTACCAGTGTTAAGAGCCATCTACCCCTAGTCAGGCTCCTGTGACTTCCATGTGTGCAGCAATCAGGCATAGGCCTTGTACCCCATGTCCCTGTGATTAAATAGGGAACTCTAAGTGCATGGCGTAGTGCTGAGGACTGCTGTGTCTGTAGTGTCCGCCAACGGTAGCGGTATTGCATGCACTGAACATGTCTTTCTACTTTCTTTCCCCCCTTTTTGTGGTCTCCCTGTTCTTGCGTGCATTAGCATCATCACGCAGAGGAGCAGTACCAACGGAGCAGGAGGGAGCTGCATCCCACATGGCCCTGGAGGGCGAGACTACGGACTCCGAATTCACCAGTGGGACGGAGGGCGAGGGGAGCTCCACGGTGGGAACAGGAGCTGAGACCAGCGACACCGACTCCTCCTCTGATGGGAGCTCCCTTGCAGTGGTGGGCCCCTCTGTGCCCACTGCATCTACAGGTATAGCTGCCACCCCCTGTACCAGCATCTTCCTCCCAGCAGCTCCTCAGCGTGTGTCCCGTGGCCGCTCACCCAGGAGGGTGGGCATCTCCTTCGCCCCAGGCACCTCAGCCCCTGTCCCTGTCAGCCCTGCTGCCCTCAGTGAGGAGGCCATTGACCTCCTCAGATCCCTCACTGTTAGGCAGTCTACCATTCTGAATGCCATCCAGGGTGTAGAGAGGCAGTTGCAACAGACAAATGCATACCTGGAGGGCATTCATTCTGGTCAGGCAGCCCAACAGTGATCCTTTCAGACTCTGGCCTCAGCACTGATGGCATCCATTGTCCCTGTGTCCAGCCTCCCCCCTCCAACTCCCTCCACCCAGACCCAATCCCCAGTACCTCAGCCTATCACAAGCACACCATCAGACCAGCATGCACACACCTCAACACACAAGGGTAGCTCTGGCAAACATAAGCACCACACATCCCACAGGCACTCACACAAGCATCATACCTATGCAGACATACCAACATCCACTGCCTCCACTGTGTCCCCCTCCTCCACGACTCCCCTCCTCCCTCCCTGTCACATCTCCACTCAGACCTGCATGCACTACACCTTCAGCCACTACGTCCATCACCAGCATGCCCATCACCACACACTGCTCACGTGCACTTACCAACCCCACAACCATTCACACATCCCCTGTGTCCTCTCCCAGTGTGTCTGTGAGCCCACCTCCCAAACTACACAAACGCAGTCACACACCCACCCAACAGCCATCCACCTCAAAACAGCCTCCAGCCCATGGTCTTCACCCAAAGTCAGCAAACGAACACGTCCTACAACCACTACCTCTTCCTCCACTCCCAAACCCCCTCCATTTACCAGTCCCAGTGTGTCTAAAAAACTTTTCCTGTCAAACCTTGACCTCTTCCCTACACCTCCCCCACCACTTCCGTCCCCTAGTGCCCGTCTTTCCAGGTCCCAACCCAGCACCTCAGCCACCACTTCATCGGGAACAGTGGTGCCAGCAGTAACCGGCTTCTGGAGTGCGCCAAGCAGCAGGACAGCCAGTGTGCCAAGGAGCCAGGGAAAGGACATTCCCCCGCCTCAAAAACTCAAGAAGTTGGCCACAGCCCAGAGGGAGAAGGCCAAAACAAGACAGCTGCGCCACCATCCAAGGTGGGGAAGGGCCAGAAAAAGAAAGGGAAGTCGCCACCAACCTGCACGGCGGACAAGACTGCCACCTACGCCACCACATGCACCGCCACCACGGGCACCGCTGCCCAGGACATCGCCGCCAGCAGCACGGTCACTGAGCCACCCACCAGCACCGCTGCCCAGGACACCGCCGGCAGCAGCACGCTCACTGAGCCACCCACCAGCACCGTTGCCCAATGAGCGCCGCAAGCACCGCCCCTACTGCGCCGCCACCAGCACCGCCAGTGGCCACGCCACATCCTGTGCCAGTGGCACCGCCGCAGACATGGCTGCCATCCCCAGTGGTCAGTCGTACGTGGCTGGTAGTCAGTTCCAGGGGCCTGGACCGCTTCCATGTTGGCTCACCGTCAGTGGAGTATCAAATCCACTACTCAGTCCTTGGCAGGATGAAGCACTCTGGGCACAAAGCGCCCTCCAGAACCAGTGGAAAGATACATCCACTACCTCAGTCCTTGGCAGGATGAAGCACTCTGGGCACAAAGCCCACTCCAGAACCAGTGGAGAGGTACATCCACTACCTCAGTCCTTGGCAGGATGAAGCACTCTGGGCACAAAACCCCCTCCAGAACTAGTGGAGACTGTTATCCACTTGAGAGTCTGTGGCTTTGCACTCCCCAGGATAAAGCAGTGGGAAAACCACCCAATGGAGAAACTTGAGAGACTGTAGCTTTGCACTCCCCAGGATAAAGCAGTGGGCAAACCACCCACTGGAGAGACCTGAGAGACTGTGGCTTTGCACTCCCCATGATAAAGCAGTGGGCAAACCACCCACTGGAGAGACCTGAGAGACTGTGGCTTTGCACTCCCCAGGATAAAGCAGCGGGCAAACCGCCAACTGGAGAGACTTGAGAGACTGTGGCATTGCACTCCCCAGGATAAAGCAGTGGGCAAACCACCCATTGGAGAGACTTGAGAGACTGTGGCTTTGCACTCCCCAGGATACTTCAATGGGCATGGAGCCCCCTTGTGGAGCTGGCGTCATGCACTCATCCGGCTGAGGTGCCCTCCTTTCCTTCCCCCTGAGGTGCCTGTTTTATTTCAATCTGATGCCCCTGCAGTGTTCTCCCTGTTTGGATCGGGTATAGAGTGTGGGCCTCGCCCATGCATTTTGGGCCCAGTGGTCCATGCACCATGTAGGTGCAGTAAATGGACTTGAAATCTTGGTGTACATTTTTGTTAATAGTGTATATATATTTTGGACTAATGGATTTTTCCTGATTACAATAGTTCAAATAATTTCCTTTTGTCCTTGAGTTCTTCCAGGGGGGTAGGGGGTGTAAATGCAATGTTTCAACATGTATTTGTGTGTATGTTGTTGTGGGTGAGGGTGGGGGTCGGGGTGTTGCGTGTTGTGTGTGTGTCGCTCTCTTTTCCCTGCCCCCTCCCCTGTGTTGTAGGTGCAGTACTCACCATGGTGGTCGCCGCCATCGGTTGTGCTCCTGGTAGAGGAGCAGGAAGAGAATGGCAGGTAGAATTTGGAGTTCCGGCTCCATGGCGTCCTGGTTCCTCGTGAGGTGTGTAGAGGTGAGCGTTTTCCTTTCCAAGCCCTATTTCTGCAGTGTTTTTGTTCGCGTTGAATCCGCCCCTGAAAAGGTGGCGGATTGGCCTCTCATAATGGTGTGGGCGGTACATTGTTTTCCGCCTGTCTGTTGGCGGTGACCGCCATGCTCTTTGTTTGTACCTCCGTGGCGGTCGGAGTGTTAAAGTGGCTGCTCGTGATTCAATTTATTTTTCCGCCGGCATGTTGGCAGTCTTACCGCCGCTTTACCACCGACCACCAGGGTTGTAATGAGAGCCTATCTCTTTTATAGTGGAAGGGGATGGCCAATCTAGAATGGATTGAACCTTTTAGGAATCAATAGCAATACCGGTCTTGTTAATATGGAAGCCAACATACTCCACTTCGGTTTTATCAAATTTGCATTCTTCTGGTTTACAAAACAATCGATGCTACTGGTGCCTTTCCAGGACTTGAGTAACATGTTACGTATGTTGTTCTGGATGAGTAGAATATACTTGGATGTCATCCAAATATCTGATGACTATTTGATTTAAAAGATCCAAAAATATGCAGTCCATGAACCTCTGAAAAATAGAAGGAGCGTTGGTTAAGCCAAAGGACATCAACTAGTATTCAAAGGCAGTCTTCCACCTATCTCCCTTCTTGATTCGGAGGAGGTGCACTGCAGGATCGCCAATCCCTGTGTCCTCTCTCACTGTCATACTAGGCATATGACCCCTTACACTTGAGGCAACTATGCATGCTGACTGGTGGCTTATTAATCATGTTAAGTGCTGTGAAACAGCTCATAGCTCATGCATGGAAGAAAACCATGGCCCCTCCTGTAGCCCTCTGGCATGTGTTGGCAATGGAGCAGCTATCCCACAAACTAGCACACACTGATAAAAATTGGTGCATATCTGGTAGCTGTTAATTGACACTCCCAGTGACTACCTCCGCACACAAGACTTCACCTCACACAAGCTCCAAGCACTACACCTTTTTGAATAAAGGGCTCATTGAGCAGCATGATTGTAACTATTGCACTGGACCTACATCCTCCATTCATCCCCTAAGATGGTTCTCACACCCCTCAGATGAAGTAGAGTGAGCTTGGGTCTCCCGGGGGTGGATTGTGACCTGATCTTTATTTCATTCTTTGTCTTGCTGTTAATTCTATGTTTTGTGACATGTAGACCTGTTGCTTGACCATACCTGTGATGTAATCATATGAATTGCTCCAATGGTCCAACGCTCTCTTCTATTTAGCAAATGCCCATAAAACTGTGGGTCACCAGATGAGGTGTGGACCACTTTTCCTAAGGAAAGTTCCTTGTATCAGAAAAAGATTGGTGAACCCACCCTGGTTCAAATATAATGGTCCAAGTTTCACAGGCAGTCTTTTCAATCAATTAGCAAAATCATGTTGGTAAATCCAACTAACTTTTATTACAAAAGCTTCAAGAGCAACACCCAGCCGACATGTGTTTCGCCCTCTAGACAGTATGTGTACCTGGGGCTTTCTCAAGGCTATAAAACCATGGAAAATAGGATAAAAATAAGCTTTAACTCTAGAGATATAGCCATCACCAGAATTGCAAGGTTACTGAGATCCCTGGAGAGTCAGCACCCTGTGTGGGGAGGGATAGTGAAGATGATATGACTTTAGATTGTGGATCAAGAGCAAGAACATGTGTGGTTACAACTAGAGAAATCTGATTTCCAGATAAGTTAAGGACTTAGAAAAAAGTCACTCAAAGATGTGATGAGATTTAAAACTTAAACAAGAGGAGAAAAGGTCATTAGCCCCATGCAAAACTCCTACAACATCAGACCATACCTCTAGATACAGTCAGAAATATCTGTACATTTTTGATTAGTACAGATTACACAGGTTGCCGGTCAAGAACACATCTATACTGGCAAAGATATATAATGTTGTTTGCATTAAGATCCTACCAACATGAGAAGTAATGTGTGTAAACACACCAATACCAACAGTCACTGTATAACAACAGATCCTAGTGTGTGCAAACTTAACATCTAGTTAATTATGCAAAGTCTCCCTAAAGCACAATGTTAGACCTTGCATCCTTGGCGTGGTCTCCTCTGACTTTTTTTGCCTCTGCTTCCCATGTTTTGATTATGTGCTAGACTCTGTTTTTACTGTTTTTGGTACTTTGGGCTGCTGTGTAAAGTGTATGTGTTATTGGCTTTTCCATGATTGGCATATCTGATTTACTAGTAAGTCCCCAGTGAAGTGCACTAGAGGTGCCAAGGGCCAATTTCTACTAGTGGGCCTGCAGCACTGGTTGTGCCACCCACATTAGTAGCCCTATAAACATGTCTCAGACTGCAGTGTCTGTATGTGCAGTCTTGCACTGCCAATTCGACTTGGCAAGAGTACCCACTTGCCAGGGCTAAACCTTCCCTTTTTATACATGTAAAGCACCCTCAAAGTAGGCCTAGGCAGCCCCCAGCAGTGTATGTTAAAAGTGGGACATGTACTGATGTGTGCTATATGTCCTAACAGTGAAATGCTGCCAAATTCAGTATTCGTTGTTGCAAGGCCTATCTCTCTCATAGGTTAACAGGGGGGCTGCCTTTAAACATCCTTAAAATGCAGTTTTCCTTTGAGAGTATATAGAAATATTGAGCTTGGGGTCTCTGAACTCACAATTTAAAAATACATCTGTTAGTGAAGTTGGTTTTTAGATTGTTAGTTTGAAAACGCTACTTTTTGAAAGTGGGCATTTTCTTACTTAAACCATTCTGTGCCTCTGCCTGCTTGTGTATTCCATGTCTGCCTCAGACTGACATTTGGGCTGTTATGAATTCCCTCTAGACAGTGACACAAAGAGAGCTGGGGTGCAGCCTGCATATCCTGATGAGCCATCTGAGCTAGAGTGGAGGGAGGAGTGGTCACTTACACCTGAATGGGCTGTGCCTGCCCTCACAAAATGCAGTCTCCAACCCCCTGGTGTGTGTCTGGGGCGGGGCCTGGGTAAAGCAGGATCTTGTAAATAACAGAGACTTTTCTTTAAAGTTTGCCTACTTCAAAAGCAGAAAGGGTATAAGTATTGGACCCAAAACCACATGACTTTAGAATTCTTAAAGACTACTTCTGGAACCAAAAAGAACCTCTGCCAAGGAGAAGAGCTAAGGAGCTGAGAAGAAGTGCTGTGACTGTGCTTTGTTGGGCTATCCTGCAGTTGCTGCTTCTACCTGTGAAAAGGAACAAAGACTGGACTTTGTTGTGCATTCCTGCTTTTGAAGAATTTCAAAGGGCTTGAACTGAGCTTGCCTCCTGTTTTGAAGTCTCAGGGACATCAAAGACTTCCTTTGCCAGCACCTGGACTCTCTGCTGAGACTCCTGCCCTGCCAAGTGGTTATTTTGAAAAAATGGGGCCACCCAGTATCCTGGGACCTGGATAAGTGAATAATATATCAAAACATGTTTTGGTCCCTCTGGGGGAAGGATATGAATTAACCTCCATGACAGTAGTTGTACCGTAAAGAACTTTCTGTACTGATGAGGTTTGTAAGTAATACATCACATTTATTGGAAACTTAAATTCAACAATTTAAAGTAAAGTAATCCAGGTGCTCCTGTATACCGGTGCAGTGTGAGTGGGTTATGTGTTAGTATAAGTGTTGCAGTGCTATTTACATGAAAACTAAAACCAAACTGTGATTAAAAGTATTAGGTCTCAAATAAGCACCTACAACCATAGGTACTGTGAGCATGCTGAATCTTTCAAAGTCAATCCACAATTTATAATACAATGTTGGCGTTTCGACCCCAATCAAAGAAATTAATTCAGACGGGGCATCATCAGGACAGAATATTGAAATAGGAAGCACCCCTATTTAATTGTACTCAGACACTTCCTAGTCGTTTTAACAGTAAAACTATACCAATTTGCTTTCCATCTTATGTAGCCCTGGCGTGCTGTTAATAATACTGCTTTTTTAGTTTGCCATCTAATGGCTTCAGGAAGGTCTTAGATTGTTCCATGAAAATGAGCCAAGTGCTTAAAGTCCTTTTTAAAACTTGTTGGCTTGGTCCTATGTTAAAGTTAGGGATCTGCAGCCCTGATTTAATCAGGTTAAATGCTTTGCCTGGTAGTTCACTAGCACGGTGATGCCCTATCCAGTTCTTGGGCCCTTGAATGGTGAAGTTGGCAGAACAAGGACTGAAGTCCATGTACAGGGGACATTTTCGACACACCATCTGCAACACGGCTGATAAATGATGCGCCACCCGCTTTGCGGCTGAAATCAACGCTCCACCTGCATCACGGCTGGAGAAATGACGCAACACTCACTTGCGGCTGCTGATAACGATGCAAACCCCATGCAGCGCAGTTTTCTAACACCGTGCAACCGGATTTCTCACGCATCATCGCTGGGCATCAAAGTGATCGGGAACCCGTGTGGATCCGGGGTGCCCCATCCTGAAATCGACACATCGCTCTCTTGCCAGGGAGAAAAACGATGCATCACTGACCCGACTGGACAAGAAAAGGACACATGACCTCACTTGCGAGTAAAAAGTTGACGCATCACTGACTTTTCCGATGCACGCTCACCCGTGCGGCTTTATGTTTGATGCCAACCTATTACTTTGTGTAAAATCAATGATTCAATTGTTTTCTATGAAGTAAGACTCTTATTCTTTTGAAAATTCATATCTTGCATTGTGTATGTTAGATTTTTGTCGTTTTGGTCTTGTTCGGTTTAGATAAATATTCCCTATTTTTCTAAACTGCTGTGGTGTCCATTTTGTTGTTCCCTGTATTACTGTTTGTGATGGTACAATTACTTTAAACATTGCTTCTGAGTTAAGCCTTCCTGCTTGTGCCAAGCTTCCAAGGAGGTGAGTAGGGGTTAGCTAGGTGTGTTTCTCCTTTGCCCTGACTAGAGTGAGGGTCCTTGCTTGGACAGGGGGTAACCTGACTGCCAACCAAAGATTCCATTTCTGACATTGGTACCAGCGATGGGACTGACAACCAAAGACCCCATTTCTAACACAAAATAAGACTACATGCATTTTCGTGTGGCAATTATCGAAGCACATTATGACAGTTGAAAATGTCTGTATTGGCTAGAATAGTAAGTTAATGTTCACATATAGAATTTGACTTGCCACAGTTATGTTACTAAATAAGCATGTGTAGGTAGTTTTTGAGAGATATTTCAAAGACAAGCAATTTCATAAATTTAACTAGAAATTCTAGCCTAAAAAAAAAAATGGGAAAAGTTACAACTACAAGTCTTTCAATCCCAGACACCATACTACCTCCATAGAGTTGATATAATACATCATGTCCAAAAACAAAATACATTTTGTATAGAAGATCCCTTACATTTGAACCAGGGTGGGTTCAACAATCTTTTTCTCATACCTGTAATGTGTTCCACATCAGCTGTCTCTAATTCAGTATCATGCATTCCTGTTGTGCTGGTTACCAATGTGATGTGATATGTGTAAGTATTGTGGACTTGTGGAATTGGCTCTGAAATGATGCTCTGTTTCCTTTGATGATAAAACTTTAATAAAAAGATTTCTAGCAAAAAAATAATATCAATGACAAAAATATCATGAAAGTGAGTTTCTATAGGTAAGCAAAGTTTTACTATATATAACCCCAGATATAACCCCACAAATATGTGCCTCAACAATATATATATATCTTCAAGGTACTTAGAAGTGGAGTTAAGAATAGTAAATCTGCACTTACTCATTTGCACTTGCTTTCTCAATATTTTGGTCCTTAATATTTTTAACATGATATTCTGTCCACACATTTTTTGCTACTGATGTTCTGTTGGTGATCTAATCGATTACTTTGAAAGATTTTCCAATACTCTACTAGGATTAAAGTATGGTAACTTTAGAAGGCATTGAATTTGCAATCTGATTGTCCACCTTTGAGCCACATAACCTATATGAATGTCAAGCCTACCCTGTTCACCTTTCTTTGAATCTCCTGAACCTTCATATTCTAGCTGCAGGTGACCAGTTGCAAAGCACTTGATGCAGAGAGGCATTCTGTACTCCTCTATGGAAAGTGCTTGCACACAGTGTGATGAGAAGGTGTTTAGGTAACATAAAAGGGCATGGCAAATAGAGGCCAGGCACTGGCATTGGCACCTGCAATTGTAAGCGCTGCAGGGAGGGAGGATCAGTATTTTCTGTAAATGCACACATTACTTACACAAATTCTCAATCTAAAGGGCTGAGTAGACAACTATGCCTCGATAGTAAGTGGAAGGGCTATGAAGAGGTCAGTTCCAAATCTCTAAGGGGCTTAGTTAGTTGGCAGATGTGAGACATCCATCATACACCAGAGAATATTTCATCCATCAAAGTTGTGGTTCACCCACTGCATATAGAGGTGGGAGAAGCACCAAGGGACAGATTTAAGAGCCCCTGGCACCATGTTGTGCCACATTAGTGTAATCTTTTTAAAGCTAATGTGGCCCAATCAGGCCAAAATCACTGTGCTAAATTTACAAAGTTGTGCAATGCATCATTTTTTTCCAGCATTTTTACTGCTTGCTCAGAGCAGGCATTAAAAGGATGCACAACATTGTTTACAATGGGCCTCAATGGGCTTTGCAGGATTAGCGTCAAGATTTTTTATGCTTAGCCTGCATAGCTCCGAACTAGTGTCAAAACGTTTGACGCTACTTCCCCAAACTACCGCCATGGTGTGTCGTATCTTAGATATGGTGCACACATGGTGATGTTAGGGGGGCTAAGAGGTGCCCTTAAATCAGTCCCCAAGTTTTCTTAAATCAGGCCCCAAGTTTCCTGAGGTTGCAATTTATCTGGTTCTGCTCCCAGAACCCTTTGTCTGGCAGCCCATTCACCACACAGCCATGAGTCAATGTATATAAGAATTAGGGCACATGTACAAACCAAGAAATTTGCCAATCCATGCAACTCTCAATTCGGATATCAGAAATTGGTATGTACATATGATGTGACTGACAAAATTGCAAATCGGTAACAAATTGCTTCGGGTTTGATAATTTCGATTTCCTAAACTGCAAATGGACCTATTACCGACTCTCAATTATGCAAATTAAGTGACAAATAGTTAATGAGTTGCAAGTAGAGGCTAGGGCTGTAAATCTGGGAACAAACATTTCCTGGCCATGAGTAAAATCCCATGAACCAGGAGTGTAGGAGGAATCTATCTAGCACACAAAGCAGACGCCAAACAAGCTGAGAAGCAACTGCAGCCATGGTCAGCCAAGATCAGAAAAAAAGTACGGAAGGGAGGAAGAGAAAACTTGAATTTACGGAGAAGGAGTTAGAGATACTCACAGAGGATTGCTGTCAGCTCCATGATGTCCTATTTGGGAGGGTATCAACGACTGTGCCAGATTCTCAAGAGAAGAAAATTTCGCAGGAAATACAGGCCAAAATTCATGCAATTGGAGTCACCCACTGCTCCATGGAAGAAATACGCAGGAGATGGTAAGACCTTAGGTTGCGGACAAAGGAAAAGGTGGATGAAGGACTAAAGATGTAATGGGGAACATAGGGCAGCCCATCTACAGTACCACCACCCACTGCACTAGAGACCATGGTGAAGATCACACTATAGCGGGAGGCTGTCATGGGTATTGGGGACCTTGACAGTTCAGCACCAGGTTCCTCAAAAAAGTAAGTTTCATAATTACCTTTTTACACATCACAGAGCACATCTCCATGCACACATCTACAGAGTCCAGCAGCATTCATTAGACAGTAACACTTCAAATTACAACTTCTGTGCTAGTATAGTGCATTATGGTATGGGTAATGTAGTCCAGGAGTCAGCTCAGAAGTCAAACGGAACGTTATTGCGCTACACATTCTATAGGGATTAAAATTAGGGGTGGGCAGTGACCTATGCTCCAGTGGCAGAGTTAATGGAGTTTTTGGATCACCACTCTCCAGAGCATCTTTTAGTTTCGGCACTTTCACCACCTGCTCAGAGAGAACATTAAAAGGAGGCACACCATTGTTTACAAAGGGTTTCACTGGGCTTTGCAGCATTAGTGTCAACATTTTTTACGCTAATCCTGCAAAGCTTCGAACTAACGTCAGAACTTTTGACGCTAGTTACCCTAACTACTGCTAAACTCTGCTAGCCCCAGCAGCAGAGCAGAGCTCACTGCCTGCATACTGTAGCCCAGTTATGGGCCAGACAGTCTGCGCTTGTTCTGTGTGGCTCATAACTGGGCTGCAGTGTGCACTCAGCCCAAAACAATTGCATGGCGCTGCTGCAAGCTGCTGATGAGGGGCTGCACCAGCACCCCTCCTTTCACTGTTCTCAGACGCCCGGCAGCAGGGTGCAGAAGGAGGTAGAAACCCAGGCCGCTGGCAACGGGGACCCTGGAGTGAAGAGTCCTGGACCCAGGTAAGATCCTCGTTTCTCTTTCTCTTCTATGTGCACATGGGGGCCGGCACTGGGCATGGCAGTATTTGCATTAGAGGGGGTGGAAGGTCTGTGCTTGGAAGAAAGGAAACTTGCAGTCAGAGCTCCACTTGAAAATAACCTGTCTCCACAGAGTCCCTGGGAAAGGAAGAGGGGTTATAGGGTACAGTGCTGAGGCCAGCAGGGAGAGCTTGAGACTGGGGTGCCATCAGCTGCTGAGTAGTATTCCAGCAGTACCCACCAGATAGAGATATGTGTGGCCTGAGAGAGTGCCTTAAAGCTCAGTGGCAAGCAAGGCTAGGCAGTTTGGTGAAAATACCAGGCTGATGGAGGTGAGCTGGATTGCTGCTGCTAGTGCTGGGCACTAAAGAAAGTGCAGTCTGAGGCTATGTGTAAGTGCATACAAAGCAATTGCAAAGCTAGTGCAAGACAGGGAGTGTGATTGGCCCTCTGAAGCAAGTTCATGAAGGACAGCAGTTGGTGAAGGGAAGTGTGTCGGTGTGGTTGAGAGCAGCACGCTCCAGGCCGGAGGGCTTTGTCAGCACAAGAGGTCTGAAACGGTAGCTTTCACTGCCGTTTCAGCATATCCTGGCCTGAATGAGCCCCATCTCAGAAACGCTAAGCAGGGTCAGGGCTGGTTAGTAGTACTAACCAGGCCCGACCCTGCTTAGCACTTGTGTGATGGGGTGCATCCTGAGACAGGGTGATAGAGCAGGTGGCACTCCTTCATATGCAAAACTCTGCAGAATTTTTACCCAACTCCACAGAATTCCACGGAGTAGACCTCTGTGAGCTCCACCCACCACTAATTAAAATGTATCTGATATGTCCCACAGATCTCACTCAGGTACACGGTGAGGACACCAGTGTGGAGGGAGTGGACGGTGCCAACATGGTAGTAGAAGAACCTGCCCCCTTAGACAGACCAGACAGCAACACCGCACACCAGAGTTGCACTAAGACGGTGGCAACAAAGGCTGCAGCAATGGATGACAATGATGTCCCTCTGCCACAAACTGTGATGACACAGCCAAGTCTGAGCTAACAACAGCGAGTTGAAGCACAAGGGTACAAAAGGCATCATGGGACACGTGATGCTGGTGAGTTTGGTAGCAGCACTCAATTGTTTCTTGCCTTAGAGGCATCCCTTCTTCAGAATCAATACCTGCAAAATAAGCAGTTGCGAAATATGAATAGGAACATGTATCACATGCAGCAGAGCATTACTCAGGGCTTTGACAGTATAAGGACAGCTTCACCACTGCAATACAAGACTTATGCCATGAAATGATGGTGTGTGATGATTAAGTGGTGCAGCAAGAATGGACCGGCTAAGTTGATACATAGGCCATTTGGCCACTTCAACTTCATGCCTGTCTAGATGAAGGGTCACACTTCAGATGTAGTTGGGACATTTCACTGGTGATGTGACCAGGGGCCTTAGGCAGATAATCTCAGCTGTTGAGCTGCTACAGACCTCTCAGGTAGCAAGAGGCAGTGGAGATACCCCTCAGGACATTGAGGAGATATCTAGTGTCAGCAGCATATCGGCCACAGATGCCCACACCCTGCGCTGTAGCAGTAGCCATAATCCTATTGGAGACCAAGCAGGGACATATTTACAGACTTTGGCATGTACACATGAAGAAAATGTGTCTGGTAACGTAACAAACATTTTTTTTCTCCCCTCTTGGTAGACATGGATCTCATTTTGTGATTGACAGAAGAGTAGCCTGAGATTAAAGGATGTTTAATTTTGCTATTTTGCCTATGCGTATATCATTTAAGGGAGCGCAGTGTTACTCATAACTTACCTTGCACATTACTGTGTTACTAAGTGATCCTGTGGCATCTCTCCTACACCGCTATGGTACCATCTCCAAGCTGTCATAGAAGTGGCTCTGGCTCTTCACATCTCCAAGCTGTCATAGAAGTGGCTCTGGCTCTTCATTCTCTGAATCAATATCATTCACGTTGAGGTGTAGGCCACATCTGGGTACGATGTTGTGTAAGATGACACATGTCGCCACAATTTAGCAGGCTTTCTCTGGAGCATACTGGAGTGCACCTACACTTTTCTGAAGGCACCGGAATCTTGCTTTAAGCATGCTGAAGGTCCTTTCAGTGACAGCTCTGGTGCATCGATGTGCAAGGGTATAACGCCTCTCATTATGGTCTGCAGCGGCTAGGTATGGGGTCAGAGTCCATGGTCTCAATGCATATGTACTGTCACCTGGCAGAAAACATTGTAAGTGTGAGCATCGTAGGACATGATTATGGACTGACACATCTATGTTATTTATGTTACAGCTACACATCACCGAGTAAATATCCATCATGAAACTCCCCAAATTCCAGGCATTGGTGTACTTCATTATGCCTGAAGATGTATGTGTCATGGGTGCTCCCTGGGTATTTTGCCTCTATATCTGTGAAGATATTAGGGGTATTGCATACGACCTGGATGTTGATGTTGGGTACTTTTTCCTGTTGAGGAACACATGTTCTAGATGTGCAGGAGGACCAGTGGGAACATGTGTCCCACCCACACACCCTAATACTTGGGGGAAGTTGGCTATACTGTAAAAGTTCAGTTTGGTGTTTTGTATTTCCTCCACATTCTCTGGAAGGTAAATTTAGTTGGGCATGTGCGAGAGCATGGCATTTTGGATCCTTCTAAAGAAATGTGACAAGGCATTTTGGGACACCCCACCAACAGCAATTTCCCCTGGGTAGCTATCTGAGCCCAAAAGGGGCATTAAGCACAAGACCTGCATATGTATGGGGTTGGAGTTGCTACAGAGTACATCTTTCTAGCTGAGGTTTAGGCATTTCTATCAGGTCTAAGATCACTATGCATTTTCAGCATGCATTTTGCATATATTTCCTCCTCTGTCTGTTGAAATACGGGAAGCCTGGTTCTGTAGATTTGCTCCAGTGTCCACCTCCTCTTCCTCTGCTGGGCAGCCAGGAATCGTCTCCTCATCGCAATCACATAAAGTGCAGCCATTGTGGAGCACCCTGCTGCTGTTTTTATAGTTTGAATTTGCTTACCACCTGAATGGAATCAGTGTTCATTGCATATGCAACAGCCTTGTACATATGGTTTGCAACTCGCATATAGAGATTCTCTACTTGGGAATCACAAATTTGTGCTTAATGAATGGCATTCAGACATATTGAAATGCCTTTTGTTCAGTTGCAAATACATTTGAGAGCAAATTGCAACTCTGAAAATGTATGTACATGTGGCCCTAAGTTCCTTATTTTAGGAAATGTCTGGCAGTCCCCAACAGGAAAAATCATGTCCCAGTGCCCGCTCCCTCTGAGAACTACTGATGTGCTTTAAAGGCTTGTCGGTCTGCCTCAAAGCCGAGTTAGTCATGTATTGTGCTGGCTGCAGCTTCTTTCCTCTGCTCACATATTCTTTCTGGTGTCTTGCTCAGATTGATTTGGTTTACATACTCTGATTTGGCAGAAAGAATAAGGGGCATATTTATAATGTCCTAGCGCCACCTTGTGCCACATTAATGTCATTATTTTTTACGTTAATGTGGCCCAAGGAGGCCGAAATCCCGGCGCTGTTTGATGCATGCATTGCACCACTCTCTAACCCTTTGCGCTATATTATGCCTGCACCAGACATAATGTAAGAAAAGGGTGCGTTCCCTCGTTAGGGGAGCAGGATAAATGGCATGAGGAAATTTATGAGATTTCCTTTCACCATTTTTTACTGCACTTTTAACTCCTGCTCAAGATCAGGCATTAAAAGGGGGCTTCCATCCTTTAGAATGGGGCCCTATGTACTCTGCAGGAGTACACATATCTTTTTTCTGTTATCGGCGCACTTTCTGCAGGAAGAAACCCAGGTTTTGGATTTTGGTGGGAGGAGGCTACTTTTGCACCACACCAATGGTTCAGATCCTTGAGGACCACCGCTTGGGAGCTAGGACTCACTTCAGCAGGGATCAGCAGCAGCAGGCAGGTAATTTGCAGAGTCTCTGTTGTGTCACTGAAGCTCACACAAGTCAGTCTTGTGGCTGTGGGTTCAAGGAGCAGGTCCAGTCTTCCTTCCTCAGGGAGCAAGGCAGCAGGGAAGTCCTTCCAGCATCATGCAGTAGCAAGGGTAGTGCAAGATGACCAGGGGTGATAAACATTGACATGTAGAAAAAGATGTCAACTGATCAAAAACAGGTGCATACAGCTTTACACAATCACACACCTATTCCCAAATAACCAGGAAAGCATGCCAGGTCCCATCTTGTATACAATCTCTATTACCCCTGAATTTTTCGTAAAATACTTCCTTTCCTTTATATGACAGGAAGATGCTGATTTGTCATCTGATTTCTTCTTTTTAATAACACTCTCTGCATCCTCATATATATCATTTCCCGCACTGTGCTGCGTTGTTCAGATCAAAGGTGGAGACTGTTACAAGATTTGTAGAAAGAAAATTATTGCTTACAAGATGCTGACAGAATAGAGAATGAGCTGCATTACAGAAATATCAAACCAAGATGAGCTCAGAGATCTGTCAATTAGGAAGCAACCAACATGCTGGAAGAATGTGTCTTGTGTGAGACTGTTCAGCATTGGTGTGAGCGAATACCACCAGCAAGACGTCTTAGAGTTTAATAATGGTAGCAATAAATTCGGAAACAATCCTTAGGCAAAAAGTCTCGTCTCGCATGTCAAGAGAGAACAATTGATTATTGCTCGTTGATATTCAAGAGAGTGATTGCTCATGTTTTTTCAGTTTTGTTTTGGTAGCAGTTGTGTTCATTTATGCCTGTGTTTTTTGACAACGCAGTGATGGCAGATGACAGCTCAGAGACAGAGAGATTCAAAACAAAGTCAGGATTTCAGCCAATATAAAGAAAAGAGAAAGTTAGGTGAGTTGGGGGGCTCTGCAGGTTGGAGGGAGGGTGACTGTGATCAGAGGCGTTTTGAGGCATGGGCAAGGAGGGCCCCAGCCTTTCAGGGGCCCTCCTATTAAGCAGCTCTGTTCTGCAGTCTCACCCTGATGACCTTGAATAATTCTTAAACATATTGGGCCATATTTATACTTTTTGACGCAAAACTGCGCCAACGCAGTTTTGCGCCAAAAAAATTAGCGCCGGCTAACACCATTCTGAAGCGCCATGCGGGCGCCGTATTTATTGAATGGCGTTAGCCGGCGTTAGCCGACCGGCGCTGCCTGGTGTGCGTGAAAAAAAACCACGTACACCAGGCAGCGCCGGCGTAGGTAAAAATGGCGTTTGGGCATCTAAAAATGGGGCAAGTCAGGCTGAAGCAAAAAAATCGTCTTAACCCGATTTGCGCCATTTTTTTTGGGCGCCCAGACGCCATTAACATGACTCCTGTCTTAGCAAAGACAGGAGTCATGCCCCCTTGCCCAATGGCCATGCCCAGGGGACTTCTGTCCCCTGGGCATGGTCATTGGCCATAGTGGCATGTAGGGGGGCACAAATCGGGCCCCCCTATGCCACAAAAAAAAATTAAACAAAATACTTACCACAACTTACCTTTTCTTCCCTGGGATGGGTCACTCCATCCTTGGGTGTCCTCCTGGGGTGAGCAAGGGTGGCAGGGGGTGTCCCTGTGGGCAGGGGAGGGCACCTCTGGGCTCATTCTGAGCCCACAGGTCCCTTAACGCCTGTCCTGACCCAGGCGTTAAAAAGAGGCGCAAATGCAGGGTTTTTTGCCCTGCCCACTCCCGGGCGTGATTTTTGCCCGGGAGTATAAATACCACGCACATGCCTGGGAGTCATTTTTTAAGACGGGAACGCCTACCTTGCATCTCATTAACGCAAGGAAGGTGTTCACGCAAAAAAATGACGCTAACTCCATGAACTTTGGCGCTAGACGCGTCTAACGCCAAAGTATAAATATGGAGTTAGTTTTGCGTCGAATTTGCGTCGAAAAAAACGACGCAAATTCGGCGCAAACGGAGTATAAATATGCCCCATTGTTTTATATACCGTTTTCCTTAAATGTATTTTTAATGTGAGTGATGTGTAACTTTTTGTGTTTACGTTTCATACAACATTCATTAAAAAGTTATTTTAGATCAAAACAGGACCTCAGTAAGAGACATTTCAGTGTGTAGCAGAGTTTATATGCAGTAATATCAGTGAACTGCTGCTCTCTTACGATGTTGAAAACACAAGTCACCATCCCCGAAAAATAGATCCAAAAAACAATTAGAATGTAGAGGAATGCGCCTATGCACTGTCAGTGACCTTGCCAAAGAGGACATGAAAAAGCTGAAATTGGATTATAAATTCAAAGCTGTTCAAACATGGGGCCCCAAAATATGTTTGACCCAGGGCCCCCAAAGTCCTTAAAATGATCCTGACATAGATTTCTTTGAATTCAAACTAACAACATTAAATTAGCACTTTTATTGTGTGACCCAGCTTACTGCTAAATTAGCTGGAAATTATTAAAAAATAAAGGAGCAGAAGTTGGAAACACAAGTCACATATTGAACAGGGTGTGTGTGTGTGTGTGTGCGTGCGCCCACGCGCACACTGGACAACCTCCTGTCACTGTGAGTGCTCAGGTTGTATTAAGGACCTGATTCACAATACAGGTTCATCAGATATTCAATAACATGCTCTAAAGAGAAAGCATTCTAGCAGCTTAGCTCTCTGATCACAGAAGAAAATAAGTTAAAAACGTTGATTTAGAAAGGATAAAACAAGATCACAGTGCATTTAAATATGCCAAGCTGGAATGAAGAGTTTGGAAGATGAAATGTATCCCCTACCTACAATTATTAAAACCAGAAACATGTTAACAATTTTAACCCAACAGCAGTGAAGGAAAAGAGCAAAATGTGAACCTCATGGAACTGCAGTTTATAACATTAGAGTAGACAAATCTATCAAACACTCACGGGAGGAAAGTCATCCTTTTTGCCTTGATCACCCTCATTTTTGACTGAATGTTGCTAAAATGAAAATGTACCTTAAAAATAAAAGGCAAGAGGTGTCTGGCAAAACAGGAATTATAGAACCAGGGTCTGAAGACAGCCTCTCAAGGTATATCGGACTGGAGCATGTTTTTAAACATTTCTCTGAGTATTATAAAACAATCAAAAGCATTCCTTTCTTGGAAAAATGTAAACAGTTGTCATGGAGTCATGAATACAATTCCAGATAGGGAATGTAGTTGGGCCTCGACGTGGCTTGAACACAATGTGGACCAGCGAGTACTTGTCCAGATGTCCGGCCTGAGGGACTCATGGTTAGTGCATGTGCTGAGTGTGCTGTGTCCTGAACGTCTAAGTATTCCTTACTACATGTGACATCTAACTTTATGGTGTTTTTTGGGAATGCAGGCATCCTTCTGGCCATGTGTGTTTTATTGGGGACAATTTCAAGGGACCACTGTGGTGCCGCTGTATATCTGTGGGATCTGAGCTTTCTAGTTGTGCATTAGCCTACCAGCTGCGTGTTAACCCACCTGTGACCTATCAGTCATTACCTAAGGCTTAGGTCTCAGAGCCTGACTGAGCACATACCTCTATGCCGGGGTTGACAGAGAGTTCTCAACTGGGGAATCTAAAAATGGTGATGTTACTTTGTTCTGGTATATAGATGTATCGTTGTGCACATCAACATCAATTGATCTAATATTAACATGATGCTGCTGGTTACTTACACTGAAAGTGCCCTGGGCTCTGCTAATCAGGCCCAGGGCCAGTGCCCTATCCTCTAATGGTATATGGGAATTGGTATAAGTTTGAATGACAATGACAACCAACCTGTAAGTTCTTAGTCTATGGTAGGGCATGCATGTTTAGGGACCTCAGTGGACTTAATGCACTTAAGTGTGCACTGCTGTGGTATCTGATGTCATGTAAAAGCCAGACCTGAATTGAAGACTTGTTTTAACATAAAACTATGCCCAAATTCGACTTAGAATTACAGGTATCTTTAAAGTTCAAAACTACCTTTTTATTACATTTAAACCAAAACTAAGATCTGCCCTAAGTGAAATCTTGTAAAAATCAAGGACAATATAAAGTATGGAAGAACAGACAAATTTGTTTTCCCCTATTGAAGTGCTGCTAGCTCTATAGGCGAACATGGGAAGGCTTTATTAAACTTAATAAAGTCTAACCTTTGATTGGTGATTGGAGCTAACTAGTCATATCATTCAAAGTATCACAATAATGGTCACAATGCATCCACCAACTTGCAAAGGTCAGATTGATATAACTGTTACATGAAAGTAGTTTTAGAACTTACCAACACTGTCTCCTCTGCCTGCTTCTTCACTCTGCACACGCTAGGTAAGATCTTCAAGTTGCTACCTTTGCATATGAAATGCACTGTGACACAGGCCCTCATCACCACTTGACTAGACTACAGGAATGCCTTCTATGTAGGATTTGCCTCGCAACTCCTACAAAGATTTCAGACAATACAGAACACTGCAGCAAGACTCATCCTTGACCTTCCGCTGTGATCGCACATCACACCACACCTCAGGCAACTCCACTGGCTCCCAGTGCAGCAACGGTAGGTATTCAAGCCAGTGAGCCATGGACACAATGCTCTGCACAATCAAGAACCTGCCTACATTAACCACCACCTGAATTTCCACTAACCATCAACAAGACTACTTTTTGCCTCTGTATCGATTACCATTACTCCACGTATCCACCAAAGCAGAAGTGGAGGGCCTGCCTTCTGCCACAGAGCAGAAAAACCTGGAACAGCCTCCCCACACATATCTGGACCATCACCTCTCATTCGGATTTCTATAGAGCCCTCAAGACCTGGCTATTTGAGGGCCTGGATACCCTTGAGGGTAATTAGTTGTGCTTTACAAATCCTGTTTGATTGATTGATTGATTGAGCCCGAAGTTACCTGAAGCAGTCTTGTAGCAGCCTCTTCTGATTGGTCAGCATTTTAAAGCATGAGTAAAGCCGCTACCTGAGTAGGTGTGAAGAGGTCTGGGGAGGCAACAATAGAGCCAGTTGGTGGGAGAGGATTTGCTTCCTGGCGAAACCAGGGAGAGGAAGAGTCTGGGGAGATAAGCTGGACTTTAAAGGCAGGAGAACAGATGTCACAGGACCCAGGCCAGCCTAGCTTCCTTGATCCCCAGCCAGATGGGAGCACCCCTGGTTAGATTAAGAGAGAAAGAGAGATGAGCAATTGTCTTCCTGGGAAACACTTTCTAAACAATCTTCAAACATGTGCACATTTTGTCAACAATTCATATTTTATTACATAGTAGGTGCATATTTCTTTACTAAAAAACACAGTCATTCTTATACTTTGAATTCAATCATTACGGTGCTCCTATAATGACGGCGCAGTGAAAGTGAATGTAGTGAAAAACGTTAATGCAAGTGTGCTCTGTACATTATATGCAAGATGTGGTTAAAACATAAATTTTCTGCGATCATCTATAAACTGACTCATATTACTCCAGAAGTCCAGAAGCCACTTTTTAGTCTCTCCAGAAAAATCCACACTATGAAAATGTCGACGTTTCAACCCCATTTATGTAGATCAATCGATCCGGGGTCATCATCACAACAGTAAGTTTGCTACAGGTAGCACCAGTCATTCATCGTATTCTGGCTCAGGGTGATTGTTTAATCATCTTATCCTCCATTGAAATCTGTGGCAGGGTTCAGAACTAATTCCACCACTGGGGTGGCGTAAACATGGCACAACAAGGAAGAATACTTTTCTTCCTTCACGTTCTTTCTTTTTCCATGTGTGCTGCATTCATTCAAGAGCAAAAGGCCATGAATGATTGTTTAAATACAGGAAGGGACACCTTGCACTACGGAGCAAGGATGCCTGCATTGACGCTGGCAGGTAAATTTAGTGCCAGCACAGGGGGAAACGCAGGAGTGTGCTGTGTTATAGTAAATACAGTGCATCCCTGCATTTCTAAAGTGACACAGAGCAACACTGTAAATTTTGGCGCAGATCCGTGGTGTGCCACTTTTTAGTAGATTTGGCCCTACATTTTCAAATCACAGATACAACGCATTCCATTTCTGACCCCCAGCTGGCTGCCACATTAATAAATAAAAACTCAACCAGTCACCAGAATAAATATAACAATGACACCCAGACGCACAGTTAACTGACCAACGAGATGTAATGACTGATCCATTGAAATGATAGCACAAACGTAAGACACAGTTGTTAGTAGCAGAGACTCGGGCAACACACAAATTAACAATGATATAGGCAAACTAATAATAGAGGTTAATCCTCAAACTGGAACAACTTGCAGCATAATAGTAACAACCCCAGAAGGAGACGACTCTCAGGCAAGATAAAGATGAACAATTGACAAACTGAAGTAGTGCCTGCCAGCTCTTCAAATATACCTACCATACTAAGGAAGGAAAGATATGACCGATAAGGAACTCAGGTATGACATTTGATCATAACCATAGGCACAATAAATGTTATATAAATTGGGGTGAGCGGGTCTTTGACCGGGGGATTGCTACTTATGTTTAAACTAAAACATTCCATCCACCCTCCCCAGGAGTTCCGGCTAGTTATTTGTGGGGTTGCGGTACAAGTAAAACCAACACATTAGTTTCACCTAGTCTAAATGGTAAGATAGGCAATAACATTGTAAATTTTGGGCTCAGTGTGGATGATGGGAGGGGGACAGTGGAGCTTACATTCGAACAACAGTTACAGCACCAGAATAGAGGTTAGTGGGTGAATAAGCACAGCAGACAGTTATCAGTCGGCCTGGAATCAATAAATGCAGAGTATCAAAATGAAGACAGGAAATGACACACAGTCCCTATCTCCCGTCAAATTACTACTGTGGAATATCAGAGGGCTGAATAACCCTAGAAAAACCAGGCAAATTATAGCCTATGCCAAAAGGCATCAACTTGACATCATGTTCTGTCAAGAAACGCATTTGCATCCCATTGGCATGGCTAACATAGCACTAAAATGAGAAGCACATGGATACTTCCCCACATACTCAACTGTAAATAATATAGACAAAAATAGTCATACGGTGTCAAACTCTGAGGGCAATTTCCTGATCATTCAGGGGATCCTGCATTTAATAAGTTACACTTATAATACATTATATGAATCGAATCAGGCGTTTTTGCTCCAAAGGCACCCAGAGGCATGACATTCCAATTTTGCATGATCATTTAGGGCTTTGACCACAATGTAACACTCCTTGCCACATTAAGTACCTCCACAGATGGATCACAAAGAAATCCGAAATCCAAGTAAATGCTACAGGTCATTAACAATCAATGACTTACCGGTCATCTGGTGGCACTGGCACCTTCATCAAAGAACATACACAAGTAACTCAGCAGTACATGGCTCCGAGATTTGACTGGACTACTGCTGCCGCGGATCACACATAGGAGCGCAGGGCATTGGCCCCCTACTGCTCAGAGTTATTACCTCCCAGGCTGTTTTTAACAAATAAAACTAGCCCACACTTCCATTCGTTTTAATTTCTTATGGGGTGGGGCTACAGAGGCCGTAATGGTTGGAACAACCGCTGAGGCTGAAACTGAGCTGCGCATGTCAGATTGGCCAGTATTTTTGCTCTGGCCAGCCTGACAGGCAGAGTTCAGGCTTCCACATTGAAGGATACCATAGATCTGCGTCAAAAAAGACACAGCCCCATCTTCAGTGGAGAGTTGTGCTTGCATGCCCCAGCCAATCCTAGCACTACTCTTATGCTGTTTAGTATTATATGCAGCATTCGCTAGAAAATGACATGCAGACTTCAAAATGCATCAAAATTCCTGTGCATAGGCAACCGAGGTGTAAAAATGATACATTGGCACTGGTACATGAGCAGAACATACCCAAAACACTGGCAAGCTCAACTATGCCATGGAGCAGATCTACTGCCAGAAGACTACCCTCATTGACCTCATGGAGAAGGAGGTCATCACCTACTATAGGTTAAGGAGCCAGTCCATTGTACAGCTTCTACACCAGATTGCACCAAAGCTGCAGACAACATCACAGAGATCCACCACCATCCCTCTGCAGGCTAAGGTGATAGCGGTATTGCACATGCTGCTGTCTGACTCATTCCAAACCACCACAGCCAGAGTGGTGGGAATCTCACTGCATTCCTTGCCTCTCTCCTTGATGTCATCATAAGCCTCACACCTCAGTACCTCATGTTCCCCAACACATACCAGAAACCATTGGAAAAAAAGCAGGGCTTCTATGCCATTGCTGGCTTTCCACATGTGTTGAGGCAATGGACTGTACCCATGTGCATCTGCTGCCTCCTGCTGCTACGTGCCACCTGCTTAGAAACCAGAAGCACACATATTCAATCAATGTGCAGGGAATAGTGGATCATCAGGGGATGTTCATCAGTGTGCTGGCAAAGTACCCTGGAACTGCTCATGATTCATACATCTTCAGAGATTCCATCATCAATGAGGGCTTCCAGAACGGAAGCTATGGGAATGGCTTACTGGTTAGTATGTACATCTTTAGCATGTGAATCACCTCATTACAGTCAATCATGTTGATCAATTTAGACATAATTTTGTTGGGCTAGTGAGACAGTACATATGTAGCAGTTGTGTGCCTCATACTTGCCAACTGACACTTGGTGCATATGAAATATAATCCTACAACTCACCCATGTCAAGACCTGTAAAACCACTATGGCCCCCATGTACAAAAAGCCTGTACTTCTGGGGTGCCCATTTCCATGATGCTTTGGTGAGCCACAGTATTCCAAACATACATCTGATGCTATGCAAAGTTACCTTATGTGCCTTGGCATGGCCTCACACATATGTACAAAGGTAAGGTAGTTTAAAGTGCTGCATTACCTTACTCTGCATCAAGGATGTGTCACATGGGCCTCATGTTGAGGTTATCCATGCAACACCTAATGCATCTGTTACATTTCCAGATGTGCAAGAATCTGGTGATCTGCACAATATCCCCACATGCATGCCTCCCCAGTGGAGTTGTAAAAAGGGCAACATTATGTCACATGTATTGTTAGTTACTCTTCATATGTGTTCTGCAGCACACACACAAAGGGCCATATTTATAAGCGGCTTGTGCTGACAGAGCATCATTTTTTGTGACGCACTGACAGCACAGGCTGAATGCCCATATCTACAAGGTCATGCAAAGCAGCATAAGTTACCTCTGTTGAAGAGACGTACCATGGGTATTGCAGTGGGTGTTCCCACGCAACACCCTTGGATTTTGATGTATTCCCAGATTTACAAGGATTTGCAAACCTCGGAATGTGTCAAAAGCCGACGCCTCCACAGGGGAGGTGTAAGGAAGGTGCAAGGAGAAGAAAACCTTTCTTTCTACTTGTTTATTCCTTTTTCTATGAGTGCTGCATTAAGCAGCACACATAGAAAGAGGAAAACGGCTCTTGCGATTGTTTTTGTGCAGAAAGCTGTCCCTTCCTACACAAAAACAATTACCCCGCAACACAGACACCCTAGCACTATGGTGCAAGGGTGCCCGCATTGGCACTAAGCAGCAATTTGTACACCAGCACAGGGGAAAAGGACAGGGATTTTCTGTATCTTGTAGCTATGGTGCATTACTTCCCTTTTCTTTTGAAGCAGGGCAGCACAGCAAGAAAGCTTGTGGCACTGCCCTGCTTTAAAAGTTTTTAAATATGGGTAAAAGTGCCATAAGCCTACCTTGCCTGCCCATGTGCATGAATGTTTTCCTATGGCATAAGAACAAGTGAGTCCAAAATGCAGACACACCTGCACCATGATGAAATGGGACATGTGTTCCCACCATTAATCATTCTGTGATATTGTGCATGCAGAAGAAACATAAATGTGCTGTATGTCATTAATATGACACGTGTATGCCCTTTTCATTTAATGCAGGACAGTGCAGCTAAGTGACTCCGTGTGCTGCCTTGTGGCAACAATCTGGACATTATGCCCTGTGTGTGCCTTAAAGTAGTGGAAAGATCCTCTGCAATGCAACAGCATCTAAAATGCTGTGCTATAATACTGTGCTCAAACAAGGCCCTCCATTCTTAATGTCTGTCTGTCTACAAGTCACTCCTATGGTCATGAGGCATGTCATATGTCCAATACCTGGGAATCTAAACAAGGAACAAATGATTGGTCATACCCAGCCCATGTGTACTCTGGGAAATTACCTCACTCGTCATATTAACTCACCTGCCACCCTGGGTCAGCTGTATTTTGTGATTCAAAAACCAAATCAAATGGTCAAGGCCTCACAATATGCAGCAAGATAGGCCCCTTTGCACAAAATTTAACTTATACACCAGGCAATCATGCATTACTATGTTCACATTTTGTCTGTCTCGGTACAATGCTGTCTATTGTCTGCAAGTGCAGATGGCAAACACACAACAATACATCATAAAGAAATATCTTGCCAATGCTGTCTTCAACGAGTTAGGCAGGGTAGTTTTGAGAGTTTCACAGTTGCACTTCACACCTCCAAACTCAAAACAATTTCTCACGTTTGGTAATGTCAACACAGTATACACTGCACTGCCATCCACAGACTATCATGTAGCATAATGACATGCACCTAGAAACCATCCATGGCTCTAGCTAATGTACAACAGTGAATACTAGTGTCTAATACAAATATGTGTGAATGAATGGCACAACCTCATCAGCACTTATCAAAATGTTAAACATTCGACATGTAAGAGGTCATGATATCACAACAAAACTCTAAAGAAGAAAACAGATTGACCTGTGATACAAGTGTCAGCTCAACTGCTAACTGACTATTCATAAAATTGCAGACTTGCCATCAGCATTGCATGGGCACTCACAAGTTAAAGAAATAGTAAGTGTAACACCAAGGACACTACACTTATAAGTGTAGTACAGTGTCGGCCATACCAAAAATGAGAGTGTATGTATGTCAGCCAATGTCAGTACACCACCCATACTGTGTGAAAGGATATTGAGGCCATCAGGTCATAAAAAGTTTGTAAATTATTGTGAGCTTAGCAAACATCATGAATATTGTCTTATTATTCCCCTCTGGTCTTTACAACTGACCAAGGATGTGGTCTGCAGCCATGGGTCAGAACCCCTAATACACATCCCCAGACAGAGCCACAGCGCAACTTCAATAATGCTCTCAGCAGGTCTGGGTCCATTGCCAAGCGGACTTTTGGGATTCTCAAATCATGCTTCTGGTGCCTAGATTTGTCCAGGGGAAGATTGCTCTACTCTCCACCATGGTCTGTAAAACCATTTTGGTCTGCTGCATTCGGCACAATATCTATGTGTAGACCATTGTGCCCTGGAATGTGAAAATGTAGAGCAGAGAGGCCCTGGTGAGGATGAAGAGGTAGTAGAGGGCCAACATCCAAATGAGGCCTCAAGTGCTGCAACACGCCGAAGAAAGCATATTGTGAATCCTTTTTTTCACAGAGGGTGGAGACAAATCACGCCATGAATCAATGCATTGTGCACCTGAATAAAGGATAATAAAAAAATGCATTTTGTACCACTTGCAATGTGTGAGCAGTCTTTAAGCCAAGTTACTGTAAGCACGAAGGGGGTCATTCTGACCCTGGCAGTCCATGACCGCCAGGGCCGGGGACCGCGGAAGCACCGCCAACAGGCTGGCGGTGCTTCCAGGGCTATTCTGACCGTGGCGGTAAAGCCGCGGTCAGAAAAGGGGAACCAGCGGTTTCCCGCCGGTTTTCCCCTGGCCCAGGGAATCCTCCATGGCGGCGCAGTTTGCATCGCCGCCATGGGGATTCCGACCCCCTTCCCGCCAGCCTGTTTCTGGCGGTTTTCACCGCCAGAACCAGGATGGCGGGAACGGGTGTCGTGGGGCCCCCTAACAGGGCCCCATACAGATTTTCACTGTCTGCTTGGCAGACAGTGAAAATCGCAACGGGTGTCACTGCACCCGTCGCACCCCTGCAACTCCGCCGGCTCCATTCGGAGCTGGCATCCTCGTTGCAGGGGCTTTCCCGCTGGGCCGGCGGGTGGCCTTTTGGCGGTCGCCCGCCGGCCCAGCGGGAAAGCCAGAATGGCCGCCGCGATCTCCTGACCGCGGAACGGTCATTCGGCGGTAACCGCATGGCGGGCGGCGACCGCCGCCCGCCGCGGTCAGAATGACCGCGGAATGATCTCAGAATGACCGCCGAAAACATCAAGGGGGTCATTCTGACCCTGTCGGTCCATGACCGCCAGGGCCGGGGACCTCGGAAGCACCGCCAACAGGCTGGCGGTGCTTCCAGGGCTATTCTGACCCCGGCGGTAAAGCCGCGGTCAGAAAAGGGGAACTGGCGGTTTCCCGCTGGTTTTCCTCTGGCCCAGGGAATCCGCCATGGGGATTCCGACCCCCTTCCCGCCAGCCTGTGTCTGGCTGTTTTCACCGCCAGAACCAGGATGGCGGGAACGGGTGTCGTGGGGCCCCTGGGGGCCCCTGCACTGCCCATGCCACTGGGCGCCCGCCGGCCCAGCGGGAAAGCCAGAATGGCCGCCGCGGTCTCCTGACCGCGGAGCGGTCATTCGGCGGTAACCGCATGGCGGGCGGAGACCGCCGCCCGCCGCGGTCAGAATAACCGCCCAACTCTTTTATGATGGTCATTGGCTTCCAAGAAAGGTATGTAGCAGTGTGTAACAAACAGGGCTGGACCCCATCATGTAATGAAAATAAAGTGAGCTGTTGCAAATGCAGACGACAAACAGCTCTTGTAATGTCTGGACAACTAATTATAAAGTGTCATGTAGCACTGCAAATAATGTCAGACAACACTCTCTCAAAATTGTGTGTAAAATTAATTAATTTCCAAAAACTATTTGTATGTTGTTCAACTGCCCATTTGTACTGCCACATGCTTCTGAAGGATAGTATAGTGAACTCACAGAGGGTCATTATGACCCTGGCCATCAAAGGTGGTGGTTTCACCCCTGCCAACCTGCCACATCTCCACTCATACCGCCCTGGCGGTCAGAGATGCTGGGCCGGAGATGTGCACCTCAGAGCAAGCGGTCCACAAAAGACCGCCAGCGATATTAGGAGCTGCCTTTCCACCAGAGTTTCTTTTTTTTGTGTTGCAATTTTTGTATTGGTTAAGAATGTCAATATGGGTATTTCGTTACACAGCAATAGTAAACCAGAATAAGCAAAGGGCAAGAAATCACAGGCTGTTACCCATAGAACGTAAAACCTAGAGAATTCGACTGAAGGCAATCCGTATGGACAAAAAGTATAGTTGCACACAACAGTACGTGTGAACGATGACATAGCAGGCATGAGGAAAAGATGGTTAAGGTAGAAGCAGGAGTAAATAATAAAAACCAAAATGATGATGAAATCAACACGGTGGGGGAAGGGAAAAAGAAGGGCATAGAGGGAACGCAGGTTTGGGCCAATTTGTCGCTAGACTCTTCACCCATGTAGAGCCATAGGACTCTACATGGGTGAAGGCTCTGCAGAACTTACGCAAGTGTGAAGCGTCCCATGTCGGGGCCCACCAAGTAAGATATTTACGAGGGCAAGGGGAGGCAGCAATCTGACTCTCGGCCACCCCTAGAGAGGAATCTGCGGAGGCCTTTGCAGGAAGGGGTCATGTATCTACAGCTTGTGGCAGGGTTGAGGGAAGTGGGAAGAAAAAGAATAAACGGGGGGGACTAGAGATGAGTGGGAGGAACAGAAAAGGAGGGGAGGATGGGGGCAGAAGGTGAGGGGGAGCCTGGTGTGGTAGAAACAGAGGAGGGTAGGGGTATAATATGGGGGGAGGAGTGAGGGAAAGGGAGGGGAGGCGTGAAGGGAGAGGAGGTCAGGTGAGCAATGACAGCAGCCCCAGGATGGGTTGGAGAGGAAAGAAGGAAAAGAAAAGGGGGGGTGCGAAAGAGGGAAAAAGAAAACAAGAAGGTTGGAATAGGGGGGGAAGGGAATGGGATGTACGGGGTATTATCTGGGGATCGGAGATGATGGCAGCGTGTCCGGGATGTTGGAGAGAAAGGAAGCCCACACCTGAGTAAAGATGGCGGCCTGGTCTTGAAGATTAGAAATGATTCTTTCGTGTTGAGCTATAGTAGTCATCGCCACCATCCATTCTTCAGACGTGGGGGAGGTGACCGATCTCCAATGCCATATGATACATACTTTTGCTGTTACTAGGGCTGTAATTAATAGTCATTTTTTGCGGGAGTGTTAGAGCCGGGAGGGAGTTCATATCATGAAGCATGATAAGAGAGGGGGATAAGGGAGTTGGGAGCGACATGGATTCCGTCAGGGTGTGCTCTACAACTGCCCACATTGGTCGTACCGATGGACAGCCGCTGAGGACATGAAGTAGATCACTGTGTGTTTCTGTGCAACGCCAGCATGTTGAGTGTGGGAGGAGGCCGGTCTTGTGCAGTTTCGCCGGGGTTCAGTACCAATTTTATAGAACCTTCAAGAGACAGAATTTTAAGCGGCCTATACACGTGCCCCTGTCTAGCGCATCCACCGTTTCCACCCAGTCCTCCACGTCAAAAACCTGCTGAAGGCGGGTTTGCCATCGGAGGTGTAAGGTGCCCAGTGTAGGGTATGAGTACAGGTGACCTGTAATGACCTCGTAAAGACCAGCCATTACTCCTTTGTGTTTCCCCCATGCCTTCAGGTAAGCTACTATGAGTGAGGGCTGCAGCCCCCGTTGGATAGTGTCAGTGTGTCGATGCATACAGTGCTGGAGTTGCTGATATCTCCATTCTTGTTTAGGATGAAGGCGGAATTCCTCCTGTAATTTGGCAAAGGGTTTAAGTTTACCATCCTCTAACACCTGTACGAGACGGTCTATATCAGCTTCCCTCCATTCTGGCCAGTGAAAAACCTTACCACCTACGCGTAAGCTGTCATTATACCATCAGGGGGCCTGGGCGTGGAGGAAGGGGTGTATCCACAGAAGATGATGGGCCCTCTGCCATGCAGAATGTGTCGCCTTCAGTATCAGATTCAAGTCACTAGAGGATGCGGGGGTCATGCCATAAAGTTCATCAAGGCCTCCATTATGGGAGAGTAGCGCCTTCTCCACTGGGACCCACATTGGCGATTCTGCAAGATCCGGCAGGGTCGCAGCTAGTGGGGACAGGTGGAGAGCTAGAGCGTAATGCTCTACCGAGGGGAGCCCCATTCCATCATGGGATCTGCGCGTTATTAACAACATTTTGGCATAGAGCCCACACATTTTGGCATAGAGCCCACACAGAGGATCTGATTGCCACGTCAATCGATCTCAACATGGTGAGAGGCATCTGAAGGGGTAGAAGACCCAGAACATAGGTGAATCGTGGCACTGTGACCATCCGTACCGCCTGCAACCTGCCCCACATGAAAAAGGCCCAGTTGGGTCAATTTGTCGAAATCCAGATGCATATGTGCAATGAGGAGGTTCAGATTATCGGCCACCATTTGTTCTAGGCCTCGCTTGACTAGGACTCCGAGGTATTTGAGGTGCTTCGGGGTCCAACGGAACAGGAAGCCTAAGAGTGCTGCTTTTGTCGTCACCCGCTTCGCTTTTGTCCTAATTCACCCAATAGCCGGAGAGGGGTGCAAAGCCATCTATCATCCCCATCAGAGCTGGTAAGGAGTATTAAAGGTCGGTTAGTGTCAGCAGGACATTGTCTGCATACAGATAGAGCTTGGAAGTGCCCCTCGGCAGAGGGAGACCCGCTATCAGCGGGGTGGCGCGTATGGCAGCCGCCAGCGGCTCCATTGATAAGAGGAACAAAAGGGGGGATAGTGGACAACCCTGCCGGGTTCCTCTGCGGATGGGGAAGGGATCTGAAAGAAAACCCCTGTAGTTGACCCATGCAGTGGGGTGCTCATACAGCAATCGGACTTTGGATATAAATTGGTCGTCCAACCCGCATTTCTTCAAAGTTGCAAACAGATACGGCCATTCTATACAATAGAAAGCCTTTTCCGAGTCTAAGGACAATGCTAGTGCAGCCTCTGGCAAGGCCTGGGCCCTCCAGAGAGTATGGCAGAGGGTACGGAGATGATTACGTGAGGTTCGGCCCGGTACGAACCCCACCTGTGTCTGGTGTATAAGAGACAGTATGACTTTATGCAGGCAGGTCGCCAGAACACTGGCCAGAATCTTGATCTCTCCGTTCAGGAGAGATATGGGTCGGTAGCTGCCACAGAGCAACAGATCTCGGCCAGGTTTGGGTATAACCGCGATGATGGCGGTTTTTGGAAATCACACCTAATGAGTTCTCCCTTCACGCCTCGGTTAGCGCTTCATGAAGGACATCTAGTGCTTCTTCCCCTGCCCATTTATAAAATACCACGGGGAATCCGTCCTCCCCGGGAGACTTTTGATAGGGGAGATTGGAAACAGCCTGTAAAAGCTCCTGCCTGGTGACCTCCCCTTCTAGCAGTCTGCAGCCCTCCGCGGAGAGCGAGGGAAAGGCAATGTTGTCAAGAAAAGCCTCTATCAGGACAGGAGAGGACTGCGATTCTGGCATGTAGAGGTGCCGGTAAAAGGTCGCAAATTCATCGACTATTTCTTGAGGATGCATGAGGATCTCCCCCGTACCTGCCCTGATGGCCGGTATAGCCAGAGTTGCCGCCCTTTGGCGGAGCTGGGCTGCCAAAAAGCGTCCAGCCTTCTCCCCTTGTTCATAATGTCGCCCCCATAGGCGTTGCGGCGCGTATTCGGCTTGAGAAGTAAAGAGTTCATTCAAAGCCATTTGGGCTCTCTCAAGTTGCGTACGGATGGGGAGGGAGGGGTGATCCGTATATTGGCGCGTCAAGTTCTTGATGTCAGTTTCTAGGATCGTTTGTTGCACTTTCTTGTCCTTATTCACCAGCGCAGCATCACGCATCATGTGACCTCATATAGTCGCCTTCGCCGCCACCAACGTAACCCTTTTGGATGAACTGAGCTACCATTGTCTCGGATGTAAGTAGATGCATGTGCCTGTAACCGCCACATGTGCCCCGGGGAGGAGGGGAAAAAAGGGGGAGGGGAGGTGGGGTGGAGCAGAGCACAGCACAGGCACAGAGAGGAGGCAAGGGAGAAGTACATAGCATGACCAAATAAACATAGCTACATCAGCCCGCATCCCGTAATCACTCAAGGTACATGTATGTGGCAAACAATCAAACGAAAAGCCAATTATTAATGCAAGATAGGCTGACAGATTAACTAGCAAACCTACAAACCAAGGGGTTACCAAGACCACAGAGGGCACAAGGTCTAGAGTAGCAACTGTCCCGATAGGGGCTGGGCAACCCTATAAACTTGTTTGGTGTATCTATGAGGCCCACAAAAGAACATTGCAGCACTATTACAAATACACAACCAACATTATGCAGCAAAGTGAATCGATACTCGCCTGGCCATCAGAGCAGCGAAGTGTCTGTTGGTCAAGTTCCGGGAGTGTCAGGAGCCTCCGTCCCCATACCGTCCCGAGGCACAGCAGAAACAGCAAGATCAAGATGTGTCAGCAGGGGGCTTCAGAGGGGAGCGAGACTTGTCTCTGTCTGCCACTTGTGTTTGGAGTGCCACCACATGCAGCACCTGTCTTCTGTCATCATGGCTGTTTATCCTGGTGCAGGGCCTTGAGGCTGTGCATTCTGGTCCGTTGCAGGTGAGGCTCGAGGTGGGGTCAGGGCAGAGGTGTCCATAGGTAGCAGGCCATCCAGGAAAGATCGAAGGTCCTCCGGGTCGTAGAAGTCTTGGGACACACCATTTTTTGTGACCCACATTCTCGCCGGTTCGAACAGGCCATATTTCACCTCCATCTGACGTAGCCTGGGACGGAGGGCCAAGTATGCCCTCCTACGCTCACTGGTTTCCTTGGAGAAGTCTGCTGATATCCGAATCTCCTGACCATCCATTTGACAGGCTCATACGTGCATGCTCTTTGTATGAGCTGTCGGGCTTGCGTATGATGGAGGAGGCAGGCTATGATCTGCCGGGGATGAAGGGTCACATTGGGCCTCTTGGGACCGAGCCTATGAGCCCTTTGGAACTCCAGGGGAGGGTCAAAGGTTACGCCCGTGAGTTTGGGCAGCGTCTCCCGTAGGAACAAGTGCATATCCTCGTCCTCGATCGCTGCGGGGAACCCCAGGAAACTAAAGTTGTCCCTCCGGCACTTGTCTTCCAAATCGGTCAGCTTGCTGGAAAGGTACAGGAGTTCCTGGTCTCAATCCCGGGAGTTGGCAGCTTGGGCTTCCACCATGGTCACCCTTTGTTCCAGCCCCATCATGCGGGACTGGAAACCGGCGATATCCAGACAGATGGATTTTGTTTCTGCCGTCAATGAGGCCATTGTATTGTCCATCCCCTCCAACCTGCGACCCACCGCGATATCTCCTGGAGGATACGATCCATGGTGGACTCCTGAGCTGCTTTCGACATGGTATGGTTCCCGGCAGGCTATTGGGCCACCGGGTAGGGGGATGATGTCTTTGAGTGAAGTAAGGCCTCGGAGAAGAGCAGCTGCCTCGCTGGTTTGCCTGAGTTCTTGGCTGACGACCTGCTGCCAGGCATCTCTGGCCCCGCCAATAAGTCTAAGTGCGATGTCGGAAGAGGCCAGGGACACAAACAGTCTTCCTTCACGGGTAAAGGTGGTTGGAGTCTGCGTACTAAGATGAAGGGGGAGTAAATGAAGGGTCTCCGCCATTGAGCCAGGCACCTAGGATTTGTCACACAACAGGTGGAACTCGTGGCATAGTCCATACACACAGAGAAGAGAAAAAAAAAGATTCAATCCAGTGACAAGTATGTTCCTGTGGGGATACACCAGCAGAGGAAGTTCGTTCTTCTGAACTCGAGGGTACAAGGATCCCGTGAGGCAGTACTCAAATGTTGCCCAGTCCGACATGGATCTGTTCCAAGCTGTGATTGCTGCACCCCTTCCGCCCGTTGCGCTCGGTGATGGGGGAGGGAGGAAGGTAAGCGGTCAAGTGCGATGGCCAATGTTTAAGGTGAAAGGGTTCCAATAAGGCCGGCATGCCCTCTAAAGGTCAAAGTGGCAAATGGGGAGGGCAGGGGAGCAAAAAGGGCAATGTTACCACAATAGGCCATCCGATCTCCGCCCGTGGTAGTCGGGCTCCACTCCGGCTCCAAAAACGACCCTCAATCCTCACCCCGATGCCAGATCCTGCTCCGATGGGGACCACGCGGGCAAGGTCCATTGGCCGACACTGACAGTGTGGAGGAGTGTCCTCCCCAGCGAGCGTGCAAGCTCTGATGAAATGGACCCCCCATGCTGGAAGGAGAGAAAAAAAGAAAAAAGAAGAAGGGCCATCCCCTCAGCTCCTCGTTGTCAGGTGGGCTTGTTCTGTGTGGTACAGGTTGGTTAGGAGGGCTCCGGCGACGCTGAGGGAAGGAAGGAAGGAGACCTCCCAGTGGGAAAGGGTGGGGTGGCTGGAGGAAAACAAATGTAAAGCCCCAGGTGGAGGCTCAACCAGCCTCCAGACTCACCATGCCGCTCGCTCTCCACCGGTCACAGAGGTGTTATGGCTCCCAGTGCTAGCCCCACTCTGAGCACTCTGAGCGGCACCAGATAGAATAATGCAGATTGTAGATTATAAGGGGGGGTGCGGGAGGGGTTCATGAGGCCATAGACCTGTCCCCCCCCCGGGAATCACTCCATCCGCAGCGGCACCCTCCGCTCTCCACTCTGGCGTCGATGAAAGAGGTCCCACGTCTCTGCATCCCCCCTCTCCAGCTCCAGTCCTGCCAGTCTGCAGAGCTGTTCCATCAGGCAGCCATCTTTCTACATGGCCAGACCACGCCCCCCTCCACCAGGGTTTTTGTGGTGGTAGCACCGACACAAAAACCCTGGCAGAAAGGCTGCTGGTGACAGGGAATTTATTTACCGTCACTGGTAGATGACTCCCCCACCCCCCAGCAAGCACTAAACCCCCTACCCCTCTCCAGACACAACAACCCCCACTCCCACTGAAGACACAGCGCACCCACCCCTCACTCCCCTCCCCACATACATGCACACACACACAGACACACACATGCACCACACATACACTCTTTCACCTACACTTACATACACGCATTCAGTCACACGCACCAATACTTGCATTCACCTCAGCACTCATACACGCATTCAACCATGCATACCCACGCCCATCCAAACACGCATACTCACACCCATCCTAACACACATTCTCACATACACAGATGCATGCACACTTACATGCATACACAACTCTACATTCAGACATGCATAGAACCACAAATACACACATTCATGCACACACACAGACAACAGACACTCACACATGCACACAAAACACCGCCCACCCTCTCACGCCCTCCCCTGTCGATCGATTAACTTACCTGGTCCGGGGAGGAGGTCTTCTGGCAGGGAACGGGCGCTTCCAACTCCGGAAGAACTCCACCAGCAGGACACCACCACCCCATATTATTGCACATAATACGGTGGGAGGAGTCCTTCTGGTGGGGTGGGGCCAGTGGTGGAACCGCCCCAGTGCCTCCACCCACCACCACGACTACTGCTGGATTTCTGCCCAGAGTGTGGCAGAAATCCAGCAGTACCCTTAATATGGTGGCCTTCTGGCACCCGTGGCTTTGGCGGTCTTCAAGGAAGACCACCAAAGTCATAATGGCCCCCATAGTCTGTTAGCTGTCAGTTGAGGCTCTTAGTATGTGCATGGTAACACAGTCCAAGCCAATCAGTCGACATATGGTTCAACAATGTGCCCTGGCAAATTGAATATACATTATGACATATCACAACATAAATATCACTTGTAAACATACAAACATTGCAGTACATGATTATCCATGTACTACCAATGCTTCCACGTCAGCCTCACTAGGCGATTATGGAGCTGAACCAAGAATAAATGTCACATACCATGTTCCTGTGTTGCACAAAGATAAAAACATTTGTTTAATCCCTCTGACAACATGGCACATGTGAATGTTAAAACATAACACACATAGGCCCTCATTACAACCCTGGCGGTCAAAGACCGCCAGGGCTGTTTCGTCGAATGCACCGCCAACAGGCTGGCGGTGCAATCCATGGAATTACGACCACAGTGGAAGTGCCGCGGTCGCACTGCCGGGACCGGCGGTTTACCGCCACGTTGGTCCCTGCGGTTGTAATCCTCCAGGGCAGTGCTGCTTGCAGCGCTGCCCATGGGATTACGAGTCCTCCTCGACAGCCTTTTCATGGTGGTAGGAACCCCCATGAAAAGGCTGGCGGAAAGGGGAGTTGCGGGGCCCCTGGGGACCCCTGCACTGCCCATGCCTTCGGAATGGGCAATGCAGGGGCCCCCTGCCACGGCCCCATGAAGTTTTTCACTGTCTGCATAGCAGACAGTGAAAAGCGCGACGGGTGCAACTGCACCCGTCGCACTGCCGCAACACCGCCAGCCCAGCAGGGATGTTGAAATGGCCACCGTGGAAGTGCGGACGCATTGGCGGCCGTGCGGCGGTTACAACTTTGGCGGGGGCCATAGTCTGATCATGTAACCTTTATGAAGAATACAGGACTAAATGCAAGCTGAATCAGGCCAAGGAAGCATGTACTGATGCCTTCCAGGTCAGAGTGGCAGAATATGACAACAAATGCACATTTTTAAAGAAAACATCCCCACATCCGAAGGGAAAGTTACCTCTCAATATTTCCACCTCTGGTGATGTCAGCCAAAAACAAATGGATCCTTCCGTGGAATAACTCAGACCCCTTCATTGCTAGTCAAGCTGGACTTCTCAGCACAAAAATGATGCTAAAGATATTTTTTGAAAAATATTGCATAATTGTATTGTGCCCATGAAACACACGTCCTTCCAGAATTAGGTTCATACAGCAGATGTGTGTTCTTAGACATGGGGTCTTTGGTTGGCAGTCAGGTTACCCCTTGTCCAAGCAAGGATCCTCATTCTAGTCAGGGTAAAGGAGAATCACACTCAGTTAACCCCCACCCACCCCTTTGGTAGCTAGACACGAGCAGGCAAGCTTAACTTCAGAGATAATGTGTTAAGTATTTGCACTAAAACACACAGTAATACAGTGAACCACTACAAAATGACACAACACAGGTTTAGGAAAATATTTATTATTTTATCTAAATAATCAAGACCAAATATGATAAAAATCCACAATACACAGTTAAAAATATGAATTTAGCACTTAAAAGCACAAAAATAGTGCCTAGGGGCACAAATGCTGCAAGTTGTAATTAAGCGGCATCGTGACGGAGTTGTTTCCCACCACGCAATGCAAATAGCGATGTTTACGGAGTCGTTCGACCCCCAGGTAGAGTACCTTAGCAAACAAGTAGAAAACAGCCAGTGCACTGAGTCGGGGAGCGAAACATCATTAAATCCGATGCAGCATCAGTTGCAGTGCTATGGGGCAGAAGGGCAGAGACGTTGAGCAGCAACATTGAGTCCTTACTGCAGAGTGGTGGAGGTGAAGCGGCGTCGGTTGAGACTTCGGCCCCTGGGTTCCGGCAGGTATGACATCCAGCTAAGTCATGATGCTGTGGGGCATCCTCACAGGTCACAATGACCTCACAGGGTGTAGGAAAGTACCATTTTTCTTGGCATGTTACTCCCAATTTTACATGTATGTCAGTATGTTTATGCCTGTCTCAATGGGATCCTGCTAGTCAGCACTTCAGTGCTCATAGTTTGTGGTCTAATGTGTATGCCTGTGTAGTGCCTAACTGTGTCACTGAGGCTCTGCTAATCAGAACCTCAGTGCTCATGATCTCTCGGCCTTTAAATTTGTCACTATAGGCTAGTGACTACAGTTACTAATTCTAATTGGCATACTGGACCCCCCCTTATAAGTCCCTAGTATATGGTACCTAGGTACCCAGGGCATTGGGGTTCCAGGGGATCCATATGGGCTGAAGCATTTCTTTTGACACCCATAGGGAGCTCAGACAAACCCTTACACAGGACTGCTGTTGCAGCCTACCTGAAATAATGCACACGTTATTTCACAGCCATTTTCACTGCACTTAAGTAACTTATAAGTCACCTATATGTCTAACCTTCATTTGCTGAAGGTTAGGTGCAAAGTTACTAAGTGTGAGGCCACCCTTTCACTAGCAAGGGTGCCCCCACATAGTTCAGGGCCATTTCCCTGGACTTTGTGAGTGCGGGGACACCATTACACGTGTGCACTACATATAGGTCAATACCTATATGTAGCTTCAAAATGGTAACTCCGAATATGGCCATGTAACATGTCTAGCATCATGGAATTGTCCCCCCATTCCAAATCTGGTATTGGGGAGCCAATTCCATGCATCCTGGCTACTCCACTCTGGACCCCAGTACTGCCAAACCAGCTCTCTGAGGCTTGCACTGCAGCTACAGCTGGTGCCACCTCACAGACAGGGTTCTGCCCTCCTGGGGTCTGGGCAGCCGAGTCCCAGGAAGGCAGAACAAAGCATTTCCTCTGAGAGCAGGGTGTTACACCCTCTCCCTGTGGAAATAGGTGTTACAGGCTGAGGAGGGGTAGCTTCCCCCAGCCTCTGGAAATGCTTTGAAGGGCACAGATGGTGCCCTCCTTGCATAAGCAAGTCTACACCGGTTTAGGGAACCCCAATCCCTGCTCTGGCACAAAACTGGACAAATGAAAGAGTATTGACCACTCCCCTGTGTATCAACACCCCAGGGGTGGTGCCCAGAGCTCCTCCAATGTGTCCCAGACTTCAGCTATCTTGCTTTGCAAGGAGTGGGGGCACTCTGGAGGGCTCTGAGTGGCCAGTGCCAGCAGGTGACATCAGAGACCCCTCCTGATAGGTCCTTACCTGATAAGGTAGCCAATACCCCTCTCAGGGCTATTTAGGGTCTCTCCTGTGGGTTCTCTTCAGATTCTACTTGCAAGTTTTCAGCAGGAATCCTCTGTAACTACTACTTCATCCTCCTACCTCGGATCAACCGCAGCCTGCTCCAGGAACTGCTGTAACAGCAACAAAGTATCCACAAGAGATACTTTTCTTCTGCAACTTCAGCTCCAGCCAGCAACTGCAACAGTTTCCACAGTGTGCATGCTCTGAGGACTCCCTGTCGTCACCCTGCACCAGAAGGACCGAAGAAATCTCCCGTGGGGTGATGGACTCACTCCCCTGCTCACGCAGGAACATTCTAAGTCGATGACCGGTTCTCTTGGACTCCTTTCCTGGTGATGAGCGAGCTCCTTGGAACACAGAGGGTGGACCCCAATGACATAGACTGTCCTGAGGTCCTGCTGTCGCAATTTGGAGGAGGTAAGACCTTGCCTTCCCCCTGAATGACAGCACACCGGTGCACCCCATCTTCTTCACCTCCTGAGGCCTGTGTGCACTATTTACTAAATTCCTTCATGCACAGCCTGGCCCATATCCCCAGCATTCTATCCTGCGATGCTCAACTCGCTGCTGCAAAATCCCAAAACAAGGTGTAGTGTGTCCTAAGCAAACCTGCAGTACTTTACTCCTGCTTTTCTGGGCTCAGGGGTGGGGTAATTTACTTACCTTTGCTGTATTCTTACTCTCCCAGCGATTCTGTACACACTACACTTGTCTAGGGGGAATTTGTGATTCACATCCCACTTTTTAGTATATGGTTTGTGTTGCCACTAGAACTATTTTCTCTAAATTGCATTCTATAGGATTTACTACTGTTTGCATTGTTCTATGACTATTTTCTTGTCTAATTTTGGTGTCTAGTGTATATATTGTGTATAATACTTACCTCTAGAAGGAGTATTGTCTCTAAGATATTTTTGGTACTGTGTCACCCAAATAAATACCTTTATTTTTGGTAACACTGAGTATTGTCTTTACTTGTGTATAAGTACTGTGTGACTATAAGTGGTATTCCAGGAGCTTTGCTTGTCTCCTAATTCAGCCTGAGCTGCTCTGCTACAGCGATCTATCAGCCTAAGTTGCTACAACACTACTACATTTCACTCATAAGGGATAACTGGACCTGGTATAAGGTGTAGGTACCCAAGGTACCCAATACAAACCAGGCCAGCCTCCTACAGCATGCCAAATCATTCTGTGTGACTCATCCTGGGCACATAGCTATCATGTAAATCAAGGCACATCAATAGGTTGCCTCGATCAATTTTGTGGCATGTATGTTCATTGTGACTTGCATGGTATTTTGACAGCCAAGACATATGGATATCCAGAATGAAAGAAGTAAATTTGAGTATGAAAAAATAAGTAGCAGGATCATCCAGTTTGACGTCAACTTCCACATATGTCACCTGTGTGGCTTCCTGTACACAAAAAATACAGGGTTTTGTTTAGCATGTAACATTGCAGCACACATACACATTTTTATGATAAGCATGTTTGCTAAAGATTCACCTTGTTACGCCTATTCTGGGGAAGTGTAAAGCTTAGGCCCAGTATCAGGTCTATGTGATCCTGAGAACATGGACCATCTTTGTGAACACCCACTGCAATGCACATGCCACACCTCCTTGATACCGACTCAAGATATGCTGTGCGTCACACGTCAATATCTTACCCAATGATCATGAGTTCATACACAGCTATTAAGGTTTGCTTTGCATTGCACAACCAGCATGATTGAGAGTCCTGTGCACCACAATGTTAAAGAAAGAAAGATCCACCATTACAAACAGCATAATATCAAGAAATGTGGATCATTACTACCTCAATCACCTACTTGTCTGTGTCAGCCTTGCACCACTATTGTTGCACATCCATTAGCCAAAAAAACAAACAAACTCAACACAAAAACCAGGGAAGGGGCAAACTGACACCCCTTGTGTTTGTCTTTAATTAATGTATACAAATCTGTATCCAGTGCTGCTGCGCATTACATCTCATTCAGAAATGTACTCCACATGGGGAAAGCCATTATTATCATCCACTGGTGTCTTTCAGGCAATAACTGATTAGACAAGGCCGGTAACCCAGGTGTTGCAACTTTACCAAAGCATCACAAAGGGTGATATGCACATAAGAACAATGTCTGCGACATTGTCATTGACTATTCACATGTGTGTGATATTATGCAGCACACATAAGTAAAAGGAAACACCTTCATTTGTTGTCTTTTGTGCATGAAAGGGTTTCTTTCCCCACATAAACAATTGTGCAAACAACACAGACTCCCTTGCATTATGCTGCAAGGGTGCCTGTGTTGGTGCCAATCTGCCTGTGCTGCATCAGAGAAAGGAGCCCCAGCAAAAGCGCTAGTTCTTCAAGTTCATGGTGGATTCCTGACCTCTCCATCCTACTAAATGCATGGCATCAACTTGCTTTGCTTCACTGCATAGTGTCAATGATTGGCCTGCAAGGGGACCTGTGATAGCCCATGAAATGGCAGCTCGGTGTTGTATACACAGTGCAAAATGGAGGTGTTCTTAAAAAATGTTCCATGTAACACTTCACTGTGCAGACACTGGGACAATGCAAGTCGGATTATTGATAAGCCCCCTGCGCTGCAGGTGCATCATGTTTGTTGGTGGTGCGTTGTGCATGCCCACGTCTCTGAGGCCACACAAAGGCACTCAGTGTGGCTTTTCATGGCCTTTTACATATGGTGTACGACAATGCAGCACAAGTCACTGCATTGCCTTACTCTTCAGCAGAGAGGAGTGCCATGAGTGTTGCTTGGGTGTTCCCATCCAACACCCATGGCCTCTGATGCATTCCCAGATTTACAAGGAACTATAAACCAGGGAATGTGTCACAATCATGCCTTCCCATGTGAGGCGTAACGAGTAGACAAATCTGAAATTCTCCTAGTTTCTCCTCTTTCTATGTGTGGTGCATTCTGAAGTACACATACAAAGTGGCATAAGCCTGAATGGAATATTTTTGTGCAGAAAGGTGTTCCTTCCTGCATAGAAATAATCCTGTCTGCGATGCATGCATCCTTGCTCCATGGTGCAAGGGTGCCTGCGTTAGTGCTATGCAGTTGATTCTGCACCAGTGCAGGGGGAGAGGGCAAAAATGACTATGGGGGTCATTCTGACTTCGGCGGGCGGCGGAGGCCGCCCACCAAAGTTCCCCGACAGAATACCGCAGCGCGGTCAAAAGACCGCCGCAGTAATTCTGAGTTTCCCGCTGGGCCGGCGGGCGACCGCCAGAAGGCCGCCCGCCCGCCCAGCGGGAAACCCCCTTCCACGAGGATGCCGGCTCCGAATGGAGCCGGCGGAGTGGAAAGGGTGCGACGGGTGCAGTTGCACCCATTGCGATTTTCAGTGTCTGCTATGCAGACACTGAAAATCTTTGTGGGCCCCTGTTAGGGGGCCCCTGCAGTGCCCATGCCATTGGCATGGGCACTGCAGGGGCCCCCAGGGGCCCCACGACACCCGTTCCCGCCAGCAAGGTTCTGGCGGTCAAAACCGCCAGAACCAGGCTGGCGGGAAGGGGGTCGGAATCCCCATGGCGACGCTGCCTGCAGCGCCGCCATGGAGGATTCCTCAGGCCAGGGGAAAACCGGCGGGAAACCGCCGGTTTCCCTTTTCTGACCGCGGCTTTACCGCTGCGGTCAGAATTGGCCTGGATGCACCGCCAGCCTGTTGGCAGTGCATCCGCGGTCCCCGGCCCTGGCGGTCTATGACCGCCAGGGTCGGAATGACCCCCTATATTTTGTAGATACAGCACATTTCTGCCCTTTCCCTGGTATGCAGGGCATCTCAGCTAGCTCACTTGCTGTGCTGCCTTGCGCTATGGGTCTTGTACATGAACCCTTTATTGGCTGTACAGTGATTCAACTGCTCACACATATGTGCATTCTCCACATTAACATGCCACACATTCATATACACCAAGCATGTCCCCTTTAATAGTTATGCAATACACTGATCAATGTACTTGTTTGCATGCATTTCAACACACAATACACTTTAAAACACACATTTGCACCAATGCATCAAACAAATACACATATTCATGTAATGATTACATTTTTACAACCAGTACAGCATGCAGATTTGATATATCCCAGCAGATGCGTCAGAATTACCGAATGGTGCCCTGTCAGGCCCTGTGCAAAAATCACACATTGACTATGTGTCCATTGAATGCGTGAAATAAATAACGTACTATTTGAAAACGTGACACATCCTCCCAGGAAATTATGCAATGGCTCTGGCATGCTGTAAACCAGGAAGTGAGGAGTTAGTTTCACTTTTCATCACAGTCTTTCTGTCTGTGCTTGGTTGAGGGTGTGTTTTGGCTGTATTGGAGAGTGTCTTGGTGTCCCATTGCTAGCATTGTAGTGTGCTGTCCCTGTATTGTCCTTTTATATATGTCTTGTAATTGTCTGTTGTATTGTTTTGTGCTGTGTATTGTGGAGTGTCTGTGTTTTGGGGTTTGATTGTACTTAGGGGTAGTTGGACATTTGTTGGGGTCATTAGGTAGTGTTGGAGTCATTTAGTTTTTTGGGAGGGCAATGTCTGGAAAGGAAAGGCCAAAGAACATGAATACCCAGGAGTTTGGAGGTTTCCTGTGGCTTGTGACACACTATGGGGGTCATTATGACCCTGGCGGAAGGCGGAGAAGCGGCGGTAAGACCGGCAACAGGCTGGCGGTCTTTTTTTTTGTATTATGACCATGGCGGTTACCGCCAATGTCATCCGCCGGTTCTCCGTTCCGCCAGCCGGGCTGGAGACCATGGTCTCCAGCCCGGCGGACGTCACTATACCGCCGGCGGTATTTGGACCCGGCTGACCGCCATGGATTTCATGCGGTTTGAAACCGCAATGAAATCCATGGCAGTAAGCACTATCAGTGCCAGGGAATTCCTTCCCTAGCACTGATAGGTGTCTCCCCACCCCCCACCCCCACCCAACTCCCTCCCCTACACCCCCCACAAACCCCCCAAAGGTGGCAGGACCCCCCCACCCCCACCCCGACCCCCAACATAACATCACTCATACACACACGACAGGCACGCAGGCACCACCAACACACATACACGCACACACACACCGACATACATGCAAACATCCATACACACAGTCAGACACGCACATCCACATTCAAACATACACGCACACATCCATACAGACATACCTACAGACATACACGCACCCATTCCCCAACACACAACACCCCCACAAGCATACACGCACTCACACACCCCCTCTACATACACAGAAGCACACCCCTCATGCACACACTCAACACACAAAACCCCCCCACCCCCTCCCCTCACAGACGATCGACTTACCTGGTCCGACGATCCTCCGGGAGGGGACGGGAGCCATGGGGGCTGCTCCGCCGACACCACACTGCCAACAGAACACCGCCACGCGGAATCACAGGACGTGATTCGTTGGGCAGGGTTCTGTTGGCGTGGAGGTGGAGCAACCTCCACTTCCCCGCCGCCCGCCGGTATGGCTGTTGGCAGCTCTCCGTCCGTAAAAACATGGAGAGCTGCCAACGGTCATAATAGGCCGAGCTGCAAACCGCCACTACTGGCGGTCTTCCGTACGGCGGTCCCTCATCGGTCTTGGAAAAAGACTGCTGAGGTCAAAATGACCCCCTATCTGCCAATCCTAAAAGGCAGTGGTGGATGGGTGATACAAGGCTAACCCACAGAGGAGCAGAAGAACAGATGATAGGAGGCGCAGCAACACATGCTTCTATGTTCATCATTGAGCAGATGGTCCACCAACACAAGCATCGCTGGGCGGATGTAGTCAGCCGTGAACCTGACCTTTTGAGCTAAATTGCCATCCAAGTCAGTGTAGAAGTTGGTTAGAATACATATTTGGTGATTACTTCCCTTGGTTCATATTTTAAGTGCCGCACATATGTGTTGGCAGAAATGATTTGTAGCCCTGCTAAACTATGGGGCACATTTACCATTTTCTTGCACATGGCTGCAAAACAAGACTTCTTGTTATGCTTCCCTGTGTCAAAATAAAAGGGCATGGGTGGGCCATATCTATCACATATGATGCTTTCCTTTCCTTTTCCCCAGTGCTTGCACACTATAGGCTGTCATCAGCAAATCCAGTTATCCTTGCACAATGGTGCAGGTGTGTCTGCATTGTTGACATGATTCTATTTGGAGAGCAAGGGACTTCTTCCTGCAGAAAGACATTCAATGGAGGTGTTTGTTTTTTGCAATGTGTGCATTGTAATTCATCACACATACAATACTGAAAACTACAAAGATAAATGTTGATGGTCCTCCTCTATATGCCTCCACTGGTTAGGCACCCACTGATGAGGCCTTGCATGCTTAACATTGCTTGAGAATCCTGAGAAGGTGTCCAAACACATATTTCTGTTGTGTGGAACAGCAATTGCAATGGTGAAGGTATGACCCCTTGATGTAGAGTATGGCTACGATATGCTTTGCTCTTCCTTGCCTCACTCCATACCTCTGATTGCATGCCAAGCCACGCAGGGTGGCATGACATCGCCTCATGGACATGACTGATAGGGCTGAACCACTGGAGTGCTTCTCATAATTGACACTCCAGTTGTTCATGCCTCATGTAAAGAAGCCAAGATGTATGTTACAGGGGCCTCCACTCACATGTAACTTTAGCCCAATATATGACAGGCTGTATTAGACACATCTGAAAGTAGCTCTTACATGTAGGTGTTCAATTTCCAAACTATCATCTTTGGGCTTGCACAGGACATATATATAACGTTTTTGGTACTATGCATCACTGACAGGTACTGATATCAGCTAAGGAACAAGGACGTCCACTCTGTGATGTATACAGCAGAGTTATAGACATGTAAAGACATGAGAATGACACAGGCATTGCAATACCTTGCAGAGTGTTATATGTGAGTTCTTTAGGTGCCATGAAACACAGCTACATTTGGAACATTTTGGAGTAGTGAGGTATTTCAACTGGTACCACAATCTGGCCAACAGATGCATGTTGTGGCTCATCAAATGAGTGTCAACTTCCAATTGCCTTACCAATGTGTGTCATTAGGGTACATCAACTGTGCATTTTGATTCATTACAGCCTGAAGACGTACATAGCCAAATGTTATTTGTTAGACCTGACACCCTTAGGGTGGTCACCCCTAACTTTTTGCCTGCCTCCCTCCACTTTTTAGATACCGTTGTTGCTGGTTTCAAGCTCTGCACACTTTACCACAGCTATCTGGTGTTAAAGTGCATATACTCTCTCCCTTTAAACATGGTAACATTGGATCCTACCCAATTGGTTTATTTAATTTACTTATAAGTCCCTAGTAAAGTCCTCTATATGTTCCCAGGGCCTGTAGATTAAAAGCTACTAGTGGGCCTGCAGCACTGAGTGTGCCACCCACTTAAGTAGCTCCTTGTCCTTGTCTCAGGCCTGCCATTGCAAGGCCTGTGTGTGCAGTTTCACTGCCAATTCGACTTGGCATCTAAAAGTACTTGCCAAGCCTAAAACTCCCCTTTTTCAACATATAAGTCACCACTAAGATATGCCGTAGGTAACCCATAGGGCAGGGTGCTGTGTAGGCAAAAGGCAGGACATGTTCCTGTGTAGTTTACATGTCCTGGTAGTGTAAAACTCCTAAATTCGTTTTTACACTGCTGTGAGGCCTGCTCCCTTCATAGGCTAACATTGGGGCTACCGTCATATAGGGGGTTATTCTAACTTTGGAGGAGTGTTAATCCGTCCCAAAAGTGACGGTAAAGTGACGGATATACCACCAGCCGTATTACAAGTTCCATAGGATATAATGGACTCGTAATACGGCTGGTGGTAAATCCGTCACTTTTCCGTCACTTTTGGGACGGATTAACACCTCCTCCAAAGTTAGAATAACCCCCATAGTGTTTGAGTGGTAGCTGCTGATCTGAAATGAGTAAGAAGGTCATATTTAGCATGGCCAGAATGGTGATACAAAATCCTGCTGACTGGTGAAGATGGATTTAATATTACTATTTAAGAAATGCCACTTTTAGAAAGTGAACATTTCTCTGCATTTAAATCCTTCTGTGCCTTACAATCCACGTCTGGCTGGGTTTAGTTGACAGCTCCCCTGTGCATTCACTCAGACACACCCCAAACACAGGATACTCAGCCTCACTTGCATACATCTGCATTTTCAATGGGTCTTCCTGGGCTGGGAGGGTGGAGGGCCTGCTCTCACACAAAGGACTGTCACACCCCCTACTGGGACCCTGGCAGACAAGATTGAACTGAAAGGGGACCTTGTACTTCTAAGCCACTCTTTGAAGTCCCCCCCACTTCAAAGGCACATTTGGGTATTTAAACAGGGCCTCTGCCCCTACCAACTCAGTCACTTCCTGGAGAAGAGAACCTGAACCAGAATCTGCAACCTGCACAGAAGAACTGCCTGGCTGCCCAAAGGACTCACCTGACTGCTTTCTGTGATGGACTGCTGCCTTGCTGTTGCCCTGCTGCCTTTCTGCTCTCTAGCTGTGCTAAGAAGTGCTCTCCAAGGGCTTGAATGGAGCTTGCCTCCTATTCCCTGAAGTCTCAGGACCAAAAGGACCTCATCTCTACAAGAAGGACTTCTTGTGCGGTGAAAATCGACGCACAGCCTGCCAGAAATGACGCACAGACTGCACTGTGGTGAAAAATTCACCACATGCCAAACCAGAACGACGCAACCCGACTTTGCAATAAGAAAATCGATGCAGCGCCAGCGGACATTGGACGCACAGCCCACTGGATCGACCCACGGCCGAGCCGGAACATTGCAGTCCGACTTCCAGAGAGGAATCGATGCAGCGCCTTCCGTGTGGTATAAATTTCCATGCAACGCCCACCAGATTGACGCAGCCCCTGTGACTTCATCCTGTCAGCACCGGAAATCCACGCATTGTCCCCGGGGCATCAGAAAACCCCTCAACCCAAAGAGGAGCCACGAACGAGCACGGGAAATCAATGCACAGCCGTCCCAGTGTGAAAACTAAATGACGCGTCGCTGTGTGCGGCCCAAGAAATCGACGCACACCTCCCTGTTTTCCACGCATCTCCACCTTTGCAGTTCTTTGCGGAGATTTTTAACGCAAGCCAGGTACTTTGTGCTTGAAAGATATATTTATTTCTTTTAAAAGGCTAAAGATACTTCATATCACTTTTACAGTGATATCTCAAAATATACTTATTGCATTTTAATCGTTTTGACCTGCATCTTTTCAGATAAATATTACATATTTTTCTAAACACTGTGTGGCGTATTTTTGTGGTGCTATACTATGTTATTGCATGCTTTATTGCACAAATACTTCACACATTGCCTTCTAAGTTAAGCCTGACTGCTCAGTGCCAAGCTACCAGAGGGTGGGCACAGGATAATTTGGATTTTGTGTGACTTAACCTGACTAGAATGAGGGTCCTTGCTTGGACAGGGGGTAACTGGACTGAGAAACCAAAGACCACATTTCTAACACTGGTGATCAGCGGTGAGGATAGGACTTTGTGCAGTGACATACAATAGCTAAGTGTTCACCTCCTACCCACAGTTGAAGGTCAACTTTATTTTTTATCTTTTTCTGCAATTTCGTTTTTCTACCTGACATTTTTTAACTAAAATCGTCATTCAACATGTCTTTGGCTGGGTCTCAAGCAGGAGATGAAGATTTTGATCTGGCCATGCTAGAGACCTACACTGTTAAACAGCTGAAGGGGTTCTGCAGGGAGATGGGAGTACCTACCCAGAAAGCCTCCAGAAAAGAGGAACTCCAAATGGTGCTGATGGCCTGGGCAGAAGCCCATTCTGATGAGAATGTTGAGGTGGATGGTCCCTCATAGGACTTTTTGCTATTGGTGGAGGATGTTACTACTGCAATTGTGTCCCCTGCCAAACCAGGGAGCAGTGTCTCTGATCAGGGCCTGACTGCAGAGGAAAGGAGAGATAGAGAAAATTCCAATTGCAAATGGCAAGCTTAAAAATTGAAGCTCAACAGGAGGAGAGGAGGGCAGAAAGAGAGGCCAAACAGGCTGAAGCTGAAAGAGCAGCTAAGAAAATTGAAGCTGAGAGAGCTGAGGCTGCCGCTGGGAAAACCTTGACTGAAATTAAACTTTTGTTGGCTCATGAACTGAGTCTCAAGGAGCTAGAGATCAAGGCGAGACAGTCTGAGTCCAGCAGTGATGGTGGCAGCATACATGCAGGACCTGTTGGGGAGAAAAAGGTTCGTATACCCAAAAATGTGGTGCCAAGTTTTGTTGTGGGAGATTACATTGATAAGTGGTTGGCTTCCTATGAAGTTGCACTAAGGGCTCATGAGACCTCTGAGGAGCAATGGGGGGGCGGCCTTGTGCTTTTATGTACCAGCAGGGGGGAGGGACACATTCCTTACACTAGCTCTGCATGATCAGAATGTTTATGCACCCATGAAAGCCGCTTTACTGGCCAAGTTTGGGCTGACCCCTGAAAAATACCGTCAGATGTTTAGGGACAGCACCAAACTTTCCACATAGACTTGGGTAGACTGTTTTGATTCCTCCAATAAGGCACTGAATTGATGGGTGTGGGGCAGTAAAGTAAATGATTACAAAGGATGATATGATTTGATTCTGAGAGAGCACATGCTCAGTATTTGTTTTACAGAGTTGCGCCAGCACTTAGTAGACAGTAAGCTGACTGATCACAGGAAGCTTGCTGAGGAGGCGGACTTCTGGGTTAGCACCAGAGTGTCCAAGAAGGTATCTGGGGGGGACGCCCACAAAGGTGGTCAGGGTTCCCAACAGAAGAAAGAGGGGGGAGAAAAACTTAAAGCTAAGGAACTCTCAAAAGGCCCCCAAAACAGTTCCCAAGGGGGGTGGTAACCATTCCTCTTTTAAGTTTGGGAAGAAACCAGGGTACTTCGATAAGAAGATTTGGAAGTTCATCCCCAAATGCTTAGAGTGCTACCAGCAAGGACACTCTAAGAGCGACTCCCAGTGTTCCAAGAAAACACAGCCCACCACTGGAGGGCAGACACCTGGGTTGGGTAGTGTAGCACTCGGGGGGAGACAGTCCCAGTTAGCTTTGGGGGCCAGATAGAGGTGTCCCTAGTATCCATGGGAGATAAGGAGATGGTGCCAAAAGCCCACATGCCTGCCAATACTTCCAAGTATAGGCAGTGGGTCACCACTGATGGGCAAAGGGTGGAGGCTCTGCGTGACACAGGAGCCAGTATGACTACTTTCAAGAGTCAACTGGTGTCAGCAGAGCAGATTACATTCCACCAGGTCATAGTCACTGACAATAGTGAGAGTCACCTACCGGTGTCTCTGGTTCCCTTTGAGGTGGGTCTCTGGTACTCTGAAAGTAGCTCTGCGTCCTGCCATGCCTGTAGATTGTCTGTTAGGGAATGATCTTGAGCATGCTTCCTGGAAGGAGGTAGAGCTCAGATCCCACCTGGAGATGTTAGGTTTGCCTGAGTGGGCCTGCATGACCAGAAGGTTCATGGCTGACCGGGAAGGGAGTCAAGGGCAGAGGCGCAGGAAACCGGCCTCACGTATTCCCACAGTGGTGGACGGAGCCCTAGAGGAGGAGGCCTCTGAACCAACTTGGGAGGATATTGCTGACCTGTGCAACCTCCCTGAACTTGCTGGCTGGAAAGTAGAGGGTGGGATACCAGGGCAGAATTCTGCAAGGCGCTGAAGAAATGCCCCACCCTTGAGGGTCTGAGGCAACAGGCCGCAGCCCAAGCAGCTGGTGAAGCCTCTGGTGATCACCATACCTACTGGAGAATGACCTCCTTTACAGTGAGCCTAAGGCTCCAGCCATTGGGGCAGCACGTGTGCTGGTGGTCCCCCAGTGTTACCGGGCCTTCCTATTTGGCATGGCTCACGACATCCCCCAGGCAGGACATTTGGACCAAGACAAGACCTTTGTCAGGCTTGTCACCCACTTCCATTGGACTAGAATGTGGGTAGCCTCATATAGTTTCTGCAGGGCCTGCCCCACCTGCCAGGCTAGTGGGAAGACAGGGAAAAGGCTTAAGGTCCCCCTGATCCCACTCCCTATCGTTGGCACCCTTTGAAAGGGTGGGCATTGACGTCATTGGTCCCTTGGACCCCAAAACCACCTTCGGCAACAGGTTTAACCTGGTTTTGGTGGACTATGCCACCCGCTATCCACAGGCAATCCCTCTGAGAAGAGTGACTGCACCGGTGGTGACCAGAGCCCTGATGGGAATATTTACCCATATGGAATTCCCAAAGGAGGTTGTGTCTGACAGAGGCACAAGCTTCACTTCAGCGTACATGAAGTCTATGTGGGACGAGTGTGGGGTGACCTACCAGTTTACCACCCCTTATCATCCTCAATCCAATTGGGTTGTTGAGAGATTCAACAAGACCCTCAAAGGCATGATCACTGGCCTACTTGAGGCCATGAGGTATAAGTGGGACGTCCTCTTGCCATGCCTTCTCTTTGCTTATAGGGAGGTGCCCCAGAAAGGGGTAGGGTTCAGCCCCTTTGAGCTTCTCTATGGTTACCCTGTCAGAGGACCATTAAGCATAGCCAAGGAGGGATGGGAGAAAGCTCCCAAGAAACATCCCCAGGATGTGGTCATTTACATGCTGGCCCTCTGCAACCAGACACAGCGTTTCTGGAAACAGACAAAGAGTAACCTTGAGACCAGTCAAGAGGTGATGAAGGAGTGGTATGACCAGAAGGGTGATGGAGCCAGTAGAGCCTAGAGCTCTCCAGGACCGCTGGACTGGCCCAATTGAAGTGAAAGAGCGAAAAACGAGGCCACTTACCTAGTGGACCTCAAGACCCCTAGGGTTCTCCACCACAACAGGCTGAAGCCTCATTTTGAGAGGTATGAGGTCAGTCTGCTCCTTGTGACAGATGAGGGCATGGAAGAGGAGAGTGAGCCTCTCCCCGACCTCCTCTCTGCCAAAGAAAGTGAAGGGTCAGTGGAGGGTGTTGATCTCTCTGACTCCCTAACTCCAGAACAGAGAGGAGAGCGCTATGAGTTATTGGAGCGGTTGTCTTCCCTGTTTTCACTCACTCCTGGACTCACCCACTTGTGCGTCCATGATATTGACACAGGAGACTGTCCCCCCGTGAAGAACAAAGGTTGTCAGACAAAGTGAAGGCCAGCATCAAGGAGGAGGTAGCCGAGATGCTGACCCTAGGGGTTATTGAGATGTCCTGTAGTCCGTGGGCCAGCCCTGTGGTGCTGGTACCTAAGGCTGCTGCACCCAGTGCCAAGCCAGAACTCCAGTTTTGCGTGGACTACTGGGGTCTCAACTCAGTCACACGGAATGATACTCACCCCATCCCCCGAGCTGATGAGCTTGTAGACAGGTTAGGCTCTGCCAAGTTCCTCAGTACTTTTGATCTCACATCAGGGTACTGGCAGATCACCTTGACTGAGGGGGCTAAAGAGAGATCTGCACTTTCCACGCCGGAGGGCTATTACCAATTATGGGTGATGCCCTTTGGGTTGAAGAATGCCCCCGCTACCTTCCAATGGTTGGTTGATGGGGTCCTAGCTGGCAAGGTTGCCTTCTGCGCAGCCTACCTAGAAAACATTGCCATCTATAGTTCCAGCTGGGAGGAACACCTGCTCAACCGCAAGGAGGTCCTTCAGGCCCTGCAACAGGCAGGCCTGACCATCAAGGCCAGTAACTGCCAGACTGGGCAGGGTTCTGTGGTGTACTTGGGACACCTAGTAGGTGGTGGTGGCAACATGCAGCTTTTCCAGGCCATGATTGAAACTATCAAGGCCTGGCAACCACCTAAAACCCAAACCGAGGTGAGGGCCTTCTTGGGCCTCACTGGTTATTACTAGAGGTTTGTCAAGGGTTATGGAACCAACTCACATCCAAAAAGCAACTTAGGTTGGTGAACTGGACAGAGGCTTGTCAGAAAGCCTTTGACTCCCTGAAGGAAGCCGTGTGCACGGCCCCCATGCTCAAGGCACCTGACTACTCCCAGGAACTTATTGTGCAGACAGACGCTTCAGAGCATGGCATAGGGGCACTTCCAGCACAGCCAAGTGAGGAGTGTAGGAGGCTGGCCTGGTTTGTAGTGGATACCATGGGTACTTACACCTTACACCAGGTCCAGTTATCCCTTGTTAGTGAATGTAGTAGTGTTCCAGCAGCTTAGGTTGAAAGAGGTAGCTATAGCAGAGCAGATTAGGCTGAACTAGGAGACATGCAAAGCTCATGCAATCCCACTTATAGTTACACAGTACCTATGCACAAGTAAAGACAATACTCAGTGTTACCAAAAATAAAGGTATTTATTTGGGTGACACAGTACCAAAAATATATTAGAGACAATGCTCCTTCTAGAGGTAAGTATTATACACAATATATACACTAGACACCAAAATTAGACAAGTAAATAGTCATAGAACAATGCAAACAGTGGGAAATCCTATAGAATGTAATGGGAGAAAATAGTTCCAGGGGCAACACAAACCATATACTAAAAAAGTGGAATGTGAATCACGAATTCCCCCCTAGAAAAGTGTAGTGTGTACAGCATCACTGGGATAGTAAGAATACAGCAAAGGTAAATACATTATCCCACCCCTGAGCCCAGAAAAGCAGGAGTAAAGTACTGCAAGTTTCCTTAGGACACACTACACCTCGTTTTGGTATTTTGCAGCAGCCATACAAGTCTGAAAAAAAAAACTGCTGGATTATTGGACCTGAAGACCTGCAAAGGAAGGGGACCAAGTCCAGAAGTAAAAAGAAGTTGCAGAAAGGAAAGGAGCCCCTGCCAACCCAGAAGAGGGTGCAAAAGAAGTATCCCCAGTTAGTTGAAGACTGCAAAATGCACCCGAGGAAGATGCCAGCGGGTTCCTGCATGATGCAAAAGATGCCCCATGGGGTGAAGATAGTTGCAGATGAGATTTCGTGTTAGAAGATGCCAACAAGCCCTGGCTATGGCAAAAGCGTGTTTTTCATCAAAATGTGGCTGGATGGACCCTGGGGGGTCCTGAGGGCCTCAACTCTCTGTGAGGAGGAAGAGGGGTCTCTCAGCACTTTAGAGAGCCCCCAGGATGCTAGCCAGCACCCCCAGAAGCCACAGGATCCAGGTTCAAAGGAGGTACAAAATGCAGTTGATGCAGCACAACAAAAGAAGGTCCCACGCTGCCGGAGAACAACTCAGTGAGTTGAGCATCACAGGGTGGAGTGCTGGGGACCTGGACCAGGCTGTACATGAAAGGAATTTTGCAAAGAGTGCATAGAGGCCTCAGGAGTTGAAGAAGGCACAATACACCGCGTACTGTTGTTCTCAGAGAAGGCAAGGTCTCACCTCCTCCAAATTGTGTCAGCAGGACCTCAGGACAGACTATGTCAATGATGTCCACCCTCTGTGTCCTTAGGAGCACGCTCGTTGCCATGAGAGGAATCCCAGGGTACCGGACGTCACCTTGGAAGGTCCCTGCTTGGAGCAGGGGAGTGATTCTGTCACTCGACTGGAGATTTCTTCGGTTCTTCTGGTGCAGGATGAAGACAGGGAGCCCCCCAGAGCGTGCACACCATGGAAACTGTTGCAGTTGCTGACTTGGAGCTGAGGTTGCTGACGAAAAGTGTCTCTAGGAGACATTTTGTTGCAGTTACAACATTTCTTGGAGCAGGCTGGAGTTGATCCGAGGTCAGAAGAGTCTGAAGTTGTTGCAGAGGATTCCTGAAAGAAACTTGCAAGCAGGATCTGAAGAGAACCTACAGGAGAGACCCTAAATAGCCTTGAGAGGGGGATTGGCTACCTTATCAGGAATGGACCTATCAGGAGGGGAGTCTGACGTCACCTGCTGGCACTGGCCACTCAGAGCCCTCCAGAGTGCCCCCACACCTTGCAAAGCAAGATGGCTGAAGTCTGGGACACACTGGAGGAGCTCTGAGCACCACCCCTGGAGTGGTGATGGACAGGGGAGTGGTCACTCTCCTTTCCTTTGTCCAGTTTCCCGCGAGAGCAGGGGAGAAGGGGTCCCTCAACCTGTGTACACTGGTTTATGCAAGGAGGGCACCATCTGTGCCCTTCAAAGCATTTCCAGAGGCTGGGGGAGGCTATCCCTCCCCAGCCTGTAACACCTATTTCCAAATGGAGAGGGTGTAACACCCTGCTCTCAGAGGAAATGCTTTGTTCTGCCTTCCTGGGACTGGGCTGCCCAGACCCCAGGAGGGTAGAACCCTGTCTGTGAGGTGGCAGCAGCTGTAGCTGCAGTGCAAGCCTCAGAGAACTGATTTGGCAGTACTGGGGGTCCATGGTGGAGACCCCAGGATGCATGGAATTGGCTCCCCAATACCAGATTTGGAATGGGGGAACAATTCCATGATCTTAGACATGTTACATGGCCATATTCGGAGTTACCATTGTGAAGCTACATATAGGTATTGACCTATATGTAGTGCACGCGTGTAATGGTGTCCCTGCTCTCGCAAAGTCTGGGGAAATGGCCCAGAACTATGTGGGGGCACCTTTGCTAGTGCAAGGGTGCCCTCACACTTAGTAACTTTGCACCTAACCTAACGTCCAGCAAGTGAAGTTTATACATATAGGTGACTTATAAGTTACTTAAGTGCAGTTAAAATAGCTGTGAAATAGTGTGTGCACTATTCCAACCAGGCTGCAATGGCAGTCCTGTGTAAAGGTTTGTCTGAGCTCCTTATGGGTGGCAAAAGAAATGCTGCAGCCCATAAGGATCTCCTGGAACCCCAATGCCCTAGGTACCTAGGTACCATATACTAGGGACTTATAAGGGAGGTCCAGTGTGCCAATTGAAATTGGTAAATTAAGTCACTGGCCTACAGTGACAAATTTAAAAGCAGAGAGTGCATAAGCACTGAGGTTCTGATTAGCAGAGCCTCAGTGACACAGTTAGGCACTACACAGGCATACACATTAGGAGGGCTTAGACCAACCTGTTGTCTTTATTAGCAGTAGACTATTACCACGGGAACAGAGGTGGGGTGCTATTGAGAGAGAAGCAATTGCTGTGTTCTCTGCACTGAAGAAGCAGAGACCATACCTGTTTGGGACTCACTTCCAGGTTGAGACAGACCACAGTCCCCTCAGATGGCTCAGGCAGATGAGAGGGGGGAGAATCCTTTACTCTTGAGGTTTTCCATTTCCCTACAGTGGATGGACTTTACGGTGGAGTATCGCCCGGTGATGGACCACGCCAACGCTAAGGGTCTCTCCAGATTCTTCTGCCTTAGCGATGAGAGCTCCCAGAAGGTTGGGTAGCTCTCCCCACTTTCAGCTGTTAGACCTGACAGCCTTAGGGTGGTTACTCCTAACTTTTTGCCTGCCTCCCTCCACTTTTTGGATACTGTTTTTGCTGGTTTTAGGACTCTGCGCACTTTACCACTGCTAACCAGTGCTAAAGTGCATATGCTCTCTCCCTTAAAACATGTTTACATTGGTTTATACCCAATTGGCATATTTAATCTACTTGTAAGACCCCAGTAAAGTGCACTATATGTGCCCAGGGCCTGTAGATTGCATGCCTCAGGTCTTCCATTTCAAGGCCTGTGTGTGTAGTTTCACTGCCACTTCGACTTGGCATTTAAAAGTACTTGCCAAGCCTTAAATCTCTTAAGACTCTTATTTCTTTAATGAAAGAGTGCTTCCAGAATGGAGACTAATATGTGACTATTGTTTCTCCTTTGTTTACCCTCTGTCACTGTACTCCAGTGCACTGCTCACAGCAATACAATATACCGGTAGCAGCAGCTTTAACCATGCCTTCTTTATATTACAGACTCATGCTGTCCATGATGTGCTTTTATTTATATCCATTGTGGCCACAGCAGTTGTGTCGGGCGAGTAGTTTTTTTAAGGACTAATTGCTAGGGAGGGATGGGCAAGCAATACTCCGCCCAACCATTGGACTCCACAGTATTCCACAGAGTTTTTCGGTGACTTTGCGGAATTCTGAAGAGTGAAATTCATGAGCTCCGCCCTCTCCTAGATGTATGCACACTATCACCTTTGGGTTCATTTTTAGGATTAGGAAATGCCACGTCATGTTTGCGAGAGAAATTATGTTTCATGATGATCAGCCCGGTTCCTAGTTGCCACTGGACTGACAGTTTTCCATTCCGCTGACACAGACAAGATGACCAAGGAGCAGACGAGAGCTCACTACATCTGGGCTGAACAATATAGTCACATCCGGGTTGTAGGAAAGGCATATAAGGCAATGGGCAGGCAATATTTATAGGAGAGGGCCTCCAGGAAATGGCGCCTTAACCCCGGAGGCACCCACTAAAAAGGGCAAGCCTACGCAAGCCAAGGATGATGGTGCATATCGGGGTGGGTCAGCCAAACCAGTTGCCAGCAGTGCCAAAAGCCACAGGCCCAGCATTACCACCAGCTCAAACCACAGGATAGCTTAGCTCCTTTGCGCAGATGGTACTGTAGGAGGTTTCAGACCCTACACTAAGCTATTAAAATGTTAATACCCAAAATTACTATATACATGGGAAAGGGCAGAAACGGTTCCTGTGGCTCATTGTGGGAGTGGAGTTCTCGGGACAGCCTGCTTTACTTCCTGCAATAGCTGGATCACTGTGTTCATTTTAGATTAATACAATGCTTGAGGCGTGAGACACACACACAGAGCAATTAAGTGACAAAACATGGTGTGATCTGTCTCCCCTTTCACATTAATAAAATGAACACAGTGGGCAATAATATTTTAATAGTTTGCTGTAGGGTTAGTTAGGGTATATATAGTGGAGGATCCATATTTTTATTAGTTTTTAGGTGGGGTGGGTACAATTATAGCGGGTCGGGTGTTGAGGGTTTTGGGTGGGGGGTTGATGTGTTGTAAACATGTTTAAAAAAAATCTTTAAAAAATATACATTTGTTAAGGCTTATGTGTGTAAGCAGTTTTTGTTTGTAGGTGTAGTGTATGTTGTTTCTGTATGCAGATGTGTATTAAGGTGGGTAGAGGGTTGATGTTTAGCCTGTCGAGTTATATGTTTAGAGTATGCTAAGTTAACGTAAGGTAATTGTTTATAGGATAAGTTAGTGTAGGTCATATAGGACAGTTTAGAATAGGTATGGTTTAGTTTTGGTATGTTAACCCCAAGGGTGCCTGGGGTGACACGACCAGCTCTTCCTGCATCCGGCCCACGGGGGCAGCACTAGCGCTCTACCCGTGGCCCTCCCTCCCACACCTCCCAGTCAGAAATGGAAGGGGAATCGCTTCTCCTTCAACCTCCTCAGTGACGTCTGATGATGTCATTACGCAAATCGCGCGCTGACCTTATCAGAGGTCAACTCTGATCGCATGATCCGGAAGAGAAATGCAAAAGCCTTTCTTTTCCAACCGTGAGGTGGGGCAGGAGAGGCATGAAATGAAAGGAAAGACCTTTTCTTTCCTTTCCTTTCATGTATCTCCCAGAATTTCTGCTGCCCGATCGCAATGCGATCGGGCAGCAGAAATGTCCAATAGACACCAGGGATTTTTTTAATATATATATTTCAAAAAGGAGAGCTGCCCCTTGGGCAAGGGTCGCTCCCTAGGGGGGCAATTTTTTATAAGGCCTTTTCTGCCCCCTCTGGGGGCAGATCTGCCTATTGTTGTTAGTCCGAACTGCTCCGGTGGGGGCGGGGGCAGAAACACCTAGATGCCAGGGATTATGTATTTTTATTTTTTTGTAGGAGTGGAGCGACCCCTTAGTCAAGGGTTGCTCCCCTGGGGCCACATAATTTTTAGGCCATTTCTGCCCCCCCGGGGGCAGATTGGCCTCATATAATTAGGCCGATCTGCCCCCAGGGGAGGCACAAACCACTAGACACCAGGGAATTTTTATTTTTTTATTTTTATGCACAAGGGGAGCGGCCCCTTAGGCAAGGGCCACTCCCGGGGGGGGGGGGCAAAATATTTTTAGGCCATTTCTGCCCCCCAGTGGGGCAGAAACCCCTAAACACCAGGGCTACATTTTTTTTGTTTATTTTTTTTTATATATATGGGGAACGACCTCTTAGGCAAAGGTCGCCGTCCTAGGAGGTTAATTGTATTTAGGCCATTTCTGCCCCCCTTGGGGGCAGATCGACCTATTTTTTTTAGGCCAATCTTCCCCCAAGGGGGGTAGAAACCACTAGACCCCATGGATTTTTATTTTTTTGCATCATTTTCACGCAAGGGGAGAGACCCCTTAGGCAAGGGTCGTTCCCATTGGGGGCAAATGTATTTTATGCCATTTCTGCCTATTTTTATTAGGCCAATCTGCCCCCAAGGGAGGCAGAAACCCCTAGGCATCGGGGATTTTTTTTTTTTGCACCAATTTCACGCAAGGGGAGCGACCCCTTGGGCAAGGGTCGCTCCCCTGGGGGGTCAGATTTATTTTCAGCCATTTCTGCTCCCCTTGGTGCAGATCAGCCTATTTCAATAGCCAATCTGACCTGGGGGGTGGGGCAGAAACAACTTAAGCACCAGGGATTGGTGTGTGTGTTTTGTTTGGGGGGGCAGCCCCTTGGGCAAGGGTCGCTCCGACAGGGGGCACATTACTGTTGGCCATATCTGCCCCCCTAGGGGGCAGATCGGCCTATTTTTTGAAGGCCCATCTGCCCCCAAGGTGGCAGAAATCCCACCAGAGACCGGGAAATATTTATTTTTCAAAATAAGAGGGTCATACCCCCACCCCAAATAAATGGGGCCAAAATTGTTCTGCCCACCAGTGGGCAGATGGGGCAATTACCTCCGATCCACACCCCAGGTGGGGCAGAAAGTCTACTAGATGCCAGGGAATAAAAAAAAAGAAAATTGTGAGGTGGTGGCTACCAACCAGTATGGGCCTGGTAATGCCCCACCCCAACTAAAGGGGATAACAGTCTTTCAGCTCTCCCCCTGCACACTAAAACATCTTATCCCACGGCAAGCAAGAGAAAATTTGATTATTTTGGGTTTTGGTTTTACATTTGGGCCATGAGAGCTTGTCTAACTCTCAAAATTGTCCCTCTTGGAATGGTGAGGGCCGCACATTTTGGACTTTGGGACACTGACATGTAGAAAAATCCACAAGACCTAGACACATCTGAAAGTTAAACATCTGGGTGATTCAGGGTGGTGTGCTTCACATGCACCCTGCACCATTTTCTTACCCACAATGCCCTGCAAACCTCCAATTTAGCTGTAAATCACACATTTTTCCCACATTATTGTGATGAAACCTTCTAGAGTCTGCTGGAATCCATAAAATTCCTACCACCCTGCATTGTGTCATCTATACCAATAAAAATTCTGCTGCACTTGTCAGCCTAAAAATGTTTTTTTTCAAACTGCCCTTTTGGACCCACTTTGGTTCCTCCTCAATTTCAACATGTTTTTGGTTCTTACCTGTCACAGGCACTTGGCTCACCTGCACAAGTGAGGTATCATTTTTACTGGGAGACTGAGGGGAAGGTTGTGTGCTAGGAAATTTGTCTCAGTGCAGTGATCCCACACAGAAATGTGGGAAAATGTGATTTCTTAGCTAAATTTGAGGTTTGCTGAAGATTCTGGGTAAGAAAACATTGGGGGATCCACACAAGTCACACCTCCCTGGACTCCCTCGGGTGTCTAGTTTTTAGAAATGTCTGGGTTTGGTACGTTTTCCTATATGACTGCTGAGCCCAGGACCAAAAACGCAGATGCCGCTCCTTCCGCAAAACCAGGAAGTTTTGTATTTGATCATTTTGATGTGTCCAGATAGTGTTTTGGGACATTTTCTTTTGTGGGCAATAGGCCTACCCACACAAGTCAGGTACTGTTTTTATCGGGAGACTTGGGGGAATGCTGGGTGGAAGGAAGTTTGTGGATCCTCTCAGATTCCAGAACTTTCTGTCACCAAAATGTGAGGAGAAAGTGTTTTTTCGGTCAAATTGACATGGTGAGAACCCCACAAGGCACCCCATCTTCAATTCTTCTAGGTGTCTAGTGTTAAAAAATGTACAGGTTTGGTAGGTTTCCCTAGGTGCCGGCTGAGCTAGAGGCCAAAATCCCAAACTAGGCACTTTTCAAAAAACACGTCAGATTTCAATATAAAAATGTGATGTGCTCATGTTGCGTTTCCTGTTGCAACCACTAGGCCTACCGATGCAAGTGAGGTGCCATTTTTATCAGGAGACTTGGGGGAACACAGAATAGCAAAACAAGTGTTATTGCCCATTGTCTTTCTCTACATTTTTTCCTTCCAAATGTATGACAGTTTGTAAAAAAGACGTCTATTTGAGAAATGCCCTGTAATTCACAAGCTAGTATAGGCACCCCAGAATCCAGAGATGTGCATATAACCACTGCATCTCAACACCTTATCTTGTGCTCATTTTGGAAATACAAACGTGTCCTTGATACCTAGGGCCATATGTACGAACACTTTTTTCCCATAGACACAGAATGGGTAAAAACCTTTGCTACATCTGGCCCCTATTGTTCAGTCTCTATATATTTCAGCAGATGAATTGCTGTATACCTGTATAGAATGAAAACCCATTGCAAGGTGCATCTCATTTATTGGCTCTGGGAACCTAAGGTTCTTGATGAACCTGCAAGTCCTATGTATCCCCGCAACCAGAAGAGTCCAGCAGAAGTAACGGTATATTGTTTGTAAAAAAATCTGACATCGCAGGAAAAAGTAACAGAGTAAAAAGTTGAGAAAAATTGTTGTTTTTTTCACCTCATTTTCAATATTTGTTTATTTCAGCTGTTATTTTCTGTAGGAAAACCTTGTAGGAACTACACAAATAACCCCTTGCTGAATTCAGAATCTTGTATACTTTTCAGAAATGTTTAGCTTTCTGGGATCCAGCATTGGTTTCATGCCCGTTTCTGTCACTAAGTGGAAGGAGGCTGAAAGCACAAAAAATAGTAAAAATTGAGTATGTCCCAATAAAATGCCAAAATTGTGTTGAAAAATTGGGTTTTCTGATTCAAGTATGCCTGTTCCCGAAAGCGGGGAAGCTGGTGATTTTAGCACCACACACCCTTTTTTGATGCCGTTTTCAGGGAAAAATCATCAGCCTTCTTCTGCAGCCCTTTTACCTCATTTTTTTTTTTTAAACAAAATGTTTGCAGTTTTTTGACTAATTTCCTTGTCTCCTTCAGGGAAAGCCACAACCTCTGGGTACCTCTAGAATTCCTAGGATGTTGGACAAAAAAGGACTCAAATGTGGCGTGGGTAGCTTATGTGGACAGAAAGGTATGAGGGCCTAAGCGTGAACCCATAAGAGTCTAGCTTATGTTTTCTGATTAGGTGTTATATATGTGCCTGTGTAATGGTAACTACATGCATTTGGATTTGGCAACATTGTTTTTTAGACCTCTGTAACTTGGTGAAATGCATATGGAGTGATATCCATCAGGTTAAGCATGGAATGACCTTAATAGTGGTGAAATATTTTGTGCTATGTAAGTAACAAAGTTAATATGAAAGAGGAGACATGCCAAGCCATGTTTTGTCACTTTATTGCTCTGTGTGTGTGTCTCACGCCTCATGCATTGTAGGTGCATTGATTGTATCCCACTGTCAACAATCCGGGCACTCTGTGGTCACACACTGTTCAACAGGACATTACACACACTGAGCCTTCCTCATTTGTTTGTCACAGCAGTGTAGTTTGTAGACTAGAGTCTATGGATAGGATTTCCACTAGTACTGTGGCTTGATTCACCCTCTACATTGACAACATGTTACAAGGTACACTTAGGACCTTAGGTGACCACATGCTAGTCTACAGACATATAGGGTTCACACGAGCGAATTTCCTCAGATGCTGGAGCTTTGTCCATGGCACCAGTATACCTGTGTCCTTTTGGTGAGTTTGTTTTATATTTTCCTCACACAAATCATCAGGTTCGATTGACTGCATACTCCTACAGACATACAACACAGATTTTATTCCATGCATTTATTTATAAGCGCAATAATGTTTAAATCACAGGCACAGTTGTTGCAGCAACAATGCAACACAATTTTTCATACCATAGATTGTCCAGACAGAGTCCATGGGGAGTAGAGGAGTGGTTCAGTGATGAGGAGAATGAACAAATTGCCAGTAAGGAAGGCCACATTTAGACTACAGACATGGTTGAGGTCAACAAGTGGGACAACAAAGTGAGATCATTATCAGTTGTGAAGTTTACTAGCATAGTCATAAGCACTGGGAAAAGGAGAAAGTGGCATCTTGGTACAGAAACTGCAAACCGGGCAGTTTTACAGTGGAAACAGGTGATATCCATATCTTCCTCCTCTGATGTGTGTGTTGCTTTCCATGAGTGGGGTAGTGTAGGTGCTGGAGGTGATGGCAAAGGATTCACACACACATCAGGGGCAGAAGACATGGTTTCCCAGTCTGAAGCAGCATTTTGTCTGTGCCAAGAAGTGAGGCAGCTGTGCACTGAGAAGGGCCTGCTGGTTTGCCAACATATCACCAAGGTCTCAGTGGTAGGCACACATAGTGGCGATATATGTGTGCAGCTTCCCCTCCATGGACTCCAGGATCTTATTTATAGCGCCCGGCAGTGTGGCAATCTCACTGGTGCCCCTTGGCAGGGCACTTGTTAATGCCTCTGCCTCAGGACACCAACGATATCAGCCACTGACTGTTGGAGTCCACAGAGCGGAGTATATGTGCCTCCTATTGCAACTGAGGTGTCCTTAGTTAGACTGAGGCACCTATGGAAACCTGTGGATCCTCTGCAGACCCTGCAACACTGTTGGTCCTTAACCAGAGATGGCGTGTCCAGGGAGCCCAGGATTTCCCAGAGGGTTTCCTGATCCAGGGTGGGCAGGCTGTCATCGTCAGCAAAGTCATCATTCCAGACAGGCAGCTGCTAGGAGGTGCAGGTACATCCTCTCCAATGGGAGAGAGCAGCTTTAAGGGTGACCTCTATAAGATGCCGACATGGCTAAACTGTTTGACAATCTGACTTGGCAATATTTGACTTTCAAAACAAAATTATTGTCTAGAATGTGTACTACACAGAGTCTTTGTGTATAAGTTTCACTGTATTTGCCTTTCAAATGACAGTATCTGCGCATTATCACTGCAACCAATGTGTGACCAGACCGAATTTAGGCTCATGTAACATATTGCAACATTGTTGCAGAGGTCACGAGCCTGCAATTCCTGGACATATGTAAAGAAATGTTGACCACATCTGTCAAATTGATTTGCACTGGTTGACATGATGCCTATGGTGAATTTGTTTTGACATGTTGACCCCACTATCAATCAATCAATCAATCCATCAATCACTCAATCAATCAGGGTTCCTAGAGAGCAAAGCTAACCACCTACTCGGGTCTCAAGGCACTGGGGGGTGGTTCTGCAGCTCAGTCAAAGCCCAAAGATGTGGCTGTGGCGAGGGATGTCGAGGATAAGTCTAGAGGCGGCATTCTGGAGTCATTGGATCTTCTTATGGAGCTTCTGGGTGGTGCCTGCATAGAGTGTATTGCAATAGTGGAGCTTGCTGCTGATGAGCACCTGGGTGATTGTTCTTCTGTATTTGATGGGGATCTTCTTGAAGATTTCTTGGAGCAGGTGGACCATGTGGAAGCAGGATGACGAGATGGTGCTGATTTGTGGTTCAGAGAGAGCGAGGAGTTGAGGATGATGCAGAGGTCATATGCCCAATTGGTTGATTTCAGGGGGGGCTCTGAACGCTGCGGAACACCAAGAGTCATCCCAGATGAAGGGGGCGGTGCCCAAAAAAAGGACTTCTTTCTTGTCAGAGTTGAGCTTGAGGCAGCTGTCTTTCATCTAGGTGGCGAATGCCTTCATCCCATAGTGGAAATTGGTCTGTTTCATCGCTGAGGAAGAGGATCAGCTGAGTTTTGACAGTGTAGGAGACAATGTTGAATCTGGGGTTTCTGATGATGCCTGCTAGCGGGTCCATGTAGATGTTGAAGAGTGTGGGGCTCAGGGGGAGCATTGGGGGATGCCACAGATGATCTTTGTAAATTCAGATGTGAACAGTGGGAGCCTGACTCCCTGGCTTCAGCCAGTGAGGAAGGAGAGGATCGATTTCAGGGCTTTGCCGTGGATGCTGTCTTCATTGAGGCTTGCGAAGACGGTGGGGTGGGAGACGGTGTGGAAGGCAGCTGCGAGGTCTAGGAGGTTTCACCTTGGTCCAGGAGATTGCGGATGTCATCTGTTGTGCGAGGAGAGCAGTCTCAATGCTGTGGTTGCTTCTGAAGCTGGATTGAGAGGGGTTCAGGATGTTGTTGGTCTTGATGAATTCAGTGAGTTGGGCGTTTATGGCTTTCCCAAGATCTTTGGCAAGGAAGGGGAGCAGAGAGATGGGTCTGTGGTCCGCCGGGGCTGCGGAGGGTATCTTCAGCAGGGGGTTGATCTCTGGGTGTTTCCAGTCTTCAGGAAATGTTGCGGTCTCAATGGAGCAGTTGATGATATGTCAGAGCTTGGGGTCATGGTGTCGCTGGCTTGGTTGAAGATGTGGTGGGGGCAGGGGTCTGAGTGGGCTCTGGAGTAGATGGTATTCATGATCCATATGGTGTTGTCAGGGGTAAGGGTGGTCCAGTTGGTCAGGGTGAAACCTTTGGGTGCAGTGGTTGCTGGTTGGGCTGGTGAGTCATGTGTTGTGAAGCTGTAGTAGATGTCTGAGATCTTGCAATGGAAGAAGGTGGCAAAATTGTCAGAGAGTGCTTGGGATGGGGGGATGTCCATGGTATCAATGCTGAGTTTGGTGAATTCTTTGATCACAGTGACGAGTTCTTTGCTGTTGTGGGCATTGGCCTTGATTTGTTCTTGTATATTGGTTTTCTTCGTGGCTCTGATGTGGCGGTAGTGTAATGTGACTGCGGTTTTGAGGGATGCATGGTCTGCCGGAGTCTTGCTGCACCTCCATCTTCTCTTGAGTCTTCTGAAGTTGCGTCTGGACTCTTGGAGGGTGGGGGAGAACCAGCTGGCTTTCTTAGTGGCCTGTTTGCCTGAGGGTTTCCTGAAGGGGGCCAGAATGTTGACACAGTTGGAGATCCATCGGTGGAGGAGACGTACAGATGTGGTGGCGTCCATGGAGGTCATGGTGGTGTGTTGCGGAGGCGAGTTGGTCTTCAGTGACCTTGTTCCAGATTCTGCATGGGTGGTGGCGGATGTGGTGGTGGTGGGCGGGTTTTGTGATGGAGAAGCAGACTCAACAGTGGTTGGTCCATAGGAGTTCAGAGGTGTCACTGACGGAGATGTTGCGACTGGCAGAGAAGATGGAGTCAAGCACGTGTCCTGCTGAGTGCGTTGGGGAGGTGACCAGTTGTTCAAGTCCAATGCTGGTGAGGTTCTCCAGTAGAGATTAGGTGTTGGAATCACTAAGGTTGTCCAGGTAGAAATTGAGGCCACTGAGGAGGATGTAGTCAGTAGAGGTGAGTGAATGTTGTGTGATGTCAGCTGTGAATTTCCTGAAGGGGGAAGGGTACATGGGGTCTGTAGATAAGGGTGCTGTGTAGAGTAGTGTTCAGGTTGGTCTGGATCTGGAAGTGGAGGTGCTCAATGTCTGGTGCATGGTCGTCGGTGCTGGCTGTGAGGCAGAGGGTGTTTTTGCGTTCAATGGTGATGCCTTCTCCCGGTTGGTTGGTGTGGTACTTGTGGATGATCTTGTAGCCGTTGCGGATAGCGGTGGCAAAGTCCAGTGCAAAGGTAGGTTTCTGTGAGGAATGTGACTTCGGGGTGGTGTAGTCGAGCAGGCCGCAAATCATCATGGTGTGTTTCTTGAGGAACCGTGTATTGAGCAGGATCCAGCTGAGGTGATTGTGTCTGGTTCTTGGGGGCAGTGTGGTAGGTGGTGCCGTTCGGATTGCACCTATTCCCCAGGGTGGCTGCATTCTCTGTGCCAGTATTTATTCCCCTGCTTCTGTGCATGTGATGTGGCTCTGCCCATGATGTCGTTATGATCCAGCTTTCTTGGCTTCATACTGTACACTATGAGACTCTGCTTTGTTGTACTGTCTAACATGCACATCATGTATTCATGTGTTCAAGGGTTGAATTTGTTACACTTATTCTGCACAACCCTGCACAAATTAGAAAAGTAATTTCCTGTAGAATTGTGTATTGGTATGTACTTTCCTTGTATTGCCTATTTCTGTCTCCTTATTTGTAATACTAGCAAACACTTTTGGGACCATCACTGTGGACAGTGAGCACTATGTACAAAATCATAGGCTATGGGGAATGTCACACTAGGTAGTTTGCTAGCACTGACAGCACTGCTAGTCACCTGAGTTAATACTTGGCAGATTTAAGTATCAGCATAGGGTGACCCATTGTTCAACTGAAATCTATTCACTTGGACATGTACACGCCTCCTCTACAACTTCTCAATTTGGGGCAGGGACACTACTTACTATCACACAATGATATCTCTCGGGTTATACATTGACTCTGTTGTGCCTACAACACCAGCAATATGTGTGACCATGTCCAATACACGGACATGTCTGTCTTTTATTATGGACTATAATCCAAGCTATGCCCCACATGGTATTAGAGCTAGAAATGGTGACATGTATCTAAATCCTTTTGCAAAATGACTGATAGCATCCACCTCAGTATCCAAAAATGACTAACTCCTGCCCTTTCTGTTCGCTGACTATTTTTAAATATCTGACAGATCCATTTTTCAGATGGTCAAACAGGGAAATACGTTGCAAGGTGACACAATTTCCCTGCAGATTCCCTCCTGCCTGATGCTACTTCTTCACCCAGGACCACATAACATGTGAGCTGTTGTACTCCAATGGCCTATTCTCTGTCATCCGTTCCCACCTACAACACAAACAGAAACAGCAGTGCATGAGTATTGTTTATGCTACTTTTCAGAACACATATCCATTATGTAATACTTGTTATGCATTATCTCCCCATTCAGACATATTTGCAGTTCCAGCTACACAGAAACAAATTACAAGATTCTGTGACTCTGGTATTGCCAATAAGTGTACCACCTCCACAGGTGACCTATAACAAGGAGTTGTATCACTTACTAACCTAGTTTCCATGATTTTCTATCTGTGCTGCATTCTGCCCCACACATTAGAAGTGGACAGAACCTGACATGATTGCATTTGTGGAGGAAAGTGTCTTTTCCTCAACAAAAATATTCATCCCTGTAACGCAGACACCCTTGATCCAGCTTATCTGGGAGTGGAGGGCTCCCTCCTCTAGTCTGCATTGTTGCCTTTAAGTTCTGCACCATTTTCTCCTTTGTCCAGCACTTATAAACATGCCAGCACTTCTTGCAATCGGTAATGGTCCTTCTCACTTGTTCCACACTGTTGACTTTCTCCACGATGGACCGCCAAATGGACTCTTTCCTCCCTAATGACAATTTTGAGATGACAAATAGCTGGTGTTAGTGCTCTGTCATCTCAGTAATCAAGATATCATTCTCCTTCTCACTGAAGTTACACTTCATCTCCCTCTTCCCCTGTGACTCTGTCTGGACATCCTAGCTGGTGCTGGGATTGTTGTCCCTGCTGCTACTGCCTGCTGCCTGGTCCATAGTTGCCTTCTGTGAAGTGTGCCTTTTTTTTCATGAAGCTTAATTTTTTATACTTTTTTAATGCACTCCCCACGCAAAAGTGATGCAGGGCCGATTTGCACCACTTTACATGCTGCAAGTCAGCCCTGCTCCACTTTGGCAGTAGTAGCATCAGATTTCCTTCCGACATGGCGCACACAAATGCATCAGTTTTTTTTTAATGCTAGCGGGATCCTTACACCATGGGGGACATTATTGTAAATATAACGCATCCATGGAGTAGGAATTTGTTGTACCCGGGCACAATTGTTTGTTGATGCATCGCATCTGCAACCAACAATGCGTCATTTCTTCTAAAAGGGACCCCAGCTCACAACCTTACATGTGACCCTGAGGTACTAGCGCAAACTGAGTGGCGTGATTATTTTGGGGTTGTAGGAAAGTACCCTCTGCCTGATGTCAGTGTGTTTTACAGTGTCCTGCCCATTGCTTATGCTCTCTCTCCTCTCAAATTTGTCACTGCATACTGGTAACCCAGTATTTCATCCCAAATTGGCATACTGGTGCCCCCTTATAAGTCCCTAGTATATGGTACTTAGGTACCCAGGGCACTGGGGTTCCTGGGGATCCCTATGGGCTGGAGCACAACTTTTGCCACCCATAGGGAGCCCATGTAGAGACTTCTGCAGGACTGCCATTGCAGCCTGCAAGAAATGGTGCATGCACCATTTCACAGCCATTTACACTGCACCAGGTCACTTATAGGTCACCTATACGTCAGGCCTTCCAACCCGAAGGGATGGGTGCAAATTACCTGTGTGTGAGGGCACCACTGCACAAGCAGAGGTGCCCCTATGTCATCCAGGACCATTTTTCCAAACTTCGTGAGTGCGGGGATGCCATTTTACACGTCCAGTGGACATAGGTCAATACCTGAGTCCAGCTTCACAAAGGTAACTCTGAATATGGCCATGTTAGGTGTCTAACATCTGGGAATTGTACCCCAATAATGATTCTAGTATAGGTTTTATAATTCCATGAATTCTGGGGGCTCCACAGTGGACCCCCAGTACTGCCATTTAAACCTGCTGAGTTTTTCCAGGCAGCCCCAGCTGCTGCCACATCACAGGCAGGTTTCTGCCCTCCTGTTGCTTGAGTAGCTCAAGCCCAGGAAGGCGGAACAAAGGATTTCCTTTGGGAGAGGGGTGTTAAACCCTCTCCCTTTGGAAATAGGTGTTACAGGCATGTGAGGGGAAGCCTCCCAGAGCTTCTAGAAATGCTTTGAAGGACACAGATGGTGCCCTCCTTGCATAATCCCATCTACACCAGTTCAGGGACCCCCAGTCCCTGCTCTGGCACGAAACTGGGCAAAGGAAAGGAAAGTGACCCCTCCCCTGTCCATCACCACCCCAAGGGTGGTGCCCAGAGCTCCTCCAGAGTGTCCCTGGGTTTTGCCATCTTGGATTCCAAGGTGGTGGGGCACTCTGGGAGCATCTGAGTGGCCAGTGTCAGCAGGTGATGTCAGAGCCCTCCCCTGATAGGTGCTTATCTGTGTAGCTGACCAATCCCACTTTCAGGGCTATTTAGGGTCTCTCTCCTGGGTGTTTCCTCAGATTTGGATTGCAAAACTCCAGCAGGAATCCTCTACATCCTTTACTTCATATTTTACCGACGGAACCGCAGCTGAACCCTCCAGGAACTCTACAAATTGCAACAAAGAAGCAAAGACGATTTCTGAAACATTGTATCTCCAGCTCCTGCAGGCAACTGCAACTGTTTTCAGGTCATGCATCATCCGAGGACTGCCTGTCTTCAGCCTGCACCAGAAGAACCAAAGGAATCTCCGGTGGAATGATGGAGTGTAGGAGGCTGGCCTGTTTTGTAGTGGGTACCTTGGGTACTTACACCTTATACCAGGTCCAGTTATCCCTTGTTAGCGAATGTACAAGTGTTCTAGCAGCTTAGCTGATAGAGGTATCTATAGCGGAGCAGCTTAGGCTGAACTAGGAGACATGCATAGCTCATGCAATACCACTTATAGTTACACAGTAGTTATACACAAGTAAAGACAATACTCAGTGTTACCAGAAATAAAGGTATTTATTTGGGTGACACAGTAACAAAAATATCTTAGAGACAATACTCCTTCTGGAGGTAAGTATTATACACATTATGTATACTACACACCAAAGTTAGACAAGTAAATAGGCATAGAACAATGCGAACAGTAGGAAATCCTATAGAATGCAATGGGAGAAAATAGGTCTAGGGGCAACAGAAACCATATACTAAAAAAGTGTAATGTGAAACACAAATTCCCCCCAGACAAGTATATTGTGTGCAGAATCACTGGGAGAGTAAGAATACAGTTAAGGTAGGTAAATTACCCCACCCCAGAGCCCAGAAAAGCAGGAGTAAAGTACTGCAAGTTTCCTTAGAACACACTACACCGCGTTTTGGGGATTTTGCAGCAGCCAACCAAGTTTGCAAAGAACAGCTGCTGGATTATTGGACCTGAAGACCTGCAAAGAAAGGGGACCAAGTCCAGAAGTCGAAAGACATTCCAGGAAGGACAGGAGCCCCTGCCAACCCAGAAGAAGGTGCAAAAGAAGAGTCCCCAGTTAGTCAAATACTGCAGAAATGCACCCTAGTTTCTGCATGATGCAAAAGATATCCCACGGTGTGAAGATCGTTGCAGATGAGATTTCATGTTGGAAGGTGCCAACAAGCCTTTGCTATGGCACAAGTGTGTTTTTCATCAAAATGGCGCTGGATGGACCCCAGAGGGACCTGAGGGCTTCAACTCTATGTGAGCAGGAAGAAGAGATTCTCAGCACTTTAGAGACCCCCAGCGTGCCAGCCAGCACCGCCAGAAGCTACAGTATCTGTGTTCAAAGGAGGTGCAAAATACAGTTGATGCAGCAAAACAGAAGAAGGTCACACACCGCAGGAGAACAACTCTGCGAATTGAGAATCGCAGGGTGGTGTGCTGGGGCCCTGGGCCAAGCTGTGCATGAAGGAATTTTGCAAAGAGTGCGCAGAGGCCTCAGGAGGCGAAGAAGAAACAATACACAGGGCCACTGTTGTTCTTGGGGAAGGCAAGTTCTAACTTCCTCCAAATTGCCTCAGCACAACCTCAGGACAGTATATGTCGATGATGTCCACCCTCTGTGTCCTTAGGAGCATGCTTGTTGCTGTGAGAGAAGTCCCAGGGTACCAGTCGTTGCCTTGGATGGTGCCTGCTTGGAGCAGGGGACTGATTCCGTCACTCCATGGGAGATTTCTTTGGTTCTTCTGGTGCAGGATGAAGACAGGGAGTCTCCAGAGTATGCACACTGTGGAAACTGTTGCAGTAGCTGACTTGGAGCTGAGGTTGCTGAAGAAAACTGTCTCTTGGAGACACTTTGTTGCAGTTATAGCTTTTCTTGGAGCAGTCTGCGGTTGATGCGAGGTCAGAAGAGTCTGAAGATGTTGCAGAGGAATCCTGAAGGAAACTTGCAAGCAGAATCTGAAGAGAGACCCTAAACAGCCCTGAGAGGGGGATTGGCTTCCTTATCAGGTATGGACCTATCAGGAGGGGTCTCTGACGCCACCTGCTGACACTGGCCACTCAGAGCACTCCAGAGTGCCCCCACACCTTGCAAAGCAAGATGGCTGAAGTCTGGGACACACTGGAGGAGCTCTGGGCACCACCCAGGTGGTGGTGATGGACAGGGAAGTGGTCACTCCCCTTTCCTTGGTCCAGTATCCCACCAGAGCAGAGGAGAAGGGGCCCCTCAACCTGTGTAGACTGGTTTATGCAAGGAGGGCACCATCTGTGCCCTTCAAAGCATTTCCAGAGGCTGTGGGAGGCTACCCCTCCCCAGCCTGTAACACCTATTTCCAAAGGGAAAGGGTGTAACACCCTGCTCTCAGAGGAAATGCTTTGTTCTGCCTTCCTGGGACTGGGCTTCCCAGACCCCAGAGAGCAGAACCCTGTCTGTGAGGTGGCAGCAGCTGTGGCTGCAGTGCAAGCCTTAGAGAGCTGGTTTGGCAGTACTGGGGGTCCATGGTGGAGACCCCAGGATGCTTAGAATTGGCTCCCCAATACCAGATTTGGAATGGGGGGACAATTCCATGATCTTAGACATGTTACATTACCATATTCGGAGTTACCATTGTGAAGCTACATATAGGTATTGACCTATATGTAGTGCACACGTATAATGGCATCCCCGCACTCACAAAGTCCCAGGAAATGGCCCTGAATTATTTGGGGGCACCTTTGCTAGTGCAAGGGTGTCCTCACACTTAGTAACTTTACACCAAACCTTCTGCAAGTGAAGGTTAGACTTATAGGTGACTTATAAATTACTTAAGTGCAGTGAAAATGGCTGTGAAATAGTGTGTGCAATGGCAGTCCTGTGTAAGGGTTTGACTCAGCTCCCTATGGGTGGCAAAAGAAATGCTGCAGCTCATATGGATCTCCTGGAACCTCAATGCCCTGGGTACCTAAGTACTCTACTGAATCCAGGTTTGTTTTAATGGGATTACAGGAGTTAGCTTAGCCATTGGCTTGCAGACTCATGCCCCCGTCACCTAGTGACTTTTAACCTACTTAGCTTGCTCTGTCTTAGTCCATTTTATTATTAAATTCATCTAAGATGGCTGCCTTGTTTATAGTTCGGCCACTTGTTATGCTTTGCATTATCAGTGCCACCGCGCTAAGGCGTCAAGATCAAGCAATAAAGACAAACAAACAGTAGGTGTTCACACTTAGGGATTTTCCCTCTTTATACTTTCGAGGGATTGTTTATAATAATTGCCATCCCAAGCATGTCTGTTATCTATTGTTTGGGAACACACCTACGTCATGGGTCCTGGTAGATCTGTATAAATGCATCGCACTTTAGACAGATAATCAGAGGGATTCCGACCAGAGGGCATCGCCACCATCGCTGATATCGATGCTGCACGTTGTCTTGACGCTGACTCAGTCTTCGTGTCCCTACGGAGTCTGAGAGAGAGACCTCATTCCAAGGTAACGAGGGTTGGGGGCTCCTCACATGGACATGGCATTTTCAGATTATGTTTAACAAACCCAGCTATCCTTTAGGTAGGAGGTTAGGCCTATAACATCAGGATATAAGGGCATATTACACATTGTATATCTTTTACATGCATTGCAAGATGGTGGGGGTCTTTGTGATAATGACTCTCGTCTTCACAATTCTGTTTCTTGCATTATTTATCATCCTAATTATTGCAGCCCATGCAACATATTGCAAATTGCAGTTGTGTGAAATAAAAACTATTGAAACTTTACTTTGTTATTGCCTGTGTTTTTATGAGACATGATATATCTGTGAGAAAGGGGTAATCTCCATTTGACCACAACACTCCCTGAGATGTTTTATTCTTAAGTACATGCGTTAAGGCTGCCACAAATCACCTTTTACTATTGTGTTTCTGGTGAGGTGCTGCTAGTGAGCCGGTAAGGTTGTGACAACAGTTGCGACTTGTTTTAGGATAGGCATAGTCGCCTCCAAACAAAAATACTGTCATCCTTTAAACAGCAGTCTTGTCCAGAGCAAGGGTCCAAACTACGACAGTACCATATACAAGGGACTTATAAGGGGGTCCAGTATGCCAATGGAAATTGGTAAATGAATTCACTGGCCTACAGTGACAAATTTAAAAGCAGAGAGGGCATAAGCACTGAGGTTCTGATTAGCAGAGCCTCAGAGACACAGTTAGGCACTACACAGGCATACACATTGGGCCACAAACTATGAGCACTGGGTTCCCAGCTAGCAGGATCCCAGTGAGACAGGCAAAACACACTGACATATAGGTTTTTATCTATGAGCACTGGGGTCCTGGCTAGCAGGATCCCAGTGACACAGTAAAAACACACTGACACACACTCACAATCAGGCCAAAAGTGGGGGTAACCATGCTAGAAGAGGCTACTTTCTCACTTCCCTGCTTCAGCAGATACCTCTCTGCAGTGATGACTGGTGGTGTGGGACCCCTCTCCTAATGACGAGCATGGATCCAGCAACACGGGTGGTAGACTGAAGTTACCCCAACAGTCCCAAGGTCCAGCTGTCCAACTTTGGTGGCGGTAAGAGCTTGCCTTCCCCCGCAAGACAGTACCCCCATGAACTACATTTCTTGCAGTTGCCAAGGCTTGTGTGTGACCTTCCAAGAAGTTCTTCGTGCACAGCACAGCTTAGGTCCACAGCACTCCATCCTTCGACGCACAGCTTCCTGATTGGGTCTCCGGCGGTGTGGAATCCCTTTGTATTGTGCTGCATGGGCCTCCATTTGCACCTTCTTTGTCCCCATGCTGTTGGTCTTCTGTGCACACTGCCTAGTTGTTTGAGGGCTCTCTGAGTTGCTGAGAGTCCCCTCGGTCGCCCACTCCTGGGTAGAGTCCATCAGGTCCCACCTGGTCTCAGGCAGCACCATTTTCTGCTAAAAGCGAGCTTTGCATGTGCCAAGGCTTGTTGGTGGAATCGAGCAATGCAAACAAGACTGCAATCATCCATCCGGCATGGGACATCTTCTGCACCAACCAGGAACCCACATCTGTTTTCTTGGGTGCATAACTGACTTTGTCTTCTCACCTGTGGTTCTTCTTTTGTACCCTCATCCGGGTTAGCAGGGACTCCTGTTCTCCATGGACTCTTCAGCGCTTCTTGGACTTGGTCCCCTTCTTCCACAGGTCTTCAGTGCCAGGAATTCATCGCTGGTGTCTTGCATTCTCTTCTGGTTCTTACATTATCTTCTATCACGTGTTCTTGTGTGTTCTAGAAACTTACTGTGATTTACTCCTGCTTTGCTGGTTTCTGGGGTGGGTACTATTACTTACTTTTGGTGTTTTCTTGCACTCCCAGCGCTCCTCTACACACTACACTTGCCTAGGTGAGAAACCAACTTTCACATTCCACTATTTTAGTATATGGTTTGTGTCCCCCCCAGGCCCATTGCACCTTATTGTGATTTTCACTATTTGCACTGTTTTCAAACTGTTTTTACAGCTATTTCTTCATTCTAGTGTATATACTGTGTATATTATTTACCTCCTAAGGGAGTATAGTTGTTAAGATATTTTTGGCATTGTGTCACTAAAAATAAGGTGCCTTTATTTTTGTAATACTGATTATTTTCTTTCATATGTGTGAGTACTGTGAGGCTACAGTGGTATTGCAAGCACTTTTCATGTCTCCTAGATAAGCCTTGGCTGCTCAGCTACAGCTACCCCTAACCAGCCTGGCTTCTAGACGCTGAATACATTTAAAAAATAAGAGATATCTAGACCTGGTATAAGGTGTAAGTACCTTTGGTACCCACTACAAACCAGGCCAGCCTCCTACATTGGTGGCAGCGGTGGGATAAGTGCTTGCAATTGCCTTATCACTCTGTCACCGGTGCTTTCCACAGGAAAGTGTACTCTATACCTAGAGCTTTACAAAAGTATACCTAGTACATGATCTAGGGCCTGATTACAACTTTGGAGGAGGTGTTAATCCGTCCCAAAAGTGACGGTAAAGTGACAGATATACCACCAGCCGTATTACGAGTCCATTATATCCTATGGAACTCGTAATACGGCTGGTGGTATATCCGTCACATTTGGGACGGATTAACACCTCCTCCAAAGTTGTAGTCAGGCCCCTAGTCTTTTCACTGTCTTTCTATAAAGACTAAGAGTTAGGTAGAGTAGGTCTTTCTCTTTCCTTTCACTCTACTCTCACTACACTATGTCTTCCTCTGAGGCCACCCCTGCAGTCAAGGGAACTCCCTATGAGAACATGACTTTCAAAGTGCTAAGAGGGTTTTGCTCAGAGACAAGTGTAGAGGTAGGGAAGAACCCTAATAAAAATTTCCTTTTGAGTCTCCTTCTACAGGATGACCAGAACCAGTCTGGTAACCAAGAGGAGGAGAGGGAGGGGGATTCTAATCCTTTAGACTCCGGGGATCAACCTTAAGATTTAGGGTAGGGCTCTTCACAAAATCTTACCCCTAGCTAACTACCTAGTGTAGCTGACAGTGGGAGGGGTTCCCACACAAGTACGTCTCCCTTCAAACCTAGAGGTCGGGTCACTAGGGTTAGTAAGCCTAGGAAAACATCTGCTTCTGCCAATTCTCATGTCACCTCAGTTTCTGAGGGGTCCCACACATCCACTCCAGGTAATGACTCCATAGAGAGGGAGCTCAGAAAGCTGAGATTGGAGGAGGCCACGCTGAGGCTACAGCAGCAACAGTTGGCCCTACATAGAGAGGCTTAGCAGTGGAAAGAGGAAGGTGGGGTGGAGTTAGTTCCCCATGGTGGCAGCAGCAGTTTCAGGAGTTATGGTGTTAGGGAGAATACGTATGATTCCAGGAACTTGCACAAAAGTGTTCCCCCTTACAAGGAGGCAGATGACATTTACCAGTGGTTTGCTGCACCTGAGAGGGCCTGTAAAGTACAGAGAGTCCCTCAGATGCAGTGGGCTGCTATTCTGTGGTTGTCCTTTTCTGGCAAGGAGAGAGCTAGACTTTTCACTGTCAGGGAGGAAGATTCAGACAATTACAATTATTTTGAAGTCAGCACTCTTGGATGGATTTGGTTTAACCACTGAACACTACAGAATTAAGTTAAGAGATACCTGCAAAGAGTCTCCACAAGATTGGATAGATTGTGTGGATTGTTCTGTGAAGGCTTTGGATGGTTGGTTACATGGCAGCAAAGTGTCTGCTTATGAGGGTCTTTATAATCTGATTTTGAGAGAGCATACTCTTAACAATTGTGTGTCTGACTTGTTGCACCAGTACTTGGTAGACTCAGATCTGACCTCTCCCAAGAATTGGGAAATAAGGCAGACAAATGGGTCAGAATAAGGGTGAGCAGAAACGCTCATACAGGTTGTGACAATGACAAGAAGAAGGATGGTAAGTCCCATGATAAGGATGAGGACCAAGATAAAAAGTCAGAGGCTTTATCAGGCCCACAAAAATCCCCTGGGGTCAGCACAAATCCTCTTCCAACCAACAGAAAAATCATTGGTGTTGTGTAAAAATAAAGGCCATTGGGCAAGTGATCCCACTTGTCCCAAGAAAAACACCAAAGTTCCCACCACCACAACCCCCACTGCTTCCATTAGTGCCACTAGTAATAACAGTGGTGGTGGGAAAAACTCTACAAATAACCAGTCCAAGGGTGTAGCTGGGCTCACTTTGGGTAATGTAGTGGGGGTTGGTTTAGTTAGGGAGGCTGTTTTAGTGACCTTGCCACCCTTGTTTCTTGTCCCCTTAATATGGATAAGTACAAGCAACAACCCATAATAAATGGTGTTCAGGTTGAGACCTACAGGGACACAGGTGCCAGTCTCATTATGTTAATGGAAAAACTGGTAGCCCCTGAGCAACACCTACTTGGTCACAAGTACCAAGTGACTGACGCCCATAATAGCAATGTTAGCCATCCCATTGCTGTTGTAAATCTCAACTGGGGGTGGGAGTTTACTGGTCCAAAGAAAGTTGTGGTGTCCATTGGCCTACCTATAGAATGTCTACTGGGCAATGATTTGGAGACTTCAGCTTGGGCTGAAGAGGATTTGGAAGCTCATGCAGCAATGCTGGGCATTCCAGGGCACATCTTTGCTCTTACCAGGGCTCAGGCTAAGATGCAAAGAAGACAGGGAAACTTGGATCCTGGAACAATGGACCAAGTGCTCCCAAAAACTAGAGGTAGAAAGGGCAAACCGTTGTGCACTATCAGTCCCTCCACTGAAGATTCCCCTTTTGATGAGGAGGAGTCTACTCCCTGTGCAGAACCTACACCAGAGGAGCTCCAAGCTGACACAGCTATGCTTTTTGGGTGCAGGGGGGCTGCTAGGGAGGAGTCGAGTGTGGAACAGCAGACCTGCCCCACACTAGAGGGTTTGAGACAGCAAGCTGTCCAACAGGAAGCAAGGGATGTCAGTGACTCTCACAAGGTGTATTGGCAGAACAATCTCCTTTATAGAGAGGCAAGGGACCCAAAACCTGATGCTACCAGGAGACTGGTCATTCCCTTACAGTACAGGGAATTCCTCCTAACAATGGCACATAACATTCCCCTTGCTGTACATTTGGGTCAAAGCAAGACCTGGGACAGACTGGTCCCTCACTTTCACTGGCCTGATATGTCAGAGGAGACAAACAAGTTTTGATGCTTTTGTGTCACTTGACAAGCCAGTGGTGGGACTAGTGGCACCCAAAAGGCCCCCTTAATCCCACTGCCTATAGTTGGGGTGCCCTTTCAAAGGGTAGTGGTTGACATAGTTGGCCCCCTTGACCCTCCTGCTGCTTCTGTCAATAGATTTATCTTGGTGGTAGTAGACCATGCCACTAGATATCCAGAAACCATTCCTCTAAGGAACACTACAGCTCCTGCAGTGGCAAAGGCCTTCCTGAGAGTATTTACCAGGATGCGCTTCCCTAAAGTGGTAGTATCAGATAGGGGTAGTAAATTCATGTCTGCATACTTGAAGGCAATGTGGAAAGAATGTGGTGTAACATACAAATTCACCACTCCTTATGACACTCAGACAAATGGATTGGTTGAGAGGTTTAACAAACCTCTTAAAGTTATGATCATGGGACTATCTGAAAAACTCAGAAGGAGATGGGATGTCCTATTGTCATGACTCCTTTTTGCCTACAGAGGCGTACCCTAGAGGGGAGTGGGCTACAGCTCATTTGAACTCCTTTTTGGTCACCCTGTTAGGGGTCCACTTGCACTTGTGAAGGAGGGGTGGGAACAACCCTTGAAGCCCCCCAAACAGGATATTGTAGACTATGTACTTGGCCTAAGATCTAGAATGGCTGAGTATATGAAAAGGGCTACCAAAAACTTTCAGGCAAGCCAAGAGTTGCAAAAAGAATGGCATGACCAAAAGGCTGTCCTGACTGAGTACCACCCAGGACAGAAGGGGTGGGTATTGGAGCCTGTGGCACCAAGAGCACTCCAGGACAACTGGAGTGGTCGACATCTGTTAGTGGGGAAAAAGGGTGCGGTCACTTATTTAGTGAACCTAGGCACTCCCAGAAGTCCTTCAAGAGTACTTCATGTGAACCGCCTGAAACCCTACTATGATAGGGCAGACTTAACCTTACTCATGGTCCCATTTGAGGGACAGGAAGAAGAGAGTGACTCTCTGTTAGAAATTGGGTTTTTGGTTGGCAGTCAGGTTAGTCCCTTTCCAAGCAAGGGCCCTCACTCTAGTCAGGGTAAGTCACACACAATCCAAATTATTCTGTGCCCACCCTCTGGTAGCTTGGCACTGAGCAGTCAAGCTTAACTTAGAAGGCAATGTGTACATTATTTGAGCAATAAATTAAGCAATAACACAGTAGAACACCACAAAAATACACCACACAATGTTTAGCAAAATATATAATACTTATCTGGATAAATGCAGGTCAAAACAATTAAAATGCAATAAGTATATGTTGAAATATCACGGTATGAATGATATAAAGAGTTTTTAGTCTCTTAAAATCAACAAATGTCTCTTACAAGCACAAAGTACCTGGTTTGCGTGCAAAATCTCCGCAAGCAACCGCAGAGGAGTAGATGTGTGGAAAACAGGGAGGTGTGCGTTGATTTCTTGGGCCACACACAGCGATGTGTCGTTTATTTTCTACACAGGGAAGGCTTTGCGTTGATTTCCTTTACTCGGTCTTGGATCCTCTCCGGGTTGCAGGGTTTTCGGATGCCCCGGGGACGATGCATTGAAATCCGGCACTGACAGGGCAAAGTCACAGGGTCTGCATCGATCCGGTGGGCATTGCAAGGAAATGTCTACCGCACAGCAGGCGCTACGTCGATTCCTCTCAGGAAGTCGTGCTGCGTCAATCCAGCTTGGCTGTGCGTCGATCCAGTGGGCCGCGCGTCGAATTTCCGGTCGCTACGCTGGTGCTCCGTCAATCTTCTACTTGTGAAGTCAGTCTGTTTCATTCCGGTTCAGTGTGCAGTGAATGTTTCACCTGCAATTCAGGCTGTGTGTCTTTTTTCTGCCAGCTGTGCGTCAATTTCCACCGCACAGGGAGTTCTTCTTGCAGGAATTAAGTCTTTTTGGGCCTGAGACTTCAGGGAACAGGAGGCAAGCTCTATCCAAGCCCTTGGAGAGCACGTCTCAGCACAGCCAGAGAGCAGCAAGGCAGCAGGGCAACAGCAAGGCAGCAGTCCTTCACAAAAAGCAGTCAGGTGAGTCCTTTAGGCAGGCAGGCAGTTTTTGTCAGGTTGCAGGTTCTGGTTCAGGTTTTCTTCTCCAGGAAGTGGTTAGCAGTGGTAAAGTGTGCAGAGTCCTAATACCAGCAAAAACAGTCTCCAGAAAGTGGAGGGAGGTAGGCAAAACATTTGAGGTGACCACCTTGGGCTTTCAGGTCTCCAACTCTGTCTCTGATCTCTTCTCCAAAACTACAGCTGATGGCTCAGTAGAAGGAGTTGTCAATGCATACTGCCTTACAGAAGAGCAAAAGGAGGACTGCTGGAACTTCCTAGGCCAGTTGTCTGACTGTTTACTCTGATACCTGGTCAGACCACTTGGTGTGAACACACCATAGATACTGGAGGCAGTTTACCTGTCAAAAGTAAGATTTTTAGACAGCCTGACCATGTCAGAGACTGCATTATATCAAAAGTTCAGAAAAAGTTGGACTTAGGAGTTATTGTGCAGTCAGATAGCCCCTGGGCCAGCCCAGTGGTGCTAGTACCCAAGCCTCATTCTCAGAATGGTACAAGGGAGATGAGGTTTTGTGTAGATTATAGAGGGCTCAACACAGTCACAAACACTGAGGCTCACCCTATTCCCAGGGCAGATGAGCTGATAGATACACTGGCATCTGCCAAGTATCTAAGCACTTTTGACTTGACTGCAGGGTATTGGCAGAGCAAGCTATCAGATAATGCAAAACCTAAAACTGCATTCTCTACCTTTGGAGGGTGTTAGACCTGACATGCCTTAGGGTGGTCACCCCTAACTTTTTGCCTGCCTCCCTCCACTTTTTGGACCCTGTTTTGCTGGCTTTTAGACTCTGCGCACTTTACCACTGCTAACCAGTGCTAAAGTGCCTATGCTCTCTCCCTTTTTAAACATGGTAACTTTGGATCATACATGATTGGACTATTTAATTTACTTATAAGTCCCTAGTAATGTGCATTATATGTGCCTAGGGCCTGTAGATTAAATGCTACTAGTGGACCTGCAGCACTGGTTGTGCCACCAACTTAAGTAGCCCCCTTAACCTTGTCTCAGGCCTGCCATTGCAAGGCCTGTGTGTGCAGTTTCACTGCTACTTCGACTTGGCATTTAAAAGTGCTTGCCAAGCCTAGAACTCCCCTTTTTTTATATAAGTCACCCCTAATGTGTACCCTAGGTAACCCCTAGAGCAAGGTGCTGTGTGGGTAAAAGGCAGGACATGTACCTGTGTAGTTATATGTCCTGCTAGTGTAAAACTCCTAAATTCATTTTTACACTACTGTGAGGCCTGCTCCCTTCATAGGCTAACATTGGGGCTGCCCTCATAAATTGTTGAAGTGGCAGCTGCTGATCTGAAAGGAGCAGGAAGGTCATATTTAGTATGGCCAGAATGGTAATACAAAATCCTGCTGACTGGTGTAGTCGGATTTAATATTACTATTCTAGAAATGCCACTTTTAGAAAGTGAGCATTTCTTTGCACTTAACTCTTTCTGTGCCTTACAATCCACGTCTGGCTGGGCTTGGTTGACAGCTCCTTGTGCATTCACTCAGACACACCCCAAACACAGGGTACTCAGCCTCACTTGCATACATCTGCATTTTGAATAGGTCTTCCTGGGCTGGGAGGGTGGAGGGCCTGCTCTCACACAAAGGACTGCCACACCCCCTACTGGGACCCTGGCAGACAGGATTGAACTAAAGGGGGACCTGGTGCACTTCTTAGCCACTCTTTGAAGGCTCCCCCACTTCAAAGGCACATTTGGGTATAAAACAGGGCCTCTGCCCTACCTCATCAGACACTTGCTGGAGAAGAAACCTGAACCAGAAACTACATCCTGCAAAGAAGAACTGCCTGGCTGCTCAAAGGACTCACTTGTCTGCTTTCTACAAAGGACTGCTGCCTTGCTGTTGGTCTGCTGCCTTGCTGAACTCTTGTCTGGCTGTGAAAGTGCTCTCCAAAGGCTTGGATAGAGCTTGCCTCCTGTTCCCTGAAGTCTCAGGACCAAAAAGACTTCTCTTTTTCACTTGGACGCTTTGTGCGCCGAAATTTGCGACGCACAGCTTGTTCCGCGGTGAAAAAAACGCCGCACACTGACGCTGATCGACGCAACGCCTTCGGGACTTCGACGCACGGCTTCGCAAAGACAACGCCGCTTGACCTCCAGAGGAGAAATTGATGCCTGCCGTGAGAGCGAAACTTCGACGCACAGCCTCGCAGAACGACGTGCAGCCGGAAAACAAGCAGGAGAATCCACGGACAGACCCGGGACATCTGGTAATTGCCACGACCCACGGAAAGAGACTGTCCGCGCGCCAGAAAATGACGCACGACTTCCCCGCGTGAAAAATAACGATGCAAGTCCATGTGTGCTGGGGAGAAATCGACGCACACACCATTTTTCCACGTATCTCTTCTTCTGCGGCCCTCTGCGGAGATTTTCCACTCCAAACCAGGTACTTTGTGCTTGAAAGAGACTTTGGGCCTGATTCCGACTTTGGCGGGCGGCGGAGGCCGCCCGCCAAAGTCCCGCCGACAAATGACCGCACCGCGGTCAAAAGACCGCAGCGGCCATTCTTACATTTCCGCTGGGCCGGCGGGCGCTCTCCAAAAGAGCGCCCGCCGGCCCAGCGGAAATGCCCCTGCAACGAGGATGCCGGCTCCGAATGGAGCCGGCGGAGTTGCAGGGGTGCGACGGGTGCAGTGGCACCCGTCGCGTATTTCAGTGTCTGCATTGCAGACACTGAAATACTTTGTGGGGCCCTCTTACGGGGGCCCCTGCAGTGCCCATGCCATTGGCATGGGCACTGCAGGGGCCCCCAGGGGCCCCACGGCACCCCCTACCGCCATCCTGTTCCTGGCGGGAGACCCGCCAGGAACAGGATGGCGGTAGGGGGTGTCAGAATCCCCATGGCGGCGGAGCGCACTCCGCCGCCATGGAGGATTCTGTAGGGCAGTGGTAAACCGGCGGGAGACCGCCGGTTTACCCTTTCTGGCCGCGGCTGAACCGCCGCGGTCAGAATGCCCTTGGAAGCACCGCCAGCCTGTTGGCGGTGCTCCCGTGGTCGGTGACCCTGGCGGTCACCGGCCGCCAGGGTCAGAATGACCCCCTTTGTTTGCTTTTTAAAGACTTAAGACACTTTGGGGGTCATTCTAACATTGGCGGGCGGCGGAGGCCGCCCGCCAATGTTCCCCCGTCAAAATACCGCTCCGCGGTCACAAGACCGCTGAGGGTATTTTGAGATTTGCCCTGGGCTGGCGGGCGGCCGCCAAAAGGCCGCCCGCCAGCCCAGGGCAAATCTACCTTCCCACGAGGACGCCGGCTCCGAATGGAGCCGGTGTAGTGGGAAGGTGCGACGGGTGCAGTTGCACCCGTCGCGTATTTCAGTGTCTGCTTTGCAGACACTGAAATACACAGTGGGGTCCTCTTACGGGGGCCCCTGCAGTGCCCATGCCATGGGCATGGGCACTGCAGGGGCCCACAGGGGCCCCGCGGCACCCCCTACCGCCATCCTGTTCCTGGCGGGTCTCAGGATGGCGGTAGGGGGTGTCAGAATCCCCATGGCTGCGGAGCGCGCTCCGCAGCCATGGAGGATTCACCCGAGCAGCGGAAAGTCGTCGGGAGACCGCCGACTTTCCGTTTCTGACCGCGGCTGAACCGCCGCGGTCAGAATGCTCGAGGGAGCACCGCCAGCCTGTTGGCGGTGCTCCTGTGGTCGGTGACCCTGGCGGTCACCGGCCGCCAGGGTCAGAATGACCCCCTTTATATCACTTTTCATTGATATCTTTACAAATTCACATTGCAACTTTATTAGTTTTGACCTACAATTATCCTGATAAATATTATATATTTTTCTAAACACTGTGTTGTGTATTTTTGTGGTGCTATATGGTGGTATTGTATGATTTATTGCACAAATACTTTACACATTGCCTTCTAAGTTAAGCCTGACTGCTCGTGCCAAGCTACCAGAGGGTGGGCACAGGCTAATTTTGGATTGTGTGCGACTTACCCTGATTAGAGTGAGGGTTCTTGCTTGGACAGAGGATAACCTGACTGCCAACCAAAAACGCCATTTCTAACAGAGGGTATTATCAATTTACAGTTATGCCCTTTGGTTTGAAGAATGCACCTGCCACTTTCCAGAGGCTGGTGAATACAGTCCTCCAAGGTCTGGAAGCTTTCAGTGCAGCATATCTAGATGATATTGCTGTATTCAGCTCCACCTGGGATAATCACCTGGTCCACCTATGGAAAGTTTTGGAAGCCCTGGAAAAGGCAGGCCTCACTATCAAGGCTTCACAGTGCCAGATATGGCAGGGAAAGGTGGTTTATCTGGGACACAAAGGCCCATATTTATACTCTGTTTGCATCAAATTAGTGTATTTTTTTTTTACGCTGATTCAACGCAAACCTAACTCCATATTTATACTTTGGCGCTAGACTCATCCAGCACTAAAGTTATGGAGTTGGCGTAATTTTTTTAGCGTGAAAACCTACCTTGCGCCAATGAGATGCAAGGTAGGTGTTCCCGGGCAAAATATTACTCAATGGCCTTTGCACCTTATTTATCCTCCCATGCTAAAATCACACATGGGAGGAGGAGGGCCTTAAATAATGGCGCTAATCCTGCTTAGCGCCATTATTTAACCCCTGGGTCAGGCCAGGCGTTAGGGGTCCTGTGGGCTCATTACCATGGTCAGAGACCATGGAAAGATCCCACAGGTGACTTTCCCTGCCCATATGGACACCCTTATCTACCAGCACCCACGCCTGCAGGACACCTAAGGATGGGGGACCCATCTCAGGTAAATCCATGTAAGTATTTTTAATTTTTTTTTTTAAGTGCCATGGGGGGCCTAACTTTGGAACCCCTACATGGCACTCTGCCCAGTGGCCATTGGGCTGGGGGCATGACTCCTGTCTTTACTAAGACAGAAGTCATGTCCATAGGGGTTGTGTGTCAAAAAATGATGCAAGTCAGGTTAGAGTTATTTTTTTTACTCTAACTTGACTAGTGCCATTCTTTCCCGCACAATCTCCAGTTTTTCCTACGCCTCCCCTACCCAGTTAGCGTCAAATATTTTGACGTTAACCGGGCCTTAGTGCCAGCTAGCACCATAGCTTAAATATGACGCGCGGCTGGTGCCCAGTAATGGCGCTAGCAGGCACTATACCTTTTGAGTATATAAAGTATAAATATGGGCCCTAGTGGGTGGGGATCAGATTGGACCACTGTAGGGGAAGATTCAGACTATTTTAGGCTGGTCTCCAAACAACTACTCAGACACAGGCCAGACCCTTTCTTGGTCTCACTGGGTACTACAGGAGGTTTATTAAGAATTATGGCTCCATTTTTGCCCCTCTTAATGGCCTCACTTCCAAGAAAATGCCCAAGAAGGTATTATGGACGGCCAGCTGTCAAAAAGCTTTTGAGGAGCTGAAGCAGGCTATGTGTACTGCACTTTCCCTGAAAAGCCCACACTGTTCTTAGAAGTTTATTGTCCAGACAGATGCTTCAGAGGTAGGGGTTGTGGCAGTGCTATCACAACTGAATTTAGAGGGCCTGGATCAACCTGTTGCTTTTATTAGTAGAAGGTTGACCCCTAGAGAAAAGAGTTGGTCAGCCATAGAGAGGGAGACCTTTGCTGTGGTCTGGGGCCTGAAGAAGCTAATACCCTACTTATTTGGGACTCCCTTCATAGTTCAGACAGACCACAAACCTCTCTTATGGTTAAAACAAATGAAAGGTGAAAACCCTAGATTGTTGCAGTGGTCCTTTTCCCTACAGGGGATGGAGTTTACAGTGGAACATAGACCTGGGAGTAACCACTCCAATGCAGATGAACTCTCCAGATATTTCCACTTAGATAATGAAGACTCACCTGTGCAAGGTTAGTCTTATTGACCATCATTTGGGGGAGGAGTTGTGTAGGAAAGTACCCTCTTTTTGGCATGTTACCCCCAACTTCTGCCTGATGTCAGTGTGTTTGACTGTGTAACTGGAGTCCTGCTAACCAGGATGCCAGTGCTCATGCTCTCTCTCTTCACAAAGTTGTCACTACATACTGGTAAACCCATGATTTCATCCCAAATTGGCATACTGGTGCCCCTTATAAGTAACTAATATGTGGTACTTAGGTACCCAGGGCAGTGGGTTTCCAGGGGATACCTATGGGCTGCAGCATTACTTTTGCCACCATAGGGAGCCCATGCAAAGGCTTCTGCAGGACTGCCATTGCAGCCAGCATGAAATGGTGCATGCACCATTTCACAGCCATTTACACTGCACCAGATCACTTATAAGTCACCTATATGTCAGGCCTTCCAACCCTGAAGGCTGGGTGCAACGTATCTATGTGTGAGGGCACCACTGCACTACCAAAGGTGCCCCCAGTCATCCAGGAGTATTTTCCTTGACTTTGTGAGTGCAGGGATGCCATTTTACGTGTCCACTGGACACCTATGTCCAGCTTCACAATGGTAACTCCGAATATGGCCATGTAAGGTGTCTAACATCTGGGAATTGTACCTCAATACTGATTCTAGTATTGATTTTATAGTTCCATGCATTCGGGGGGCTCCACAGTGGACCCCCAGTACTGCCATACCAGTCTTCCAAGGTTTTCCAGGCAGCCCCAGCTGCTGCCACTTCACAGGTTTCTGCCCTCCTGTTGCTTGAGCAGCTCAAGCCCAGGAAGGCAGAACAAAGGATTTCCTTTGGGAGAGGGGTGGAAATGCTTTAAAGGGCACAGATGGTACCCTTCTTGAATAATCCAGTCTACAATGGTTCAGGAACCCCCAGTCCCTGCTCTGGTGCATAACTGTCCACTGGACCAGTCCCCTGTCCATCTCCACCCCAGGGGTGGTGCCCAGAGCTCCTCCAGAGTGTGCCCGGGTTTTGCCATCTTGGATTCCAAGGTGGTGGGGCACTCTGGGAGTATCCGAGTGGCCAGTGCCAGCAGGTAACGTCAGAACCCTCCCCTGCTAGGTGCTTGCCTGTGTAGCTGACCAATCCACCTTTCAGGGCTATTTAGGGTCTCTGTCTTGGGTGTTTCCTCAGATTTGGATTGCAAGACTCCAGCAGGAATCCTCTGCATCCTTTACTTCATCTTGTACCGACGGAACCGCAGCTGAACCCTCCAGGAACTCTACAAATTGCAAGAAAGAAGCAACAACGATTTCTGCAACATTGTATCTTCAGCACCTGCCAGCAACTGCAACTGTTTTCAGATTATGCATCCTCCGAGGACTGCCTGTCTTCAGCCTGCACCAGAAGAACTGAAGAAATATCCGGTGGAGTGTTGGAGTCACTACCCTGCTTCAGCAGGCAACTCTCTGCAGTGACGAGCGGTGGCGTGGGACCACTCCCCTAATGACGAGCGTGGATCCAGCAACACAGGTGGTAGACTAAAGTGGCCCTGACAGTTCGAAGGTCCAGCTGTCCAACTTTGGTGGAGGTAAGAACTTGCGTCCCCCGCAAGACAGTTCCCCCATGCACCATGTCTTGCAGTTGCCAAGGCTTGTGTGCGAACCTCCACAAAGTTCTTCATGCAAAGCACAGCTTAGCCCCCAGCACGCCATCCTGTGACACACAGCTTCCTGAGTGGGTCTCCAGTGACGTGAGAGCCCTTTGTGTCTTGCTGCATGTGCCTCCATTTGCACCTTTTTGTCCCCGTGCTGTGGGACTCCTGTGCACACTGCCTGGTCGTCTGAGGGCTCTCTGAGTAGCTGTGAGCCCCTTATGTCTCCCCCTCCTGGATAGAGGCCACCAGATCCCTCCTGGTCCCGGGTAGCCCTATTTTGTGCTAACCTTCAGCTTTGCGTGTGCCAAGTCTTGTTGGCAGAATGCAGCGACACAATCCAGACAGCAATCATTCATCCTGCGTGGGACATCTTCTGCACCAACCAGGAACCCGCATCTATCTTCTTGGGTGCAGAACTGACTTTGTCTTCTCACCGGTGGTTCTTCTTTTGCACCTTCTTCTGGGTTAGCAGGGGCTCCTGTTCTCCCTGGACTCTTCAGTGCTTCTTGGACTTGGTCCCCTTCTTTCACAGGTCTTCAGGTCCAGGAATCCATCATTGGTGTTTTACATTCTCTTATGGTTCTTGCATAATCCTCTACCACAACTTCTTGTGTGTTCTAGAAAACTTACTGTGATTTAGTCCTGTTTTCCTGGGCTCTGGGGTGGGTTCTAGTACTTACCTTTGGTGTTTTCTTACACTCCCAGCACCCCTCTACACACTACACTTGCCTAGGTGGGGATCCGACTTTCACATATATTTTAGTATATGGTTTGTGTTCCCTCTAGGCCACTTGCAACCTATTATGATTTTCACTATTTCCACTGTTTTCAGTTTTTACAGCTATTTATGCATTCTAGTGTATATACTCTGTATATTACTTAACTCCTAAGGGAGTATAGTCTCTAAGGTATTTTTGGCATTGTGTCATAAAGAATAAAGTACATTTCTTTTTTGTAAGACTGAGTATTTTCTTTCATGTGTGTGAGCACTGTGAGACTACAGTCGTATTGCAAGAGTTTTGCACGTCTCCTAGATAAGCCTTGGCTGCTCAGCTACAGTTACCCCTAGACAGCCTGGCTTCTAGACACTGACTACATTTCACTAATATGGGATAACTGGACCTGGTATAAAGTATAAGTACCTCTGGTACCCACTACATACCAGGCCAGCCTCCTACAGGTGTGCAGACCCCAATTGGAACAGGTTCCCTCAATGGTGTGTTAAAAGCTACTTTCTGTCAAAGTTGCCCATTTTACTCTGCATATATGGGCCATGCTGTATAATTTTTATTCAAGACCATTACAATTTGCAGCACCTTTATATTTTTGCCTTCAAGTACTGCACCTTAGCCTTTAGCTCTTGTATTTCTCAGTTAGGCTACACAAGGAAAATGGCCTTAAAGCTCGTTACGGTCATTTTAAAATAGGTTTTACATTAGGGCTTATTCGTGGGTATTGTGTGATAGCAAATTCAGCTGCACCAAAGCATATGAACTTATTTTTAGGATATCTTAAGCTATGGGGGAAGTAGAGAATACCCTACGAAACTATAAAATAATTTTAAAAACTTCGAGTAAAACGGGGTCCACTTTCTGCGAGAGACCGTTTTAATTGCTACAATTGGTCTGTGCACATCTTATGTATTTTTTATTAATAATCTATTCTATGGCTTATTTTGCATTTTTTTTTTATAAATTAAGCAATAAAGATTTATGTATGTATTTCTTGTAAATATGGCCCTGAATGTTTACACCAGGATCTTACTAATGACGCCGAAAAAACAAAAACACACGCACGCGGAAAAAAACGGAAAAATAACCTTGCTACCACAAGTCATTTCACATTTATTTCTTCAAATTGCTAAATAAATGTAAAGTACTGGTTAATTGTTTGCTTCATAGCTAATTACGGTTGAGATATTTCCATTCAGACGTAATGTAACAGCAGGTGTTAATATTAACCCCTTTCATTTTAATGTAATCATTTGATCAACTTTGGAACTATGGATTTTTCAGTTTGCTGTGCCAGGAATTTAACCGGTGACCTGTAGATCTTATTTAAAGTCAACAGTGAGGTGTTGTTACTCTCTGTGGGTATCAAATCTTGATTTAGTGCTAAAACTGTTCGAAATTTGGTTGTGTAATGCCCTTGAATGGACCTATGTACTCAACTAAAGATGCAACAAACATAGTGATGGAGACATGAACGCCTTCATATTGTCCTCATTTGTTCCAATCGATCTACCTTTGTTTCTTTACCTAAAAGAGCTCATTCTTTCTTCACTCTTTTGATCATTTAATGACTGCAGGGAAGTAATTAGATGCATCTGATGGGGGCGCGAGGTGACATGGTCATAGTGAACATGAAGCTGGTAAATGGTACTTTTTAAAATGACCCTTTAAAAATTCCGAAAGAGAAAACATCTTTCTAAAACTAAATACAATAATGTTGGTGGATTGATGATCACAGCAACTTCAGAGGTGCCTGATTTTTTTTTGAAGGATCAATATGGAAAATGTCAAATAAAGATAGCACTCCTGATGTTAACAGTTACAATATGAGCAATTAATGAGAACAAAGTGGTATTCGCTTCTGCTTCCATCTATAGCACCGTGTGATGAGAAGAAATGCCATTTGTGCAGTGATTGGAGATGGGTTCATGCAATCTAAAATGAAACACGTTACAGCAGGCCAAGAATGAGATCAATACTGCATTTACTCGTGTCTGAAATAAAGAGAGGCCACGTTTGGCCTTAATTTAAGACACGTTAACTCAAGTTTTGAAGTTTTGGCTAAGTTCAAATCCCACTACTGGCAGGGAGTGTCTAGTCTCCGTTATAAAGAAGACTTTGGAAGGGTGTACTATGTTGATATAGATATCGTATTGCAGCTTAAAGTCATTTTCATTTATTCTTGTAAAGTTTATTTAAAGTAGACACTTTGAATCACTTGATATTTGTGTGGGTCTTACTCTTATTAGGGTCTCACTACAACATGCTTTAAAAGTCTGTCAAAGACTGAGTTGCATTCAATATTACAAAGTGTGGGCTTTCGTTCAACTGTTTGCTCATGATTTGATGATTTTCTTGTGTATCTATTGTTAGACTTGTCATCCTTCGGCATGGTCTCCCCTAACTTTTTGCCTGTTTTCCAGGTTGTTGATGTGTGCTGGACACTATTTTTGCTGTTTTTGTTACTCTGGGCACTTTACCACTGCTATCCAGTGCTAAAGTGCAAGTGCTCCTATGTAAAATGTGTGTGTAAGTGGCTTTCCATGATTGCCATATTTGATATACTAGTAAGTCCCAGAACAGTGCAGTAGAGGTGTCCAGGGCCTGTAAATCAAATGCTACTAGTGGGCCTGCAGCACTTGTGCCGCCCACATTAGTAGCCCTGTAAACACAGCTCAGACCTGCCATTGCAGTGTCTGTGTGTGCAGTTTTAAACTGCCAATTTGACTTGGCAAGTGTACCCACTTGCCAGGTCTAAACCTTCCCTTTTCTTACATGTAAGGCACCCCTAAGGTAGGCCCTAGGTAGCCCCATGGGCAGCGTGCAGTGTATATTTAAGGTAGGACATACACTAATGTGTTTTAAATGTCCTGACAGTAATATACTGCCAAATTTGGTTTTCACTGTGGAAAGCCTATCTCTCTCATAGGTTAACATGAGGGCTGCCTTTAAACATTATTAAAGTGTAGATTCCCTTTGGGAGTAGATATAAATGTGGAGTTTAAGGTCTCTGAACTAACAATTTAAAAATACATCTTTCAGTAAAGTTTGTTTTTAGATATTGTGTTCGAAAATGCCACTTTTAGAAAGTAGGCATTTTCTTGCTTAAACCATTCTGTGACTTTGGCCCTCATTACAACCCTGGTGGTCAAAGACCGCCAGGGCTGTTTTGGAGTTTGTACCGCCAATAAGCTGGTGGTACAAACTCGGGCATTAAGACCGCGGTAAAAGCACACAGTCGAAACCGCCACTTTTGTCCCGGGCGGTTGTAATCCCCCAGGGCAGCACTGCTTGCAGCGCTGCCCAGCGGTTTACGAGTCCCCCTCCCGCCAGCCTTTTCATTACGGTATGAACCGCCATGAAAAAGCTGGCGGAAAGGGGAGTCGCAAGGCCCCCTGCCACGCCTCCATGGAGCTTTTCACTGTCTGCCTAGCAGACAGTGAAAAGCGCGACGGGTGAAACTGCTCCCGTCGCACCACCGCAACACCGCCGGCTCCATTTGTTTCCACCCGACGGCCCAGCGGGGATCTCCAAATAGACCCTGCGGGAATGCGGCCGCCCGGCGGTTTCAACTTGGCGGGTGGTGATTGCCGCCTGCCAATGTTGAAATGAGGCCCTATGTCTGTTTGTGGATTCCCTGTCTGGGTCAGTTTGACAGTTAGGCTGTTTGCACCTCTCCTCTAGACAGTGAAACAAAGGGAGTTGGGGTGTAGTCGGCATACCCCGATGAGCCATCTGTTCTGGGATGGAGGGGAAGAGTGGTCACTCATATCTGAAACGGCTGTGCCTGCCCTCACACAAAGTCTCTATCCCCCGGTGTGTGTCTGGGGCCTGGCCTAGGTAAGGCAGGATCTTACAAACAAGAGAGACTTTTCTTTGAAGTTTGCCTACTTCAAAGGCTGAAAGGAGTATAAGTAGTTGACCCCAAACCCATGAAAACTAGATCACTTCTCGAATCAAGAGGAATCTCTGCCAAGGAGAAGAGATGAGGAGAAGTGCTGCTCCTGCCTGTGACTGTGCTTTGTTGGGCTATCCTGCAGTTGCCACTTCTGCCTGTGAAAGGGGACAAAGACTGGACTTAGTTGTGCATTCCTGCTTGAGAAGGATCTCCATGGGTTTGAACTGAGGTTGCCTCCTGTTGTTGAATTCTCAGGGCCATCAAAGCCTTCCTCTGCCAGCACCTGGACTCTCTGCTGAGACTCCTGCCCTGCAAGTGGTGCCCTATCCAGTCCCTGTGCCCTTGAGAGGTGAAGCTCGCAAGCAAGAAGTGAAAATCCACACACAGAACGCAGTGCACGGAAATGTACAACACACTGTAGTGTAGCCATTTTTAATGTAGCTTTATGCGCGTTTGCTTAACATATAAGGCCCCTGTGCACTTTGCCCTAGATGCATTTTATTTAGCCTCGCACTGTTATTTTACAATAACCAGTTTCACTGTCTTGTTTTTATTTCATTCTATCACACTGTTTAGCTTACGTTAGCACTGTGTTCTCAAAAAATACATTCTTGCTCGCTCTGTGCTTCAGTCAAGGATACAGCCTGGTACATTGCCGATAGACGTGGTAGAAGTTTAGTCTTTAGGGTTCGTAGAAAGTACACATTACGTAGGGACGTTTCTTAGAATATTGGTGTGTTAGTTATAAAAACACTTTCTAGTCCTGGTACACGTAAGAGGGAGATTCCGACAAGGAACCCACAACGAGATGCTGACTGCCATGTTGCAGACGCTGATGCAGATTACAGGCCTTTGCTCAGGTATGAGGGTTGATGTCCTCCCGGGGGAACCTGAAAGGCAGGCTTAGAGCTTCACAGGCTGTGCTCAAAATATAACTTAGAGAGAACATACTATAGTTGCACTATGATAGCCTTATTCTTGTGTTTCACTCTCCTCGTTACTATTTCAATCCTACTGTGTTGTATAGTTCTGGTTATTGCAGCTCACGCTTTGTTATCTAAAATGCAGTCATTTTATTAAACCAATCTTTTAAAACTCAAACTGCCTTTGTCATTTTTATATGAGACCGCACTGTGTACGAGAGAACCGGTTGTGACCTGAGTGACCACGACTTCCCTGGGAAGTAAAGTACTAAGATGTCATGCGCTCGGCTACCCAATTGTCTCTTCCCTTTGGGAGAGATGAGGCACTGCTAGTTAGCCGGAGCAAAAAACGGGTTTGGAGTGACAAGGGTCCTTCACCGTGTGTCAGACTTAGTGCCCCACACTGCAAACGATCTTGCCGCCCAAAAATCCAGTAGTCTTATTAGGATAATGAGAGCCTTCGCGACAACACCTTTCACGACGCGGCTGATAAATGAAAGGCTGTTGGCTTCGCGGCTGAAATAGACGCTCCACCTGCGCTGCGGATGTGAGATTGACACAATGTGGCTGGAGAAATGACGCGCAGCACCCGCTTACAGAGGCTGATAACAATGCAAACCCCATGCAGCACAGTTTTCTAACACAGTGTGACTGGATTTCTCACGGATCGTCCCTGGGGGTCAAAGTCGACCCACCTCTACGCAGATCCGAGGTGCCCCATCCAGAAATCGACGCATCGCTCTCTTGCAAGGGAGGAAAATGACGCATTGCCACCCTGACTGGAGAAGGAAATGAAGCACAGCCTCACTTGCGAGTAAGGAATCAATGCATTGCTACCCTTTTCTGACACACGCTCGCCCGTGCGGCTTTATTTCTGATGCTAAGCAGGTACTTTGCATAACCACAGCATTCTCACTGTTTTCTAAGGATTAAAACTCTTATTCTTTTGAAAATTCTATTCTTGACTTGGGTATGTTGGATTCTTGTCATTTTCTTCTCATGCAGCACTCAATGGGAAGGCATTCTGCTCCTTGATGCCACCTCTGCACAGAGAACATGCTTGCCCCTTCCCCTTGTTCCTCCAAACACTCCCAAAACATGAATCTCTTGTGACCACTCCTCAGTGTTCCACATCGAAAAGTGAAGAAAGGCTCGGTATGGTGCTTTCTCTCAGCCCTGCTCCACCTCTTCTCCATTCCTCTTCCTGCCCAAACTTTCTCTTGCATCCCCTTCCCTCTCTTGCAACCCTTTTGTTCTATCTCTCTTCCCCTCCAGTTGTCTGCTGCTATTGCCTTGCAACTGCTGGTTGCTTTTAAACTGTGCAGACATTGACAAAGCTCTAAAAGATTTAAAAAATCATGGTGAAACTAATTTGACTACTGTTTTCACAGTGGCTGCAGGGTGGGACTGGCCCATTGTGAAATCTGGCAGTACCCCGATGGGCTGGTTTGACAGGTCAGTGTGTGGTCTGTTTAAGGGTCTGTTTTAGGGTCTGGAGGACAGTTTTTACTATTGATCACCTTGATGTTAAAACAAACATTGCCTGCAGCAAGCTCAAATCCATTCAGTTATCCATACCTTGCAAAACACTTATACAATGTCTTTTTACAAGTTCAAAATTACCCATTTTGCTAACATGTGCCACTTTTCAGATGTCTAATTCACTGAGGCCAAGTTATTTTGGCACCCTGGCCTATTTTCTGTCCCAGTCCAACAATGAGTAGCTGGAACTTGTGCAAGAAGCATAAACGGCAGGCCACAGGAGAGTTGCTATTGCTTTCTAAGTGGAATGTGAAGGAAGAAGCAGCCTAGTGTTCCCACACCATGCAAGGCATGTCTGGCAAAGGAGACAATGCAAGAGACGACAGTCAATCCACACTGTTGAATGCATGAAATGGTGAGAGGCATCTGGTCAATTTTTAAGAGACATTGCAGTATTGTTTTAAGTTTATATTTTTGTGCACTAATAGTAATGTGTGACACACAATTCTGCACATGTTCCTGCATAAACAAACCTAATTAACATAATTGCAACTGAACAATGTGTTTTAATCATGCCACATCTTCATGTAAAATGCAATTCCAAACAAAATGGATACCATCTTTGTCACTCACTCCCTGCATGCCCCTTGCACACATCTTCTCCAAACAGGCTTCGAAGAAGACAGTCAAGCTGATGTGTAATAGTTTATTTCCACTGTTTTTAAAGCATTTGTCAAGATCTCTGCTGCCTTCTGCTGTAATCACTAGTCTATTTACTGGAATAAAGTCCTATTGTGTAAATTTTACATATCAGTTAGAACATCTCCTGATGACATAAGCATAGAGGGTGTAGAATGTTTTTTTTTTTTTTAAATGAGATGATGTTTAATGTGTATTTTGTCTTGTGTTCTGATTTGCTAAAGAAATGATACTTTTGCTCACACTATGATGATTCTGCAGTTTCTATAATTTGCTATACAAGAAATTTGTATAGAAACCCTTAGATTTTGGGTTTGAGCCAGATTTTAAGGGATTTTTAGAAAACTTTCTTATGCTATTAGGAATGCTGCCCATTTGCTTATGATTTTGCTGCTCATTGAGACTTGGAATACATTTCTGAATTTTAAAAATTCTTCATACCTGTGCATCTGAGATCCTCCATGGGAATGGATATCTGTACTTTGAATTTTGTAATAAAGCTCTTTAACTTTTATTGATCTAGAGTTCAATTAATGACTGGGTCCCATTACGTAAAGAACTGTCTTACTCTGCTAACTGATGTTTGGGGAGGTTCCTTGATGTGCGATTTAATCTATGGAAGAACCATGTGAGGTACATTATTGAGGTGTTACATTTTTGAGTTGTCTAAATTTTAGGGTATGGTTTTGCTCCTAAAAAAAATGAGACGTACAGCAAGGCCTCCCCAGATAATCAGCAAGTTTATTTGATTCAGTTTGGTATACTGGTGCATATATACCTGGTTAACTCAAAAAGAAGTAAAAAGATGATGGATGTTCAATCCTAATTTAGAAGGCATATCTATCCCTCCATTTGTGACATATTGATAAATGAGTAGGTCCTAAAGAGAACTGAAATACTCAAGGTGTAACTTGGCAGCTAGGATAAGGGGAGGACGTTTTTTTATTTTCTCTTTGGGTTAGTTCACCTCAAGCTGCTGTATTCAGCTTATTCTGTTCCCTGTTATGGTTGTTACAACCCTAACATCTCCCTAGAGTCACCTTATTTTATTCCCTTGTCTCTTATTCAAGTGCCCCTTTGTTCATAAACCATGCGGAGAAACCATCAAGAGGGTTTTATATGAATCACAACAGAATACCCAGTGCTGCTGTCTAGCCGGACTCTGTGATACGTCATCTTGCTAGTCTCAACCTGATAATTTCATTGAGGGGGGGTGCAATATTTTTGTCATTTGATGAGGGCATTGATTACATAACCCAATTTATGCACACACCAAATAGCGTTCCAGTGAGTATTCCTGTGGCCACTGTGGCAAACACCTCATTCAGCGCTGCAACCACTAGGACTAGAAAACAAATAATTGGTTAAGTACAAAACAACACAAAACAGGTCATCTTGTTTTTCACAGTAGTCCAGGTTTCAAACTTAATCAACCATAGATTCATATTGTTTAGATTACATATTTTACTCAGCGGACTTCCTTGATGCTTGAACATTTTAATATTACACACCTTAAATGTTCTTTTTTACATGGTTCTGTAACAATGAAAGATTTTATCACTTATATCTGAAATGTGAATGACCCTTTACCAGGCCTATGGGTCTATTATTGGAAGAGGTCTGATAAGAAATCCCCAAGTGATATGTTACAGTCCTGCTTATTTTGTATTTTACTGACCTCAGAAGGATGAAAAGCAGACACAAATATCACTGAGATGTGACTGACAAAGTCCCAAATCTACCTGGATATAAGAAATAAAATATGACATCTCACAATAGCCTACTTACAGAATATTTTTGTATCTAGGGGCATATTTACAAGCTCCTTGCACTGTCGGTGAATTTTTTATGCTCCTGTGGTGCAGAGTGCAGACCCATATCAACGAGGCCACTTTGAGTTGCTTGTCATGGCCACATAGATATGGTGTAAGGAAACACAGCGCAAGCAACTGTGTTGTGTTACACCGCATCGGGGGGCATTGTGGTGTGTTTTCCCATGCGATACCCATGAGTTTTGACAGGTTCCCACATTTACAAGTAACCATGGGAATGCACCAAAACTGTGCACCTCCCCAGGGGAGGCATAACAAGAAGAAAATATCCTTATTCCTTCTTGTTTTTCACTCTTTCTATGTGTGCTACAACATGCAGCACACATAGAAAGAGGAAAAAGCCTCCATGGATCGTTTTTGTGCAGGTAGGTGGAACACAGATGTACAGACAACAACAACAACCCATATGCCACATGCCACATTACACCGCAATAATTGAACATCACACACACATACACCCGCATGTACATAAAATAGCCACAACCTGACTGGCACACGACGTGAGGACAGGTGGAGCTAATCCCTTTTGAATACAGAAGCTGGACCCAAACTGCTACAAGTGTCCACTGGTTGCTAACTAAATACAGATCTGACACACATTACACTAAACAATGAATAGCTCAGCTATGTAAATGGCATAGGCTATGTCAATGTAAATAAAACATTCCATTAGGTTCCATTACCAACTACATATCACCTACACATACCTGACATACCTGTAGTGTGCACATTCACCTGTCTGCTGCATTGTCGCACACATGGGAATACAACATTATCTGTAATGAGAAGACCATGGGGCAAAATAATGAGAAATGACGCAGCACCTACTCCAGTGCCACCACACATGCTCCCCTTAGCGCCCCTTAACACTGCCATCTGTGTGTGGTATGCAAGAAACAGTCCAGTTTGTGCAATACTGCAAAGATAATAGATGCCATGGTAGGTCTCTGTAGGAGTATAGAGGACATACCTGACCGTTCATGTATAGTACATAGGGACCCACATAAAAAAAATGGTGTGCCCCCTCCCAACACCTGCACTGTGCATGTGTTAAAAGTGTCTGTGATAAATCATTTATAGGAATCTAGTAAATTCCACTGCACCAATTGTGCTCATCCTCCATTTGTGTGATTCACACTGTAATGCACTTGATGGCAGGCACAGCCATCATCTACCACAAAGGGCATATTTATACTCCATGTGCAACGAATTAGAGTCATTTTTTTGACTCTAATTTGGTGCAAAACGAACTCCATATTTATACTTTGGTGCTAGACCCGTCTAGCGCCACATTTATGGAATTGAAGTCATTTTTTGGATGTGGAAACCTACCTTGCCTTAATGAGATGCAAGGTAGGCGTTCCCGTGCAAAAACTTACTCTATGGCCTTAATGCCATATTTATAATCCCATGCAAAAATGGTGCACCTGAGGGAGGAGGGGTCAAAAAATTGTGCAAAGCTTGCTTTGCCCCATTTTGTAAGGCCTGGGTCAGGGCTGGCGTTAGGGGACCTCTGGGCCTATTTCCATGGAGGAATACCATGGAATAAGCCCACAGGTGCCCTCCCCAGGCTCCAGGGACACCCCCACCCACACCAGAGGGACAGCAGAGGATAGGGGACCCCATCCCAGGTAAGGACAGGTACGTACAGGTAAGTATTTTATTTTATTTTTTAAAGTGCCATAGGAGGCCCTGAAATGGGCCCCTATACATGGCACAGGGTGCAATGGCCATGCCCAGGAGACCCTTGTCCCCTGTGCTGGCCATTCGGGTGGTGGGCATGACTCCTGCCTTTTTTAAGGCAGGAGTCATGTGGCATGGTAGGTTTAGCGACATAAAATGACGATGGTCAGAGTCATTTTTTTTTTTACTCTAACCTGCCTAATGTCCTTTTTTGGTGCAAAACCCCTTTCCTCCATACAGCCAGCCACCACCCGACTAACGTCATTTATGTTGATGCTAGCCTACCCTTTGCACCAACTTGCACCGTTCCATAAATAGGGTGCCTGGCTGGTGCACAGAGATGGTGCAAGCCTCTACTAAACTTTTTGGTGCAAAACTACGTTAGTGCAGTTTTGCACCAAAAAGTATAAATCAGGGCTTCAGTGTCACACTGCATGCGGAGTGTCACATCGTAACATGGGGGCCTGAGTTTGGCTTTGTAGGGCTACTACGGTGTCTCTACATAAGACACCACTGTGGTGCAAGGAGATGGTAGGTTCAGTCAACAATAGGACACTGCCTCAAATATGGGCAACACATACTTGTAATGGTTGAACCATCAGTTTGGATTTGACAATCCCCAGGTCCCTGAGCCACAACCCAAGATTGTCATGTCCATCAAAACATGAACATACAATATACCAGAAGCAAGTCAGAGTCACCACTCCACCTAAAACTAACAACTGCCATGGTATATACCAAACTACTAATAAAGCTTTACCAAGACATATTCTCTCAGTCCTTTGCAGCCGATCAAGGTTACGACATACAGCCATGGGTCATGTATCTATTTGCCAATCCCTCAATGGTGGAAGATTGTGCATAAACTGAGGGGCACAGAAGACCTCGCAATGTGGTGGAGAGGACATATGGGCTTCTGATGTCAAAGCTCAGGTGCCTGGCCTTGACAGAAGAAAGCCTGTTGTATGCTCCACCACTGATATGTAAGTTCTTACTGGTATGTGTTATCCTGAATAATATATGTATACAGAGAAATGTTCCCTGCAATGAATAGGTAGATGTCCCCAACGAGAAGGATGATGACAATGGTGCAGCACATTTGGAGGGGGAACTACATAACACTGCTGCAGGTGTTCCCAGGAGACTATAAATTGTACAGATCTTTTACACATAGTGACTGTACAATCACTGTCATTTTGTAAGCATCACCAACAAAATAATTTGCACCCTAATTTCCTTGGTCTACTCATTCTTCACTATATATACCATTGGAATGTAACTCAAACCTCAGAGAGCAGGAAAGAAACAGAATAGTTACAAGTATGGTAGTAACATAGTTTGTGATGTAAGAGGATCTAGTGCCTCTGTGTCACAGCATGTGACTGTTGAAGGCCTAGATCCATGCACCACAACATATAATGTGCCATCAAGTGGGCAACGTGCTAATTCCTAGCCCTTTCCCCACATCATCACCACGCTTGAAAGGATGTATGCAAAGAGGACATACATAAGGTAGGGGCGCTGTTATCAAATGGTGTTTAAATAAGGTAGGAATTGAACAGTGTCACATGTCAGGGGGATTGTTGCTTCACCTGCACTGTGCATGAGTGACAAGGGGGGACATCATTGGTAACTATGGACCTTCAGTAACTTTACAGGGTTTATAACCAACGTTAGAGGCATACCCTGCACTTTGTATCCATGGGATTATTTCCTGGCACTGCCATTGGGCAGAAACCTGGCACATGGTGGGGTGTACCTCACTTACGGAACATACACATTGGCTGTGGAGTGCGCTATGGGTTGCCAGACAAATGAAGCAGCAATGGGTGCTGAATCACCATTAAAACATATGACCCATTGTCAGGATCTAAGAATAAAATGTGACAATGCACCACCAAAGTATTGTCTGGGTGGAATGTAGGCAGAGTGTGTTTAACTCCCTACGTACATTAGATACACACTTGTCACACAAATCTGCTGTCTTGAAACATGCCTACAGCAATTCCAGATATACATGTGAAGGCTGATGTACGGGTGTATGTCCTAGGTAGCAAAGGGTTTGCAAGTGCCAACAATGGTTGACATGTGTCAGCATGGTTACCAAGTATGCTCTGTTTAACAACATCACACAGCACATAGCAATACACACCACTCTTTGTCACTCACATGCCAGACTAAGAGTAAGGTACCAACAGTTACAAATTATCCAAATATGTTTTGGTCTTTGACACAGGTGCTGTGGCAGGGGTAATGTCATGTGTGTGTGGCACTCATTAAATCTTTCAAATACTAGAAATGGGATGGTAACTATCATGTAGCCAGTAGTAGAAGATGTGTTCATCTACAATTTACACAAGTCACACGTTGCATCCTGTTCATGTATAACCAGACAATGTTGCTGCAGAAGATGTGTAGAAAGTGTAAGCAGCCTAAAGAATGGCAGCAATGTAGGACACAAAATATTCCTTACAAGTAATGTGGTAAAATGTGGAGAAGGAACACACATAGACCTATACTGACTGATCACCCAACATATGTACAGAGAGGATGGCTAGATCAGTAAATAACCCAGTCATGTTTGCCACTACTATAACCTGGTAGTTGCCCATCGCATGCCAACATAACAGGAGGCAGTGACAGATAACACCATCTGTCTCATGGCACACTCCCAAAATAGAAGTCACAATAGAGATACAACCCCTAACCAAGCTGCCCATGAAAATGACTAAGGACATCAAATGATGAAACATGTCCAATATGTGCAAGTAGCCAGTCCTCAGTACATAATAGGGGAAGGCTGATATCAAGGACCCCAGTGAATAAATGTATGTCCCAGTCCTTTTGATCACAATTGTGCATGTGTCTGTCTGCAGGGGACTATGATTTGCTCTGCTGATTAACAATTATGAAGAGGCTAGAACCCTGCTCAAAACATCCTAACACCACTGATCTGGATACATAAACTTTTGACTTTGTCAGGGGACTGATTCATGTGCACAGTGGACTGAGTAATCTGGAGCTCCGTAATTCTGCCCCTTCACATGCAACCATGAGTTTGTGTCGGCATAAAAACTCCTTCAGGAGTGATGAAGAGTAAGTTGCCATCTTTGCCTAACTGCAACACTGCTGCACAGTGGTATGCCATTGTATGTGAAAGTCATAACAAACATGATGTGGACGAACGTGAGTGCCTGGGTGGTGGCATGCCAGATATCTCAGCACACATGTACCACTTAAATGGCTCAGGCATGGTAATGTCTATTGGAGTCTGAACAAAAGGCAACTTACCACAGATATAATTGCATACGTTTCACAATTTCATTGACAGAAATAAATTATCTTCACATGTGTTCCGACATATGGAAACATAGATGGCACTGATATGACTACACAGGCGTTTGTTCAAGTCCAACATGTATCCATGTAGGAAGATAGATATGTGAGGTTTCAAATCCCATGAACACAAAATTTTGATGCAAGCGCATAAACTTCATACCTCTCTGTTGAGTAAAAATATGCCTGACTCCGTAGTGGCTATCGCACATCCACAGGCCTTTTCATGCACAATAGGACAAATTCAACGCATGATCGTCATGCGTCAAAAATGTAGATGCAAATGCCTAAATCATACTTTTCTGTGGAGCTGGTGTAGTTGGTGGATTGGAGTTTTTGGAATATTTTTGTGCAGTGTCCTGTAGCTGTTGTGTCTTTTTTGTCTTTTAATCAGTTTTTTGTAGTGTGTTTGTACTGCGTCTGTCCCTGTATTGTGGGATGTTTGTCTAGGGATAGGGAAGTTTGTTGGGTAGTTGGGGTAGTGTTACATTTAGTTTTTCCCTGCAACTGCATTTGCAGTTAATGTACACTGCATGATGTCAGGGAAAGGGAGTATGGCAAATGTGTTGGCAGATGAGCTGGGGAGCTTCATTTGGCTTGTGCAGTATAACCTCCCTATGATGCTTGTACTGGGTGGCCGCGTAATCCAGGGCTACCTCACAGAGGCCAGGAACCTGTGTTGGAGGCAAGGTGCTCCACCTCCTGATGCGAGTATTTGGCATCGGACGCAATGACCACCAACTCAAACATCGTTGGGCTGACTTTATCACAAGGGAGCAAGATCTAATGGATCACCAGGGCATTGAGATTGGCGGAAGAGTTGCTAAGTATACCATTTCCATAGCAACACCATTATTTGCATGTGCATAACAGGCACTGATAAGGTTGAGTGCAGCATGTTTTGTCAAAGGATCTCGACATGTAGAATGCTGTCTGTATTAAGAGCCCCAGCACCACCTTAGGGTTGCCGTTGTCATATACAATTATGAAGGAGAAGCAGGGCAGAAGTGCCATCTTCTCTGCACAATCATAACAAAGTGTTGTGATGCATGCATAGCCCCACTCTGTTATGACCAGCACAACATGAGACCTGCACCAGGCATCATGTATGGGGGGGGCAACACCTGTTTGGGGGGCAAAAGTACATGCCTCTGGGAAATATGAGAAATGACCTGCATTTTGAATGGCTGATTTACCACCACAGGCCTGCCGTATCTTACTGTTAGAGATGGCTGCATCTGCACCATCACTGGCACATTACTCAGAAACCTGCACCAACACATGCATCCTTGGACCACAGAGCAAGTGTGTCTGTGTAGAGGCATATGTCTACTTGCATGTTCTTATCCCTTTCTGGACAAATAATGGAATACCATGCCAATAATGGCTGGCCACACAGTATTGGCAAGACATCCATAATTTCAATCAGTTAATGTGCAGGTAGGTACAACTAAGTTAACATAAGTAAACTCCCATGTCATTATTGCTCAAGTGTGTGTGCCTTGTAATGGCACACACATATTAGTAATTACAAACAAGGATGTTTCAAAATATTTGTCAACTCTTTGGAATACTCACACAATCCCTGGGCAGTTGTTTGTTCATTAGCGGTGACAAAGAGGTAGATGTCTTTAACATCTGGGGCAGGATCAAAAGCTATGGGTGTCACAATGGGATGGCCCCTTGAACAACCATTGTAAGCCCCTCAGATGCAGAATACACTGTCATGCAGTCCCATATGGTCATGGATGTCTGAAGCTAAAAAATACCTGCATGACAATACCCTGTACATATGGTGCAGTAAAAATCACCACAGGAGTGTCTGATAAAGTGATGGTTTGTAGGTGCCAGGGTTTCCATTTTCTGAGACTGTGTGTGATTGACTAATCACTGATGCTTGACAGTTGGTCTGCTCTACCACTAGGTTGACTTGCTCACTCAGCCTAACAAGTTTGTTTTAAACACTGTTGTCTATTCACATAAATGTCTAACTATCACAAAGCTATGTTTTCCTTTCATGTATTGTAGGTGGACAACCACCAAACACGGTTTTGAGAGGTCACCAAATTAAAAGACCCCTACGCTGCCATTGTCACCTTGTGCATCATGTGTGGCAATACAGGGTTTGGTGTGAGTCAGTCTGATGCATGCAATTCAATGAATAAAGGTTTTGCGTGACCAATGTTATGATATCAATGGAGTTAGGATGGTGACATCATGTCTGTTGCAATGTTGAGCATTGAGAATGGCTTGATTGTTGCACAAGTGGCAACGTCTCCTGGTATGGAATTGTGGGTGTTACGAAATGGAATGCTTGGCAACATATACATTGATGTCTATCATGATAGGTGTCAGAGCAGCTGTTTATGTAATTGAAATGCCCGTTGACAACTTTGTCACAGCACTTTTGACATCACTATGTGCGACACATAGTATACACTTACTCACAAAATGATACAGATGAAGGAAATGTATAGAGGTCTTTAGGGGGATTATGTAGGAGACACTTGCACCACTGGTGCCTCAGTATCCTTCAGATATAAATTGAACTCACTGTAGTGCAAGGAGCCATGTTGTGCTGGACAACAGTTAGTAGAGTACACAATTAGTAGACAACTCAGCTCTAGATGGTTGTGGGAAATGTCTATGGATTGCCCCAAACTAGATTTCAGCAGAATTACCAACATGGTCCTGACATCATGACATTTGTGAATGATCTTGGTCACATCACATGTGCATATGATATGAATGCTGAGTGCATACCTGGAACTTTGATGATGTCTGACATGCATGTGCCCATGATGTTCAATATATAGGAATTCTGTAGCAGCACCCAGTGCAATTCCAAACGCACCCATACATCCACTATGTGTGTGTCGTTTTACACATTGAGCACAATATAGCACAGGTTAGGGGGCATAAGTTATGTAATCTGTAGACAACTTTGATGTGCTGGTCATGCTTTGGCCAAGCTTTATGCGACTTAGCATAATTTGGACATGTGGGCACATCATGAACAATGGTGTGCCTCCTTGTAACATATGCTCAGACCAGGTCTTAAACCAGGACACATGAATGAAGCTTTACCAAACCTTAGAATAGCCAGTGGGACGTTTTCAGTACCCATATCTGATGACCCCCACCTTGCATCCATGATGCCTGGGCAATCCTTGGTGTACACCAGGGTTGTCAAATTGGTGAATTGCATATGAAGCCCCCATATTGGCAAGGACACAGGGAATCTAGACTTTTTGGGCTACGTGATCCTCTCAAGTTTGTTAACACATATGTTGAGCAAGGACACATTGGTCCACTCACCTTTGGGGCCTGATGGTCAACAATGGAAAGCCATCGTCCCAGTGACAGGTACATGATACCGTAGATGGCTGGTAGGAAATAGTCATAGATTAGGAGTAAGTCATTGTTGAGGAATGTGTGATGGACTGCATGTGTCATCTGTGGATGCAGTATACATTATATCTCTGTGCTACCTCCACCCAATGCTGTATTTAATGCTTGATTCTCCTCATTTTTCAACTGCCAATATGACACCTGAGGAACGTCATGTTTTCCACAAAAGGGCAGACAGGTAGTGTCACATTTTGGATTTCAATGCCAGGTACCAGAGGATGGCGAGGAGGTTCTGGAAGGAAAAAGCCACAGGGGCATGGCACACTTTCACCACATGTGGGATAGCCGCAGCAGCCACAAAAAAAGCAGGCGACATTGGGGAAAACATCAGCGGTCCATGGGGCCTCTGTGGCTCCGACCCCATCCACATATGCTGCCCCTGTCACAAGCCAGGCACTTGTGCACCCACCTGCTGCAGTACTGAGCCCGACCTTTGAAAGTGACATGAGACGGGACATGGCTGCTGTGATGGCCAGATTAAACAGGTTGGAGCAGGAGAGTGCAAACAATAGAAAATTAGTACTGCAAATGAAAGTTGAAAAAATTGTGATGTGGTACAGACACAACCTCCCAGTTCCTTCCCTCTCCCTTTTACTGTTGTTGATCATTTTAGATTGGGATTTAGATGGGTATTGTTAGGTTAGTGAAGTAGTGTAGGTTAGATTAAGTGTAGATGGGCGGTGGGTTTTAGTACTTTTTTATTTGTAAGGGCTTGGTGGGGGGTCATGTTGGGGTATATGTGTAAAAAAAAGAAAAAAAAAATGAATAAAACAATTAACAAAATAAAATACCAAAAAAATATATATTTGTTTAGGCCATAGGTTAAGTTAGGTCATGTGTAGTTTATGTTGTCATGCTTGTATCTTGTCTCTTAAGAGGGATGGGGGGACAATGTTTAGAGTGTGGCATCACATGTGTAAGATTAGTTTAGAATAGGTTAGGTAGGTCTAGTTGTAAATTAAGTTAAGTTCATTTAGGTTAGATTAGTGTAGGGTTGTTTTTTAAGGTTAGTTTTAGGTATGTAGTTTTTGATAATGTAAAATCAATCCTGTTTGTACAAGACTATTTTTTTACCATGTTGATTGAGTGTCTGGGGTTCTCATGTGGGCACTGGCCAAGTTAGAGGAATGGCCTATAGTATGCTTACTGTGTTGATTTCCATGGGTTACCATGTGCATCCCCCATGACAAAGGAGCTGTCAGATTGGCCGCTAAATAACATCCACTGGTCCATACATTTACCATCCACTGTTTCAGACATTTACATTCTGTATGTATACTTTATCTTGGACAGGTAACTATGGAACTTCAACTGTCATTGGTGGGGTCTTGCAGTTTTATTGTTGGCAAGTGTGGCACATATGAGAACAGACAAATTTTGAACTGTACCTGCAACACTGATGCCCATCACTGATAAAGTTAGCCTATTCTCTACCACACAAATTAGTTGTTCTGGTACTCCCATTTGGGTAAACTACCATTGACTTGGGACTGGGCCATACATGTTGTATGTCGACTTCCAAGGATATCTGTTCAATATTTGTATAGAATTCTCAGTAAGTTGGTTGTTGCCAACAACACCATTATTCACCTTTCTCATGTTAGGATCCTAGTGTGTGGCTTTGTGTCTGACTGTAAAGCACTCATGTAATGATGTTCTGTTCTCATTGACATGAACTCACACTAAGCAACCCTTTAGCTGAGTAGATGGATCACAGTAAACGTTAAAATGTTACATTAAAGCAAGGTGCTTCATTTAAACGTGCAATTTTATTTTCAAATGCTATACAATGTCAGGTTCACAGACCTCACACGTGAACCTTAGCCATTTGTAGCACAATCAGAGTCCAGGGGTGAGGGACATGTCATGAGACATGTTTATGAGAAGTGTGCATTAGTGAGGAGGTTTCAAATTGCCAGTAGGTAAAAATGGAGAGCATGACAGCACATAGCAGACAATTCAACAGTGGTTGAGTGAAGAAAGCACATTTCCTACTGTGACAACACTGGCATCATCTTAATCCCAGAACTAAGGAGATACTGTCCATATGGCACAGACTGGTGCTACTGGGTGGTTTTCCTTGTAATATTGTTCCTTCCACATCTTCATCCTCAGATGTCTGTGTGCCTCCTGTGCCATGGCTGGTGCTTTTGTAGAAGTTGAGGGGGCCACACACACATCAGGGGATAGAGATGTGGAGTCAAAGGTCCTGGCAGCTGCCATTTGTGGGAACACATAAGGAATCACTGCAGCAAGGAGGAACTGCTGATTTTTCAACACCACAGCAACATCACAGTGGTAGGCAGCCATGTTTTCCTTGAGGGAGGCCACTTGTTGCTGTATGCACTCCAGGGTATTCTGAATAGCCCCCAGCCTGTTGTCTGTCATGCTACTGCCAGTGGGGAGGGCAATTGTTGAAGTTTTTGCCTCATGACAGCAGCTATGTCGGCCAGGGACTGCTGGAGTCAACGTCTTGGGGAGTGGTTGCCTCTGATGGCTGGTGAGTTGCCCTTAATTGGACTGAGGCACCTCTGCACTCCCTCTAGGCTGTCTGACATAGTCGCCATCCCCAACCACACCTGCTTGGCCACCTCCAGCTGGACTCCAATCAATGTCCTCTGAAAGGTGATCTCTGGGTCCTCGGAGTCCGGGGCTGTGTCAGTACTGGCTGGTGGTGTGTGTTGGTAGCTAGGTGGTTCATGTGGAGACCTTACAAAGCTGTGTGTCCTCCCTGTGACTGTAGGTGGTGTCAGGAGAGAAGCTAGGATTTCCTGGAGAGTCTCTACATTGATGGTTGGCAGCTGTCATCCATGTCATCTGCACAATCCAGGACAGGCAGGGCGGCCGGAGGTAAGCCATCATCCTCTGCAATGAGATAGTGTAAAGTCAATCTTAAATTGTTGTGGCTGTTGACATGGCACATCATTTATTTGCTACTGGAGGCTCAGTGACACGTCACTGACCCAAGGTTGTAGTTGTATATTATGTGTAGCATTGTGCATCACACATAGGTCAAGCTGACAAGGTATTTTGAGGCATCTTTAGGTGCCCCTAGTGCCACCTGAGAGTCACTTTTCATGACACTCAGGTGGCGCAATGTCCTGTGATGGTGTTACAATGTGGCACTAAGTGACTTATTGTGGCTTATGGTCATCTTGCAAGAGGGCCTCTTCACATGCAGCACTTTTTGTGGTAGGGGCGTGCAATAAGGGTTGGTGTGGGTGTGCCACAGCAACACTCATTGCTTTTTGACAGTTCCTCAGATTGACAAGTTTCTGTGAACCAGAGTCCTTGCCAACATATCATACCACCCCAAGGGTGGCACTGGCATGGTGCAATGTTGTAAAATTACATATTTTCTACTCATTTTCAACTTGTCCCATGTGTGTTGCATATAGCAACACACATGTACAGAGCTAATGGCCGTTTAAGAATGTTTTTGTGCAGAAAGGTGTTCCTTCCGGCACAAAAAAAAATCTCCCCCTCAACGCAACCATTTTTGCACTACAGTACAAGGCTTGGTGCGTTTTCCCACATCAGCTAATTTAGCCCCAGCACAGGGACTGACATAGGGGTGCCCCGTATTCTAGTGAATACTGGCCATCAGTGCATTTCAAAAATAAAGGTGCACAATGCTGCCACATTTGGGGTAGAGTGGAACACCATCATTTCCTATTACATCTAGGCCTTTGCGATTTTATCCCACACCAACTACTTCATTGCTCCTTGTACCTGCCACTGCCACAATGGTGGCATGTAATTAGCCTTCCTATACACCATGGCGGACATTGCCACAGTAGTGTAATGTGTGCTGTCACTGTTTTGGTGCAATGATGCATTGGCACCATGAATGGTGGGACTAGTGCAGCATAGCACAGGTAGGTCAATTGCATACAATGCTTTTGTTACATTCTCAACTGCCAGTAGCAGGCCCCACACATGCGCTAATTGGAGGTGACAGTGCAACCATAATGGATTGTCTGCCCCATTAGATTGTTCCTCCCTAACATTTCCTTGCATATAATGTGTTAGAAATAGGGTTTTTGGTTGGCAGTCAGGTTACCCCCTGTCCAAGCAAAAGCCCTCACTCTAGTCAGGGTAAGTCACACACAAGCCAAGATTATCCTGTGCCCACCCTCTGGTAGCTTGGCACGAGCAGTCAGGCTTAATTTAGAAGGCAATGTGTAAAGTATTTGTGCAATAAATCATACAATACCACCATATAGCACCACAAAAATACACCACACAGTGTTTAGAAAAATATAGAATATTTTATCAGGATAATTGTAGGTCAAAAAGAATAAAGTTGCAATGGGAAATTGCAGAGATATCACTGAAAAGTGATACAAAGTGTCTTAAGTCTTTAGAATATAAACAAAGTCTCTTTCAAGCACAAGTACCTGGTTTAGTGTGGAAAAATCTCCTCAGAGGGCCACAAGGGAAGAGGTGCGTGGAAAAAGGGTGTGTGCGTCGGTTTTTCCCCAGCACACCCGGACTTGCGTCGTTATTTTCCACGCGGGGAAGTCGGGCGTCGTTTTCCAGCGCGCGGACAGTCTCTTTATGTGGATCGCGGGGATTACCAGATGTCCCGGGTCTGTGCGTGGATTTTCCTGCTTGTTCTCCGGCTGCGCGTCGGTCTGCGGGGCTGTGCGTCGAAATTACGATCTCACAGCAGGCGTCGCGTCGATTTCTCCTCTAGACTTCGATCTGCGGGGCTGCGTGTTGAAATTACGATCTCACGGCAGGCGTCGCGTTGATTTCTCCTCTAGAGGTCGGGCGGCGTTGTCCTTGAGAGGCCGTGCGTCGGATCTTCGATCGTCCCAAGAGCGTCGCGTCGATCAGCGTCGGTCTGCGGCGTATTTCTCGCCGCGAAACAAGCTGTGCGTCGAAATTTTCGGCGCATGGAGCTTTCAAGTAAAAGAGAGAAGTCTTTTTGGTCCTGAGACTTCAGTGAACAGGAGGCAAGCTCTATCCAAGCCCTTGGAGAGCACTTTCACAGCCAGACAAGAGTTCAGCAAGGCAGCAGGGCAACAGCAAGGCAGCAGTCCTTTGTAGAAAGCAGGCAGGTGAGTCCTTTGAGCAGCCAGGCAGTTCTTCTTGGCAGGATGTAGTTTCTGGTTCAGGTTTCTTCTCCAGCAAGTGTCTGATGAGGTAGGGCAGAGGCCCTGTTTTATACCCAAATGTGCCTTTGAAGTGGGGGAGACTTCAAAGAGTGGCTAAGAAGTGCACCAGGTCCCCTTTCAGTTCAATTCTGTCTGCCAGGGTCCCAGTAGGGGGTGTGGCAGTCCTTTTTGTGAGAGCAGGCCCTCCACCCTCCCAGCCCAGGAAGACCCATTCAAAATGCAGATGTATGCAAGTGAGGCTGAGTACCCTGTGTTTGGGGTGCGTCTGAGTGAATGCACAAGGAGCTGTCAACCAAGCCCAGCCAGACGTGGATTGTAAGTCACAGAAGGATTTAAGTGCAAAGAAATGCTCACTTTCTAAAAGTGGCATTTCTAGAATAGTAATATTAAATCCGACTTCACCAGTCAGCAGGATTTTGTATTACCATTCTGGCCATACTAAATATGACCTTCCTGCTCCGTTCAGATCAGCAGCTGCCACTTCAACAGTGTATGAGGGCAGCCCCAATGTTAGCCTATGAAGGGAGCAGGCCTCACAGTAGTGTAAAAACGAATTTAGGAGTTTTACACTACCAGGACATATAACTACACAGGTACATGTCCTGCCTTTTACCTACACAGCACCCTGCTCCAGGGGTTACCTAGGGCACACATTAAGGGTGACTTAAATGTAGAAAAAGGGGAGTTCTAGGCTTGGCAAGTACTTTTAAATGCCAAGTCGAGGTGGCAGTGAAACTGCACACACAGGCCTTGCAATGGCAGGCCTGAGACAAGGAAAAGGGGCTACTTAAGTGGGTGGCACAACCAGTGCTGCTGGCCCACTAGTAGCATTTAATTTACCAGCCCTATGCACATACAGTGCACCTTACTAGGGACTTATAAGTAAATTAATAGTCCAATCAGGTATGATTCAAGGTTACCATGTTTTAAGGGAGAGAGAATATGCACTTTAGCACTGGTTAGCAGTGGTAAAGTGCGCAGAGTCTAAAAACCAGCAAAAATGAGGTCAGAAAAAGAAAAGGAGGAAGGCAAAAAGTTTGGGGATGACCCTGTCAAAAAGCCAGGTCCAACATGACCCCCTCCCAGCCTAAAGCCAGGGTAGACTAATCAACACTCTGATGGACTTCCCTGTTTAAGGCGATAGAACATGGACAATGGCCCACTACTGCAGGGGCACTCGCCAGTTCTACGCCTTTCTGAACTCAGTGAGGCTTCTTTGTCTATACTCTCTGGGGCCACTGATCTGGCCCATGGGGAACCCTTCTCATCACCTGAGGACCCCATCTGTACAGCTCCTAACTTTAATTTGCTTACAGATGCATCCCAGTATGCAGACAGTATCACCATGGCCAACAAAGTGATGTGGCCCATTCCATTCCTTGGGTCTGACTTCTGTCCCCAACCCAGGGAAAACTCTGCCCACAAGGACAGAAACCAACAGATGCCACTGACAGCTGTCAGTGTTATGAGCCAGGCCCCTGACCATCCACTGCTAGGTGGAGACCCTGAGGGGGGCCGTTGGCTGAGCTTCTCCTCCAACTGGGGGGCTGGTAGGGAGCTCCCAAGGGATTCCTGTAGCATCCCAGAATGGGGGGTAGTAACCCCAGGGGTCTTGCACCCCTTCTCCACTCTCACCAGGCCAGGGGTGGGTCCCTGATACTGGTCCCTCAGCCCAGGGTCTGTACTCTGAGGCTGAACAGAGGACAGGGGTGAGTCCTTCCTCCCCGTGCCTCCCCATCGGGGCTTACATACCCTCCTCTGGGGAGTGGTACTGCCAGACATCTGAACTGTTAGGGCACCCTTGGGGGTTGGCCCTCTCAGCTCTCCTGACACTAAGGGAAACTCATTCCCCAGAATGCAGTCAATGGGCAGCTGGGGACTAACTATGACCCGCCTCTGGGTCACCTCCCCACCCCACTCTAGGGACACCCGGGCCATGGGGCGGAAGAAATCTTCCCCAATGGCTGGAGTCACTCTACACACCTGTCCGGTGTACTGCTCTGGTGACACTAGTCTCTCCACAATCATGGTAAGACTAGCCCCTGTGTCTCTCAGAGCGGTGACTGGGATCCCATTCACTCCCACCTGGTGGAAGTGACGACTCCCACCCTCAGGGATCACCAGTTTACCCTCTGAGTCCACCTCTCAACTAAAGGAGATGAAGGCATGGTCTACGACCTGCCCCTGGGAACTACATTCTCCTAAGTCCACATGGGCCACCCCTGTAGAGGTCCCAATATTGGGTGAGTTCTTTGGACAGACAGAGTCCCCCTTCCTGTGTCCTATCGGGGAACACTCAAAGCAGCGGGGTTGGGAATGGGATGCTTTGGGCCACTGCCCACCAGAACCCCCACCCTGTTTCTCAGATGAGGTATGGGAACCCTTTCTTCCCCCCTTACTCTGGGACTCGTCTGGGTCATTTCTAACCTCCCCCTCACTTTGTTGGGGGGAACCGGAACTACCCTTCTCGGGGTCACTCCCAGATACCTTTTTGGACACTCTGGTGCTTGCCCAGAGGTCCGCCTCCTCAGCAAGCTTCCTGGGATCAGTTAGCTTACTATCCACTAAGTGCTGGCGCAACTCTGTAAAAGTAGTATTAAGCATATGCTCTCTCAGAATCAAGTCATATAAACCTTTATAATCAGCTACTTTGTTGCCCCGCACCCATCCATTCACTGCCTTACTGGAGAAGTCAAAGAAATCTACCCGTGTTTGTGTGGTTTGTTTGGTGCTGTCCCTGAACCTCTGACGGTATCCCTCAGGGGTCAGCCCAAACTTGGCAAGTAAAGTGGCTTTCTGAAGTGGGTATGTGTTTTGATCAGGTTGATCCAATGTGAGGAGTGTATCCCTCCCCAATGGCGGTACATAACCCCACATAGCTACCCCCCATTGCCCTTCAGGAACCTCATGAGCCCTTAGTGCAACTTCATAAGCAGCTAACCATTTATCTATGTCATCTCCCACCACAAAACTGGGCACCACATTTTTGGGTATACAAACCTTCTTTTCTCCAGCAGGTCCTGTCAGTATGCTGCCACCATTATTGCTGGATTCAGACTGTCTTGTCTTGATCTCCAGCTCCTTGAGACTCAGTTCATGAGCCAACAATAGTTTCTTTTCAGCCAAAGCTCTTTCAGCTTCCACCTGTTTGGCTGCTCTTTCAGCTTCCGCTTGTTTGGCTGCCCTTTCAGCTTCTGCTTGAATCTGTTTGGCTGTTCTTTCAGCTTCAATCTGTTTGGCTGCTCTTTCAGCCTCAGCTTGTTTGGCTTCTCTCTCTGCCCTTCTCTCCTCCTGTTGAGCCTCAATTTTCAGTTTTGCCATTTGCAATTGGAACTCCCTTTCCTCTCTCCTTTCCTCTGCGGTCAGGCTTTGCATAGAGACACTGCTCCCTGGTCTGGAAGGGGGCACAATTGCAGTGGTAACACCATCCACAGATAGTGAAAATTCCTCTGAGGTGCCATTTTCTGGCTCCTCTTCCTCATCATCCTCTAAATGGGCTTCTGCCCAGGCCCTCAGCGCCACTTGAAAGTCCTCCTTTCTGGAGGCCCCTTGGGTGGGTACCTTCAATGCCCTGCAGAATCCTCTTAGTTGTTTGACAGTATATGTATCGAACTGGACTAGGTCAAAGTCCCCTGTCTGAGACCCAGTCAGAGACATGTTGAGTGAGGATTTAGTTTTTGAAAATTGTCAGGAAAAAAAACGGATTTGCAAAAAGAGATAAATACCAAGTTGACCTTCAACTGTGGGTAGGTAGTGAAATACTTAGCTACTGTATGTCACTGCACAAATACAAGTCCTATCCTCACCGCTGATCACCAATGTTAGAAATGGGGTTTTTGGTTGGCAGTCAGGTTACCCCCTGTCCAAGCAAAAGCCCTCACTCTAGTCAGGGTAAGTCACACACAATCCAAGATTATCCTGTGCCCACCCTCTGGTAGCTTGGCACGAGCAGTCAGGCTTAACTTAGAAGGCAATGTGTAAAGTATTTGTGCAATAAATCATACAATACCACCATATAGCACCACAAAAATACACCACACAGTGTTTAGAAAAATATAGAATATTTTATCAGGATAATTGTAGGTCAAAAAGAATAAAGTTGCAATGGGAAATTGCAGAGATATCACTGAAAAGTGATACAAAGTGTCTTAAGTCTTTAGAATATAAACAAAGTCTCTTTCAAGCACAAGTACCTGGTTTAGCGTGGAAAAATCTCCTCAGAGGGCCACAAGGGAAGAGGTGCATGGAAAAAGGGTGTGTGCGTCGATTTCTCCCCAGCACACCCGGACTTGCGTCGTTATTTTCCACGCGGGGAAGTCGGGCGTCGTTTTCCGGCGTGCGGACAGTCTCTTTATGTGGATCGCGGGGAATACCAGATGTCCCGGGTCTGTGCGTGGATTTTCCTGCTTGTTCTCCGGCTGCGCGTCGGTCTGCGGGGCTGTGCGTCGAAATTACGATCTCACGGCAGGCGTCGCGTCGATTTCTCCTCTAGACTTCGATCTGCGGGGCTGCACGTTGAAATTACGATCTCACGGCAGGCGTCGCGTCAATTTCTCCTCTAGAGGTCGGGCGGCGTTGTCCTTGCGAGGCCGTGCGTCGGATCTTCGATCGTCCCAAGAGCGTCGCGTCGAACAGCGTCGGTGTGCGGCGTTTTTCTCGCCGCGAAACAAGCTGTGCGTCGAAATTTTCGGCGCATGGAGCATCCAAGTAAAAGAGAGAAGTCTTTTTGGTCCTGAGACTTCAGTGAACTGGAGGCAAGCTCTATCCAAGCCCTTGGAGAACACTTTCACAGCCAGACAAGAGTTCAGCAAGGCAGCAGGGCAACAGCAAGGCAGCAGTCCTTTGTAGAAAGCAAGCAGGTGAGTCCTTTGAGCAGCCAGGCAGTTCTTCTTGGCAGGATGTAGTTTCTGGTTCAGGTTTCTTCTCCAGCAAGTGTCTGATGAGGTAGGGCAGAGGCCCTGTTTTATACCCAAATGTGCCTTTGAAGTGGGGGAGACTTCAAAGAGTGGCTAAGAAGTGCACCAGGTCCCCTTTCAGTTCAATCCTGTCTGCCAGGGTCCCAGTAGGGGGTGTGGCAGTCCTTTGTGTGAGAGCAGGCCCTCCACCCTCCCAGCTCAGGAAGACCCATTCAAAATGCAGATGTATGCAAGTGAGGCTGAGTACCCTGTGTTTGGGGTGTGTCTGAGTGAATGCACAAGGAGCTGTCAACCAAGCCCAGCCAGACGTGGATTGTAAGGCACAGAGGGATTTAAGTGCAAAGAAATGCTCACTTTCTAAAAGTGGCATTTCTAGAATAGTAATATTAAATCCGACTTCACCAGTCAGCAGGATTTTGTATTACCATTCTGGCCATACTAAATATGACCTTCCTGCTCCGTTCAGATCAGCAGCTGCCACTTCAACAGTGTATGAGGGCAGCCCCAATGTTAGCCTATGAAGGGAGCAGGCCTCACAGTAGTGTAAAAACGAATTTAGGAGTTTTACACTACCAGGACATATAACTACACAGGTACATGTCCTGCCTTTTACCTACACAGCACCCTGCTCTAGGGGTTACCTAGGGCACACATTAAGGGTGACCTATATGTAGAAAAAGGGGAGTTCTAGGCTTGGCAAGTACTTTTAAATGCCAAGTCGAGGTGGCAGTGAAACTGCACACACAGGCCTTGCAATGGCAGGCCTGAGACAAGGAAAAGGGGCTACTTAAGTGGGTGGCACAACCAGTGCTGCTGGCCCACTAGTAGCATTTAATTTACCAGCCCTATGCACATGAAGTGCACCTTACTAGGGACTTATAAGTAAATTAATAGTCCAATCAGGTATGATTCAAGGTTACCATGTTTTAAGGGAGAGAGCATATGCACTTTAGCACTGGTTAGCAGTGGTAAAGTGCGCAGAGTCTAAAAACCAGCAAAAATGAGGTCAGAAAAAGAAAAGGAGGAAGGCAAAATGTTTGGGGATGACCCTGTCAAAAAGCCAGGTCCAACATAATGTATCAGCAACAGACATGTGTTTGTGTAAGGATGTTAAATGTGAATCATTGAATGCATTTTGTGACTTTGAAGATGTGGCACTAGGGGCATGTGCAGCTTGTTTCCACATGTGCTATTATTAGAATGATGATACAGTTGCATTACAGGCTAGTGACATTGTGCTGGTAGTGCAACATTGATGCCACTTGTGCCAGTTATCACGCATGTTGAATGTGCCACTAAGCAGTAGACCAACCTTTCACACAAGACACTCTAACTTGTCAGACGGTGAGATTGCAGCTACTAATACAGCTGCACACATGATGTTCACAGACATGCTCCATATGTTGTATGTGTTTTATTTTGTGGCCATCCCCATATGGCACATAGAGTTAAGTGTGAGTTGTTGTGGATTCATCCTGTGTGCGGTGTGTTCCAAAGGTTGCACACTTTAGTGCCGATTTTTTCTCAAGTGGCACAGCTCACTGCAGCAGCAATATGTGTTGCACGACACAGCACCGGTTTAGAAACACAGTGATGTGCCATGTTTACTAGAATACGTTACACCCCTGCACCTGCACAGTTTGTTCTCCCTGCACCAGCACAGGCATTGTTGCAGCATGATGAAGGGGTACCTGCCTTGAGGGAATAATTTGTTTATGTACGTGGAGGTAGTCCTTCCTCCACATGTATAAGCTATTTTTGCTAAGGTGGAATTTCAATGTGTGCTGCAAGATGCAGCACACATGAGAAGGGCAATGAGACAAGGAGGAAGGGAAGCATTTTGGTCCAGTTACACTACCCTGACACCACCCCTGGTGTGGTATTGACTTCAGTCTTAGTCTCTGATGTCTAAGTCATGTAGGTATAGGGGCTATGACAATATGCAATGGGTGATGTCATGGCACAGTCACACTATTTGTACGACCGTCCCAAGCACTGTGCTGCATATTTACATGGTGGAGTATAGCCAGAGTGAGTGGCTTATGTCCACATTGTATATATGTTGGAGTGCATGAGGCATCCAAATTGTCAGTGCATGTGTGGCTTGGGTGCGAATGGTGCGCCTTCATTCAGGGCCTATGTGTCCCAATGCAACCCTTTAGCATGCACTGAGTGTGTCCTATGTGCTTCCCCCTTCTGACATTTGTGGAATTCCAGATATTCCCCCCTGCATTTGTAGTTCTTGGTAGTCTGCACTGTCCTGCGATTCCAGGGACCAGGTCCTACGGGTTGACTGCTGTGACCACCTCGTCCAGCTCATCCAGGTCTTCCTGTGGTGCGGGACTTTCAACTCCAGTCTGCAGTGCTGCCCTTTGGTTCCTGGCCAGTTTCTCCTTAGTCCTGCACTTGCAATTGTGCCAGTGCTTCTAGAAGTTGAAAGCTCTCTTCACCTCTGCCACGCTGTTGACTTTGTCTACTATTGTCTGCCATATTTCATCTTTCCTTCCAACTGGCAACTTGGAGGAGACAAGGAGCGGGCATTGGCGCTCCATTATCTCTCTGACCAGGATGTCACGCTCCTATTCACTAAAGTGACACTAGCGCTTCCTCATCTCCTCCTGGGACTTTTCTGGACCCTCCTGGCTGGTACTTGGGTGATTGAGGTCTCACTGGGGTCTTGTCTGACTTGCAATCTCCATCTTGTCTTTCAATTTCTATTTTGATTGGTTGTGCATTTTTTTTACGCTAATGCATTAAAAAATGGCATTAACTCGTTTAGCGTCATATATATGTGCTGCAAAACAGTCTAGGCACTTTTGCAGTATTAGCGTAATTTTTCGTTATGGAATGTCACAATGGTTAGCACAATTTTTTTTTTTTATGATATCTATTCCATAGCACCATCGTCTGTCATTTTTTAAACATAGCGCACGGATGGTGCTAGGGAATGACGTTAGCTTGCGTTAACAATTTTGACACACAACTGCCCTAGCGCAGTTGTGAGTCATTTTTCATAAATATGGGCCTCAGTCTTTTACTGTAAACCTGCCTAAATCCACGAGCCCAACCAAAGATTTTGAATGTTAATAAATACATGTTTCTGTAAAGCTGATCAGGGCAGATATATGGATGTGCACGTGTCTCAAAAAGATGCCAAGCATCACCTGAATATTCCTAAATCACTTTTTGTAAGGTTTCCCGAGGTGCTGCCATAAATACACATTAAAAGACATGTACGCTAAAAGTGAGCAACTGCATCTGCATTTAATAATTTTTGCCATTTAATTTATTGTGCAGGAACAGCTCTAAATAGCGATTCATATCCCGCATCAGAGGGAAGTATCACGACCTTGCCAATCAGAGTCAAGGTTATTTTTCATTCAGTGGTTCTGAAATATTTCAGCGCAAGGTGAGAGTCTTGCCGATGTGTGCCCAGAATACATTCTTGCACTCATGTTGTACAACTCTGTATCGAAAACCATCCTAAATATCCAATAATTGCATCCAGTGAACACTAAACTATACATCAGATAACCTGCGCAGGCAATTTCAGGCAATCAATTCAGCTGAGGAATCAGATAAGTAATTGAACGGAGAGTAAACATGTCATTGACCGAACAGAATCAGCTTTTCCAAACTGAATGCATAGTTCATAAGAGTAAAGCACAAAACCAACAACCCCTAATAATGGTGAAAACAAGAATCTGTTCAAGTGGAAGCGACTTGTCAAACAAACACATATGGGTTTGAAAAGTTATTAGATTTGCATTCCATTTCAGCAGATAATTCAGACATAGACAGTGGCGTGACTAAACTTGAGCGAGTCCCCCTGCACAGTACACCAAGGGCCCTCCTTACAGACTCACTTAAGAGCTCCACGGTCCCCCTAAGGTTCCACGGGAGCTACAGGGGCCTTTGTTACGCCACTCCTCATAGACTTTTAGTAGGAGTGCAAATGCAATTTCAGCCCCATTCAAGGTTTGGACCATGGAATGAGGGAAATCAAACTATGGGCCATATTTAATAGAAAACGACGGTGTGCAGTGCTGCTCCAAATTTGGCAGTGCCACGCACCATACTTTTCAAAATGCAGGGATGTGTTGTATTTACCAGAATATGGCGCACCCCTGTGTTTTCCCCTGCTCCAGTGCTAAATTTGCTGCTGTGCACCAAGGCCATAGTGCAAGGATGGCTGCGTTGCTGGGGAGATTTTTTTTGCGCAGGAAGGAACACCTTTCTGCACAAAAAAATCTTAAATGCGATTTGCACCTTCTATGTGTGCTCCAAAATGTGGCACACATAGAAAGAGCAAAAAACGAGGAGAAATGAAAGCATTTCTTCTCGTTGTGCAAAGCTAACGCCACCCCTTGGGTGGCGTTAGATTTGGCACTGCCTCAGGTTTACTAAAACTCGTAAATCTGAGGCAATATCAAAATGCAATGGGTGTTGCTGTGGCACGTCCACAGCAACACCCATTACACGCCCCTTCCACGCAAAGTGCTGCGTGTGAAGGGGCCGTATTTACAAAGTGGTAGATACGACACAGGGCATAGTGTCACCGAGCGTCATGAAAAGTGACGCTCCGGTGGCGCTAGGGACTCTTAAATATGCCCCTAAATGTAAATTTTTCTCCAGTACGAGGTGCCCAATCTCAGGTTTTTCATTGCTTTCCTGCATAATTTGTGGCAGTTTTCACTGGTGCAAATTCTGGGAGCAAATAACAAAGACATGTAATTTCCATCAGACTTACTGGGGAAATGGGCATTCCCAAACTGTCCCCAACGTTTTTTGTTTTAAAGCCAGCTCTACAAACACTAATGGACCTGGCTTTGCGTCAAGGGATAACACCTCCTCGAGACAGGCATTCAAATGTCTTTCTGTTTCACTGTACAGCACACATCCGATGCCTAAAATGTTTTAAAAATCATGATTTTGTAAGAAAAAGTGAAAAAGTGAAAGTGAAACCGATACCAAATCTATGCTGGAAATCACGCAGAGACCTTTGCCTAATTGTGTGAAAGTGTGTGACTTCCGCTAGGTGGTCTGTTTGCATGGCAGGGCATGGGAAGAATGTAGTAGCAGGCCATATTCAGTAAAAGCGACTGCAATGCTATATTCCACAGCACATTACAGTGCAACATTGCTGCATTACACTATTAATTTTGTAAGTCTACCACTATTAATTTTGTAAATCTATCTCAGTGAGGCTCAGTAAGGCCTTTGTTCACAGCAACTGCTGGGACCAACATTGGAATGTTGGGGCTCCTTGCTTTTACTGGCCATTAGAAGCCCAGAACACTCTACTGTTTTCAAAGTTGCTCCCAACATTCCAATGTTATAATACCTCACAGTAAATGACAACACCTTTATACATCCCAGAATTATTGCCTAATCCATTCATTGAGTCCTCCCCAGGCCACAGGGTCCTAATACTTGCAGTCTCAAGACACTACATCACCCCACTTGTTAAATAAAAGACACAAACAAAAAGACATGAAAATATAGCAGCATTACTATTCTACAGTCATCTTTCTAGGTGGTTGCACAGTTTGGCCAGACCGTGTGATATGAGGTAATTGAACTCTACCCGGGGTGGACCCTGAGGGTAAGGGTGTAGTGTCTCCGGGAGCTGCAGGGACTGTTGCTCAGCAGATGTTTGAAATGTGACGGCTTTTTTATGATGGATTTGCCAGGACGATGCACCATTCTCATGTGTTCCTTGTACTTCACAACTTTCAAAGGTTCAACATGAAATGGACGATCTGTTTTTTATTTCCATGTTTTCTTGACAAGAACCCAGTTGTCCTCATTGAACACGATCTCCTGAGTTCGACGATGATAATCAGCACATGTCTTCATCTGACCTTTCCAAGCAGTGTCAGTAGCACAAACCTCGTCATCATTCAGGGTTCGTTCAGGGGTCAACTGTAGTAATTTTGTTCTTATAACTCTTTTGAACATTATGGTGCCAGGACTCTCACCAGTGTAGTGTAAGGGATCAACCAATGTATGGAGGGCTTGACATGTGGCCTGACTCAGCTCAATTCCTTACATCGATGCATGTTGGATCACGTGTTTCAGGGCGCCCATTAACCGTTCCCTGATACTGTTGGTCTGAGGCCACAAGCCAGTATTTTTCTGATGCTTAACATTGAGTACAGTCAGAAACTCTTTAAACTCATTACTGTTTAATAGTGGACCATTGTCAGACTTGAGAGTGTCCGGTATGCCCCACACTGCAAATATGTTGTCAAGACGCTCAATAAATTTCTTGTGAGTTGTTGATGGCATGTTAATCACCACCATAAGATGGTGCCCATTTGGCAGGGGTCCAACAAAGTCTACAGCTACTCTTTTCCACGCACGCAAAAATATCGGGCATGGTTGGTGAATGCTGGGTCACCTTAGGAGACAGGCAATGGCACACTCCTTTAATTCCCTCTCAATTTTCACATCCAAATGAGGAAACCACACTAGATCTCTCAAGGATACAATGCCACAATGTCCTTTGTGAGCAAATTCAAGAACTTGCTGTCTGAGGCACACAGGTATGAAATTCGGGGATTCTGTCAGCACAATGCCATCTTTAGTGACATAGAGGGTCATTCTGACCCTGGCGGCCGGTGGCCGCCAGGGCCACCGACCACGGGAGCACCGCAAACAGGCTGGCGGTGCTCCCACGAGCATTCTGACCGCGGCGGTTCAGCCGCGGTCAGAAGCGGAAAGTTAGCGGTCTCCCGCTGACTTTCCGCTGCTCGTGTGAATCCTCCATGGCTGCGGAGCGCGCTCCGCAGCCATGAGGATTCCGACCCCCCCTACCGCCATCCTGTTCATGGCGGGAAAGCCGCCATGAACAGGATGGCGGTAGGGGGGATCGCGGGGCCCCTGGGGGCCCCTGCCGTGCCCATGCCAATGGCATGGGCACGGCAGGGGCCCCCGTAAGAGGGCCCCGCAAAGTATTTCAGTGTCTGCCTTGCAGACACTGAAATACGCGACGGGTGCCACTGCACCCGTCGCACCTTCCCACTCCGCCGGCTCGATTACGAGCCGGCATCCTCGTGGGAAGGTCGTTTTCCCCTGGGCTGGCGGGCGGTTTTTCAGCAACCGCCCGCCAGCCCAGGGGAAAACTTGTAATACCCGCCGCGGTCTTTTGACCGCGGCGCGGTATTTTGGAGGGCGGCATCCTGGCGGGCGGCCTCTGCCGCCCGCCAGGGTCGTAATGAGGCCCATAGAGTTCATCTTGGACAATTCGATTTTTTGAAATCTAACATCATTACTTACAGGTCGAACACTGTCTCCATGATTGTGCTGAAATTATGTTTGTAAGGGCAAGCATGTCCTTATCAGCATTTGTAGCAGCAGCAATCTGTTTAATGGGCAGGGCCACTGGCTAACCTGACTTTTTAATGAAGTCGATATATTCCTCAGCAGTTTTCGACTTTGGGCTGGGACACCGTGGGGTACTCATGAGGAATAGTGTGAGGGTTTTGTTTCTTGCTTGGCTTGTACACAATTATATGATCATACTCTTGTAAACGTAACCCCTACCTTTCAAAGCAAGGGGGCATCTTGACCTTTGGATCTCTGAATATGTTGACCAGCGCTTGGTGATCTGTGACGATCGGGAAACGCTCTCCATACAGAAACACATGAAAATACTCATAGGCTTATAGTACAGCTGGACTCTCTTTTTCCATCTGGTAATATGCATGTTCTGTGTCAGACAAGCTTTGACTGTCGTCCACCATAATGTGTCTCCGAGCATTTGGATGTCCATTATGCTAAGCAAGGATAGCTCCCATCCCCACTGGGCTTGCATCAACAGTTATCTCAGGCTCACACTTCTGTGTGTGCTGCAGAATGCAGAACACGCCCAGGTCCCAAAGCGTCATTTTGAAATGATTGTTTATGGGCAGGAAGGGACACCTTCCCGCACATAAACAATAATTTCTGGCATTTTCCTCTCTGTATGCATTCTGCAGAATGCAGCAACCATAGAAAAAGCAAAAAACAAGGAGGAATAAAAGTATTCTAATGCCACCCCTGGCACGCCCACAGCAACACCCATTGCACGCTGCTCTGACATAGAATACTGCGTCAGAAGGGCCCATATTTACAAGGAGGTTAACACCACAAAAAGTGGTGTCACACCTCCTTGTAAATATGGAGCAGAGGTTAGCTCCCCTGGAGCGTCTCGTAAATTGACACTCAAGTGGCACTGGGGGCTCTTAAGCCCTCAGTGTGTAGTTTGAATTAAAGTAAGCCATCTCAGTCACTTGGATGACCAGGAACAATGCGTGGAAAATCCAGTCGCACTGTATCAGAAAACCATGCGGCATGGGATTTGCGTCGTTATCAGCCCCTGTGAGCAGGTGTTGCGCATTGTTTCTCCAGCCACAAAGCTGGTGGCGCATCGTTTCTCAGTTGCATTGCAGAAGGTGCGTCCAAAATTTCCCTGCACAGCGTTGTGTGTGTGGATTTTTAGCTCTTGTTTGCCAACTCCATCTTTGAAGTGCCCAGGGACTACATAGAACACCACTTGGCAGGGCAGGACCCTCAGCAGAGAATCCAGATGTTAGAAGAGGAAGTCTTTGATGGCCCTGAGTCTTCAAAACAAGAGGCAAGCTCAGTTCAAGCCTGTGGAGATTCTTCACAAGCAGGAATATACCACAAAGTCCAGTCTTTATCCCCTTTCACAAGCAGAAGCAGCAACTGCAGGATAGCCCAACAAAGCACAGGCAGGGGTAGCACATCTCCTCAGCTCTTCCCCTTGGCAGAGGTTCCTCTTGATTCCAGAAGTGATTTAATCTTCAGGGCTTTTTGGGTCCACTACTCATACCTCTTTCTGCCTTTGAAGGAGGCAAACTTCAAAGGAAAGTCTCTCTTGTTTGTAAGATCCTGCATTGCCCAGGCCAGGCCCCAAACACATACCTGGGAGTTGTATTGTGTGAGTGCAGGCACAGCCCTATCAGGTGTGAGTGACCACTCCCCCCTCCCTCCCAGCACAGATGGCTCATCAGGATATGCAGGCTATACCACAGCTCCCTTTGTGTCACTGTCTAGAGGAGAGGTGCAAACAGCCCAACTGTCAAACTGACCCATACAGGGAATCCACAAACAGGCAGAGTCACAAAATGGTTTAAGCAAGAAAATGCATACTTTCTAAAAGTGGCGTTTTCAAACACACAGGCCCTCATTATAACAATGGCGGTAAAAACCACCTTCCCCCACAATGACGACCGCGAACATACTGTCACCGTGCCTGCCTTCTGTCTGCCATATTATGATCACTGCCGGACTTCCACCGCAAGAAGGGTGGAAATCCAGTAGTTATCATACTGGCGTACAGTGGTAAGATGGCGCTGCTACCACCAGAAGCGCCAGACCAGTAGAATGCCGCCAGCCGTATCATGACCTGCGATATGGCATAGCGGTGTTATGATGGCGGGGCACTGCTGGCAGTAGCAGTGCCCCTTCCTGTTTCCTGCCGGAAGACCTCCTAGACCAAGGTAAGTCGGGCTTCCGACAGGGAGGAGGCTGGGGGGTGTTGTGTGTATGTTTGTCTAAGTGTGTGCATGGATGTCTGAGTGTGTGTGTGAATGCATCTGTGTGTTGTTTTGTTTGAGTGGTTGTATGTGTGCGAGTGAATGCGTGCAAGAATGGTGAAGTGAGTGTGTGTCTGCATCTCAGTGTGATTGTGTGTTAGACTGTGTGCAAGCACGTCTGGAAGTATGCGTGTATGAATGCGTGTATGCCAGTGTGAGTGATTGAGTGTATGTGTGGTGCGTGTCTGCGGGTGTGTGTGTGTATGGGGGTGAGTGAGTGTGAGGATCAGAGGGGGGTGGGGGGTCAGTGTGAGGATCGGAGGGAGTGGGAGTGTGTGAGGATCAGAAGGGGCGGGGGTGGGGGTGAGTGTGAGGATCAGAGGGGTGGAGGGAGTTTGGATGGAGAGGGGTGGGGAATGTCAGGTGTGTGTTGGGGGAGCTGCCTACCAGTGACAGGGAAGGAAATCCCTGTCACTGGAAGGGCCTACTGCCATGGTTTTTGTGGCATTGCTAATGCCACAAAAACCATGGTGATAGGCAGGCTCACAATGCCGCCAGCAGTTCTATGCCGGCCGCCGGGCTGGAGATTGATATCTCTGGCCCGGCGGCTGATACTGACATGGCGGTATTAGTGGAGAAGTGGTGGGTTGGCTGCAGCCAACCCGCCATTCTCATAATGTGGTGGTGTGTATCGCCACCCTGTTGGCGGTATTGTTGCCACATTATCACGCACCACCACAGTCATAATGACCCTCAGAATCTAAAAACAAACTTTACTAAAAGATGTATTTTTAAATTGTCGGTTCAGAGACCCTAAACTCCGCATCTCTATCTGCTACCAAAGGGAATCTACACTTTAACAATATATAAAGGCAGCCCCCATGTTAACCTTTGAGAGAGATATGCCTTGCAGAATGAAAACTGAATTTGGCAGTATTTCACTGTCAGGACATATAAAACACATTAGTATTTGTCCTACCTTAAACATACACTGCACGCTGCCCATGGGGCTACCTAGGGCCTACGTTAGGGGTGCCTTACATGTAATAAAAGGAAAGGTTTAGGCATGGCAAGTGGGTACCTTGCCAAGTCGGATTGGCAGTCTAAAACTGCAGAAGCAGACATTGCAGTGGCTGGTCTGAGCCATGTTCTCAGGGCTACTCATGTGGGTGGCACAACCAATGTTGAAGGCCCAGTAGTAACATTTGATTTACAGGCCTTTGGTACCCCTAGTGCACTTTACTAGGGACTTACCAGTAAATCAAATATGCTATTCAGGGAAAGCCCATTACACATACATTTTATACAGGAGCACTTGTACTCTAGCACTAGTTAGCAGTGGTAAAGTGCCCAGAGTTTCAAAAACAGCAAAACAGAGTCCAGCTCACATCAACAACCTGGGAAACAGAGGCAAAAAGTTAGGGGAGACCACACCAAGGATGCCAAGTATAACAATGTGAAACCTGCATCTGTAAGTAACTGGCACACCTGTTCCTTCCATATTATTCCAAGCACCAGTATATCATCACTGTAATTAAAGGCATGTGTAGCAGTTAGAATAATTCCATGCATAACATCTTAGAATATTTCTGCAGCAGATGGCACTCCAAAGCTCAAACTTTTGTAACAAACCACCATGAATCAACAAGTGGAAATGTGCCTGCAGTTTTATTCCATTTTAAGTTGATGGTATCCTTTGTTCAGATCAAGATGGGAGAAAACTTTGGCTCCATTCAGCCGCATGATCATATCTGCAGTGTATGGATCAGGATGTCTCTCTTTCTGTTGATTGCTTTATTGATGTTAGAAATGAGATTACACGTCCAAGATAACCCCTGCTCACCCCCTTGGTAGCTTGGCACAAGCAGTCAGGCCTATCCCAGAGGCAATTTGTGAAGCGTTTGCACAACACATACAACACATGTGACGCACTATCCCCACCACAAAGGAAACACAACAGCAAGTTATATAAAAATAAACTGTATTGTACATGACATAATTATTAGATCAAACACAACATGTCAGTAATACCCATCTACTCAAGCAGTTGTCAGAATGTTACACAATAGTTACTCTGCAGAACCAGCAGTAGTCACTCATAACATACAGGTAACTTAATATTCTGCAACATAAGCAGTAGTCAGGAATCACATTACTAAATAAAATGCACTTGTCATAGCAATACCATAAATGCCCATATCAGGATCATTATAAAACATATTGCAAGTCAAGAAGACATATCGGCATGTCATGCCCATAAAAGGAACATCTGCACATATACAGTATGTAGCACATCATAACATACGCAGGTTTACATATACGTCATTACTGTCCACAACAGGAACATAAGAACTATGTATGTCCTTTAAAAGTACCTATTTTTCATGATAAGGAACTTCCAGTGCCATGAATTATCCAAAAAGGTGGGCCCCTGGTGCTCCTCTGCCCCAGATAGGGGCCTTGCAAGAATTTGGGGGGAGGGGTGATACGCACCCCCTCCAGTTTTGATCTCTGCCCCCCCGGGCCTCAACTGGCCCTCCAGAGGGGGGGCCAAAGTGCACAACAATTGGGGGGCTACCACAAGAGACCGGTGGCGCCGGGGGCCTCTGGTGAGGCTTCTGCCCCTCTCGCCAGTTTTACAGTGTGTTAACAAAGAAGGGGAGAGGAGATTCCATCCAGTTACAACTGGTTGTGGGAGTGCCCCCTTTCTCCTCCAGCACAGGCTCCAAACCTCAGTTAGGGGTAAATTACCCTTTTGTGTGAGACCAGGGCACAGCCTTTACAAATGCATGTGTGCCCCGCCTCTCCCTTCTCCCAGCCCAGGAAGCCTATTCTTACGTAGATGCACCTCTGTGACACCTCCATCCTCCCTGTGTACAGGTTGTCTGAAAGGTATGCACAGAGCCCAACTGTCTCTATGCCCAGAGATGGATTTGAGTCAAGCTGCAAAACACCAGAGTCATAAGCACAGAGAAATGGTTTTCTTTCTAGAAGTGGCATTTCTATAATAGTAATTCAAAATCCACTTACACCAGTAAGCAGCGTTTCTCACTACCATCACAACCAGACTAAGCATGCCCGCACTACCCCTCATTAATCAGACAGTACCCCATACACATAAGGCAGGGCATTTCCAATGCAATCCTATGAGAAGGCAGCAATCACAGCAGTGAGAAACCAAATAGGCTGTTTGTCACTACCAGGATAGGCCACACTACTAGGCACATGTCCTTCCTTCTACATACATAGCACCCTGCCCATAGGGCTAGCTACGGCGTACCTTAGGGGTGACTTACATGTAGTAAAAGGGGAGTTCTGGGCCTGGCAAGTAAATTTAGATGCCAGGTCCCTGTGACAGAAAACTGCGCACGGAGGCCCTGTGTTAGCAGGCCTGAGACAGGTTTGAAAGTCTACTTCAGTGGGAGGCGCACGCAGCGCTGCAGACCCACTACTAGCATTTAATTTACAGGCCATGGGAATAGAGATACCACTGTACAAGGGACTTACAGGTAAATTAAATATGCCAATTAGGTATAAGCCAATCATACCAACTTTAGATGGGAGAGCACCCATACTTTAGCACTGATCAGCAGTGATCAAGTGCTCAGAGCCCTACAGCCAACAGCGAGAGATCAGAAAAAGTAAGAGGAAGGAGGCAAAAAGTCAGGGGATGAGCCTGCCAAATGGACCAGGTCCAACAGTTGACTTGGTGCATATCCATGCAGATGGGCACTGCACCTCTGCAGTCCTTTTTTGGAACCACCACTAGGGATGACACCCATGGTGTGGGACCAGTCGAGAGATCATAGATGTCTTGTTTTAGCAAGGCTTCTAGTTCCATTTTTGACCTCTTCTTGAAGATAAAATGTTATTCTGTGGTGTTGCTGTGCAACAGGCCGGATAGCTTCATTAATGTGGAGCAGTGCCTTCATTGCTTTGAGACTTCCTAGACCATGAAAAAGGGGAAAGAACTGACTCACAATTTCAGATTGCTCATTTAGATTGTAATTGATAGATATCAGACGCATTTCAGCAGTGGTTGCAAAACTAAGTAGGCACACACTGGAGAGAGTACCTTGAAGAACATGGATTGGGGTTTGCACAGTCATCTTCTTGCGCCACAAGGTTGCAGTGAATGATCCTTGATTCCCCAATTGTTTGGAAGCAGCCCAGGTGTACACCTTCATATTTAATGCTGTAAGTTCCGGTACAGGCGAAAATGTTAATTTGGTCCAGTGGCATTATGTTGATCGATGCACCTCTGTTACAAAGGTTGTGGGACAATGGTTGACTTTTAGTTTGATCTTGGGGCAATGTGCATAAAAGTTTTTAACTTAATTAATTCACTTGTTTTTTTTTGTTTATTTGACCTCTTTACATGTGGCAAGGCCCACATGTCCATTTTGCTCTTTTTTAGACATGATCATTGCACATTCTCCCTCTTCGCTGTCACTGAAAGATGATGTCTAGTAATCCTTGCAGGATAAACCTGATGATGATCGACTTTATGTTGCTTCCCCCATCAAAGCTGAGATTGCTTTTTGTCTTTGTGAGTGTGGCAAGAGTGCTTTTGGAATCTTCTGGCATCCATTTTCTTGTCACATCTTGACATACTTGTATTCTCTTTTGCTTTAAAAACCGCCCCCAAAGTGGTTCTCTTTTTTGTAATGTTTGTATGTTTTCCCAATTGCTGGACATTTGCTTTCATGTGTAAATGAAAAACCACATTGGAAACACAGTCTCTCTTTCTTTGAAGATGTCGACTTACGGGCATCTGCTTGGTGCTTATGTTTACTCTTCATGACTAGTTGATTCATTTTTTGTTGCTCCTGCTTCCATGTCAGTGGTTTGTCGATCTGATCGTTCCTCAGCTCTGGCAGCGATAAGTACTTTTTCTAGACTGAATGTCTCTTGCCTCATGCTTCTACTTAATGAGTCTGACAAGCAACCATCAGTGACTCTGAGGGGCAAGGCTTCTTCACCCTTTAATTCACTAAACTTGCAATGTTTGGAGAGCACATCAAGTCTCAACAAACTCACCATCATCTCACCAACTTGTTGTCTCACTTGATTGAAAATATACCTTTCATAGTTGATGTTCGTCATTGGGTTGAACTTGGCTGCTAATGCTTATTTGATCTGAGAGTACAACATTTTCTCAGTCTGTGAGATTTTATTTATCTCTTCTTTCACTCCTTTACCAGAAATGTTTTTTAAATATTTAAATATTTTTCTCATCAATTACTCATCAATTACTACAGGGCGTCTATGAATTAATCAAAAGTCTTGATCTTTGTGGTCGATCTAGGCCAATATTCTGTTCCTGGGCTGTGTTGAATGGTGGTGGAGGGTTTACAAAAGCGGGAGCACCGTACTCTATGCTTCTGTGGCAGCCAACTGAAAAAAAATCACAATTGCAAAGGTGGCTTTGGTAGTTCCTTTGGTGACCAGACGATTTTGAGGTTGTATGGCTGGAGAGTAAGTTCACTTCTCATACCTGGTTATTGCTGCCTTCTAGTGTTATCTCCTTGATGAAGGATGACTTAGCATTGTGGCACAACACTGTGTTTTTTCAGCCTGGTCAGCAAGTGTTGGTGCCCTTTTCCATGGAGCTTCTCTCTTAGGCCTTTAGGCCTTTGAATTCTCCACAAGGCCTCGTATGGGCTGGAGTGGAGCTTGCACTGCCCCTATGCCAACTGCAGGCTTCTTTGCAATGGCCTAGTCCCATGTGGAACACATGAGTAGTTTACTGTTTACTTGCCAACTCTCAGGGAGAACAGTCTTTTTTCTTTGGGGCAAGTCGCCGGTTGTTGCATCCTCCTCAGCCCGGGAGCATGCACAAGAACACTCAACACACAGAGCCTGTTGTTAACATCTTTATTCATCAGTATATAACATTCACCTTACTTCTCATTAGCTCAGAACCACACCTTAACACCTCCCAGAATGGTTGCATAATCCCTTAATCGAGTCACCCCAGGCCGCTAGGTCCTAGTTCTCACAGCCCTTAGACACTATAGCTAGTATCTGTAACACACCTCTGTCATTAGGATTTTGGCACAAATCTCAAGTGCTCAAGAATGTGTTGTCTTATGTTGTAATTTACCATTCTGTAATACACACCATTTTCTTTTCTGGTTGTTCAGTATTGTATCCCCATGTGAACCACAGTTTGCACATTTTTGGTGCCCAAGTAAGAGAATAAGCATTGTTCACAAGCATGTTGCAGTAGATACTCTGGCAAAACTCAGCAGAGATACTGCCACCCAGGTAGTGAAAAGTGAAGGTATAATAAATTATGTCACATTGGCGTTCAATGAAATCTAATATGCCCATAAAGTTAAGCGTGTTGGGACCTCGTTTTGAAGGTATTCAGCCTATCTGAGTATGCCTAGCTATGGCTCTTGACCTCAATCTGCTGAGGGATTTTGAGTTCTATAATTTGTTCTAAATTTGAAGGTAAAATGCAAAAGTGAAGGAAAGATAGTAAAGTTATCCCAGTGGTGAAACAACCCAGGTGCATACATTGTTCAAGTTTGTCCCACCCTTAACTTTTGGTGCCAAAATGTAAAGCTTTGGCAGGACTCTGCATCAAAATGTCCAACTTCATGGCACCCTTTCCAGCTGTAGTGTCTTGACTACATCTTGACTATCAATACATCTTTGAAGGCAGAGGGTAAAAGTGATGAGCAGGGTGAACCACAGGGCTGTATCCAGTATGCACTCCTTCTTTGTGGCCTGAAAAGGTGCATAAGGTTTCTTCACTCACTGTCCTTCGCATATATTTACACTGTATACTTTTTTACTTGTAAACAATGAAAATCATCTGCAGTTATCTCATTCTGACAAACAAAGTTGTGTCATTTTGTTTATTGCTTTTTCATCTATTTCCTAAACTGGTTTTGGATTTTTATTGAATGTATTCCTGACCTTATTGTTGCTTTTGTGTTTTCAACGACTTACATGCATTTTTACTCTAGCCGGCAAAAGCACTCGATTTTTCAATGAAACTGCATGATACCTACACAATCCCTGCTTTAATACCTGTGCTCATACATTGCTCTATTTTTACTTAATAATTAATGATCTCACAGTGAGTAATCTTTCTGAAGGTAAAACCTTGATTGCTATGAGTAGATATATTCTGAACCACTATCAGCTATCAACAACAACCATCACCGGGGATGCTACAGTGAAGAGGTCTGTTAAAGTGTAGCTAGTGTGCTAGCCAGAAACAAGACTGTTACTAGAGACCATATCTGCAGTACTGGGTATGCAGATCTAGTAATGCATTGCCTGAAATTAGAGTTCTGCATCTGAAGACCCAGATGGCATGACTATACCACAGCAAACTGCAGGAAAGAGGAACATTTGGAATGTGTTACAAGTGATGAGGAGATGTTAGCGTGTGGTAGAAGAAGCAAATGTCACATAACAAAAACCATCTTTCCAAACAACGGCATGTGCCATTGCTGGGTTGTACTTAGTTTAGAATGTTGGGAATGGATTATTGTTGGTAGAAGGTTAAGGGGTGGATATGAGAGAGGGATTCTCAGGGTTGTGGTTGCTGTCTGACTATTGGTGCTGTTGGTTGAATAAATACCTGTAGTCCTACCTAAAGGTTTTGAATTTTAACACATGTGATGAGGTAAACAGTGGTTACACACAGTACTGGTAAATCCTACTTCAACAAAAAGTAGTTGTTAACCAAAACAGCCTTGTTTCCTGTTGTGAGAAATTGGGTTGTTGGTTGACTGGGGTGTGGGCCCTGATCAGGAAACAGCCACAATCCATTGCAGGGTGAACCACAAGACGTCACTAATTTGACTGGTGCTTAACCCTGAATACATTGGCATAAAAAACAGTCAGGCTAAACTTAGAGGCAATGTGTAAAGTATTTATGAAGTACCCAAACTGCACTACAGTGAAAACCCAACACAATAAAGATCCCAAACTAGTTCAGAAAAATAGAGAAAAGTTCATTAAAAGATTTGACATCAAAGCTATCAAAATCCGAATAGTAGATCTGAAGTTATGGATTTTTAAAGTGTAAGGTTCAAAATAGCAAGTCCTTAGTTTTAGAAAATGGCTACCTGTGCAACGTTAGCATCACAACCAAGGGTCCAGGAGTGGATGGAGATCTCCTGGTCGATCTTTAATTACCATTCCAACTCTTCTCATAACAGTTTATGCAACATTTAGGTTGCACTGTTATTTGAAGATAAATTGCGTAATGACCTAGTCAACAATGAATCCCTCCACAGTGCAAAGACTTTCACATTGCAATAGTAGAGAAATGGAAAGCAAAATAAGATTTAAAAAACAGATCACACATCCAAGTTTTAGAGGTTTTTTCAAAATCGAGGTTATTTTCTTCCAGACAGTTAGTAGATGGAACAAACCTCCAGAGTGAAGCAGCCTGGGGTGTGAACATTTGGGACCAAGCCAGTGAGATGACAGTCAAAACAAGGATTGGTATTGACAGGGCCAATTAGTCTGCTGTTCTCCACCAACCTTTTATCAATTTTTGTTTTATCATGTTTTTTGCTAATCTTTATTGTTTTGGAAGCTGCTGGGCAGTTGTTATTCTAAAACAAAATAAAAATGACTGAAGGCAAACATGTTTTTTTGATTAAAAAAAAAAAAAAAAAAACACACACACATTAACATAGCACTCCTTGGCACTGAAAGGAACTGTTTTGTGAGTGGATGTGCTTCTTGTAAAAGGGTAGCATGCCATAACTCATAGTGAATTCAGCCATTGGCTGAAGTTGGCAAACACATTGCCCCTTGATGCATGTTCTAGTGGTTTGTAGAAAAATGTGAATGACACAGCCAAACAAATATGGATGAAGTGTGGCTGAAAACCTTTATAATTAACTATGTCATAAGCATCATTTTAACAAAATTAAAAGGTTTGGAAAGAAAGAAAGAAAGAAAGAAAGAAGGAAACAAAGAAAGAAACAAAGAAAGAAACATGGAAGAAAAGAAAGAAGGAAGGAAAAGGACGGAAAAGTAAGAAAGAAAGAAAGAAAGAAAGAAAGAAAGAAAGAAAGAAAGAAAGAAAGAAAGAAAGAAAGAAAGAAAGAAAGAAAGAAAGAAAGAAAGAAAGGAAGGAAGAAAGAAAGAAAGGAAGAAAGAAATAATTACAATTGCTGCAAATTAGAAGTAATAGCAGCCGGTTTTCTTCCAGGGCACAGTTTATTAAAGAACCATTGGTGAAACTAAACAAGTTTTAAAGCATTTTGCCCTTATGTATTCACATATATAATGCTGAAGCATTCAGACTGTGTACTGCAAGCATAGTAAAAAGAGCATAACTTAATACAGAAGAGTTTCAAATGGATGTAATCTGTTAGGCTGTGAAATACCAGCAATCAGATAAACAAAGGACACTCCAACAGGAATTTACAACAGCACTGGTAGGAGAGAGGAAATGATAAAGCACGGAATGTGGCCTATGCTCACATCTGGTAGAATGTGCCCTATTTTCACCTCAAGCTGTTTACTCAAAGGCAATACTAACATAATTATAAAGTAAAATCAAAAATATTGTACAGAATAGAACTACCTACCATGAATGTGCTCATTGCAAGAGAAAAATGCACTCACTCAAAGTGAAATTAGGCAGTGGCTAAACTAGGATGTCCTATTGCCCCATGCTGTAGGCCTTAGTGGACGGAAGCAAAATGTTAATGAAACTACGACAGACCAATGGATAAAGAAAGGTGTCTGTTAGCTCCTTTTAGTAAGTATATTATACACGTAAGTTTACTAAAGACTGACCTAAAAAGGGGAGATGCAGCAAGAAAATAAAGAGGCAGATTTATAAGAAAGTGGTGCATCAGTACTGATGCGCCACTTTTCTTGCGTTGCCCTCGCCCCATCTAACGACACCATGGGGGTTATTACAACTTTGGAGGAGGTGTTAATCCGTCCCAAATGTGACGGATATACCACCAGCCGTATTACGAGTTACATAGGATATAATGGACTCGTAATACGGCTGGTGGTATATCCGTAACTTTACCTTCACTTTTGGGACAGATTATCACCTCCTCCAAAGTTGTAATAACCCCCCATGTGTGCGCTGTTTTTATAATACGGTGCCCAATGGCGGTCGTTAGAACAAAAGTGTCAAAATGTTTTACCCTATTGTTGTGCTTTGCTACACTAGCGTCAACAATTTTGATGCTAGTGTAGCAAAGTTCAAGGTGGCCCACTGATTTCACCTGTTGCAGTATGGGAAGCTACGCCCACTCTCGAACATAATTTTTGTCCCTTTTCACTTGAGCTAATTTTTTGAATGACATTTTCAGTTTCGCTTAGTGGCAGCCATGCACATCCTGGACAATATTTTGGAGACTATCTGATGAACGGTCCCTCCTCAGGAAGTAAATGAACCAGAAAAGGGGAGTAAAGTTTTGCTAATTTTTTAAGGTACGATGGCCTTATCCTAGTAGGCGCAAATATCAACTTTTCCAGAATTGCTGTTAAGGACTTCTTGGTGAAGAACTTGATAGTATTAACGGAATGTACGACTGCAAAACAGGAAGCTAAAAATGCAACTGACTGAGAATCTGCTGTCACCTGAAGGAAGCGCTGACAGGGCCAAGGTAAGAGAAGCAATGGAGGACTTGACTGGAGGTCAGTCACTGGACTTCCCCAACAGCAAAACACATGAAACAGGATACAGTGCAGGTGAAAAAACACATGGGCAGTTAGCAGTCTGGCAGTCATAGCACAATTTCAATTTCCCACAGTACTGGGACAGCCCATCATGCGTGCGATATACCAATGGAACAGTGATGTGTCTCCGCTGAGAACGATGGACCCACCTAATACTAAACTGATGGGGAATGACAGCCGTTCCGTCGATTGTTAAAAACTGCGGCGCTCCTCTGCAGGGTCAGTGCGGGCCTTGGCTGATTAACATGAAGGAGAAATGGACTTATCATTGAGTCTGATTACTGTCTGAAACTCACACTTATGCTAATTTCTCCTGTGAACCATTAGTGTTTATCATTGGCAAGCGCCAGTAATTTTAGTGCATCTTGGGCCATTAAGAGTGTTTGCTACCAGAGGTCATAGAAGCTAATTATTTCCTGTAGCCATTGATACTCCTAAATGTCTAGGTTAAAGAAGTGAACATGTGGTGTTTTGGAAAGAGTGCGGGCAAGGGAGAAAAACCCTGTGGATTATGGGAAATGAATGGTGGGTGGGGGGAGACCATGGTCATTGCAAGACAACATGAGGGTTTGAAATAAAGTAAAGTATAACTCTTCCGTCTGCTTCACTCCCCTCCATACTATACCCTTACATCCACACACCGCTAAACACTCTCATTGTAGGTCATTCACCCACACACACAAACACGACCACTACAGCTTGCATTGCTGCTGTGCATGTTATAGCTAATGAAGTTTCTATGAGGAAGCTTGAACTGCTGCTGTCTGTGTTGTATTTTAGGTGTACTATTAATTCTGTGTTTGTTAAACAGCACGAACAGCTACTCCCTTTATTTTGCATGTCCCTTGTGTTTGAGGGAACCATACACTACTAATGCTGCCACATATTTACTTGTTATTTGAGTACAGTACGTTGCAGTTTCGTCATGGTGTTTGCTGGGAGGCATAGTCGTTCGTGGTAGGGAGCTGCAGGAAGAACAAGGGATGAAAAGAGGGCATTATAGACATTGTGGGAGAGAAAATTGAGCTTCACACTTTATGGAGAAAGCATGGGGATTATGCAGAGAGCAGAGCCCTGTAAGGCAAGCAGCGTGATCATGTGCAGTGCATGGGGGCAATAGGTGAGGCGTCAGATTTGCAGGCAAAGCATCAGACTCATCTGTACCTCAACCTCGTTCTGACTCTCTGCTAACCTCAACACGCATGATCACTCCCACTATATATCAACACACAAAGACAATAGGTGGGGTTGCAGTGCTTTTGCTAATGCAAAGGAGCTGCACTGAGAATGACCGCTGTTATATCCTGTGCACACTATGGAAGATTGCACTGCTGATGCGCATGGTGTGTGTGGGCATGTGTAATCCACACCGTTAGGACAGGATCGGTCCTTGTAAAGTTGGTAAACCCTGACAGAATCAGACAAATACTATCTTTTTGAAGCCTGGTGCGCTATGAGGATAGTTCCCTGTGGTGTTTTGGTATTTTCCAAGGATTGTGTAAATTTTCACAGATGCTCCATGTAGTTTGCCTACTATGGTCCTCATTTACAAGGAACTGGTGCATCGGCTCCAATGCTCCAGTTTCCTTGTATCACCCTGTGCACTCCTAAGAACGGGAAACATCCTTTTTTACAAGTTTCTTTTTACGAAAGTTGTGGTTAACGAAAGCGCAACAGTGCTTTTTTTAACCACAAATCCGTTATTTTGTGCCTTAACTACGTATGTTCTGAACAACGAACATGCGTGGTTAAGGTACAAAGGAGGGAGTTGGCGAAGCAGGACGACGTAGGTGAGAAGGGGTCGACTAAGGTAAGTGGTGGGTTTAGGTTTTGGGGAGGGGGTGGGGTTCGGGGGGTGGGGGTTTTTAGGTTTTGTGGTGGGGTTGGGGGGGTGGGGCATTTTTGGTTTAGGGAAGGGATGGGGGGGTGGGGGGTTTTAGTTTTTGGGGTGGGGTTGGTGGGGTGGGGCGTTTTTGGTTTAGGGGAGGGGTGGGGGGTCAGGGGGTTTTAGGTTTTAGGGTGGGGTTGGGGGGGTGGGGCGTTTTTGGTTTTGGGGAGGTGGTGGGGTGTCAGGGGGTTTTAGGTTTTGGGGTGGGGTTGGGGGGGTGGGGCGTTTTTGGTTTTGGGGAGGGGTGGGGGTCAGGGGGGTTTTAGGTTTTGGGCTGGGGTTGGGCGGGTGGGGCGTTTTTGGTTTTGGGGAGGGGGTGGGGGGTCAGGGGTTTTTAAGTTTTGGGGTGGGGTTCGGGGGTGGGGCGTTTTTGGTTTTGGGGAGGGGGTGGGGGGTCAGGGGGTTTTAGGTTTTGGGGTGGGGTTGGGGGGGTGGGGTGAGGGATGTAGGGTGAATGGTGCCTATTACTAATGCTTTTATCAGGAATGCCTTTACAACTAAATATCGTTGTTAAGGCATTTGTGGTAAAATCATTAGTAGTAAGAACGAGGTCGGTGTTCCGACCTCGTTGTTAAGGCAGTAGTTGTTTTTAAAGTCGGTGTTCCGTCGTACAATCCCTAAGAACACCATGGTAGAGCCGTATGTATAATACAGAGCGCTACTGCGCTCGTTAGCACAACTGTGTCAAAAATTTTGATGCAGTTGAGGTGCTTCGCTGGACTAGCATTAAAAAGTTGACGCTAGTCCAGCTAAGCTCGGGGAGGCCCATTGAAAAGAGCCTAGTGACAGTTTAAGGTCTGCCCTGGGCAGGCATTAAAAATTACGCTATAATGGTGCAGTGAAATCTTGAAGATTTCACTGCTCCATTTTTTTGGGCCTTCCTGCTGGGGAACACCTCCCTTGCATACATTATACCTGGGACAGGTATAATGTGGCTCAAGGGTATACAAACTGGTGCAATGGTGACATTGCACCAGTTTGTAAATATGGCGTGGGGTGGGGTACTGTTTTGCGCCACCATAGCATAAAACAACATGACACTACGGCGGCACAAGTGACTTGTAAATAAGCCTCTATGTGTGATATATGTGTATGAGATTGCTTTGCACTGCTGCTGCTATCAGCTGGCCTTTTATCAGCTTTTTTGCAAGGGAAGCTTACATTGCCCCTGCTATGTCTGCACTGTGAGTTAATGAATTTGATTAAAGCATTTTGACTAAACTAGAATCATCACGGTTGGCGTGGCTTATGTTTGTTAGTTTTGATGCAGGAGGAACGTTTTGGACTATTTTTCAGTAGCAAAATGAAATGACTGACTAGCCAAAATTTCACTATTGAACAAGAGGTTTTTAAATCTTGATTTGATTTCTTGAACGAACTGAGCAGAATGTCATTGTATGCACCTCTGCCTAGGTTTCTTAATCTTCCGCAATAAGCAGTATGCGCAGTCTGGTTGATCTCAATAAAGACGTCTTTATATGAAACCTACAATTTACCTTGTACAATTTGTGTTTCCTCGGTGACCAGTCTTTTCATGACTAATTGGAATTTGAGTATCTGGTCTTTTATTTGTAAAGAAAATCGTCATTATTTTCTGCAGCAGTTCAGACAATCGTACCTTTGCATAGTCTTTCTCTTTCTGTGGCTCCTTATGAAAGTCAGAGCTTGTACCTTTCATTTCGATGGAGCCATATGTGTAAAAGTGCACTTTAAGAATTGCGACCTGTAGCCACTTGATAGGACTGAAACAGGTCCCATCAGAAGCGAGGAAAGGCAATTTAGACTGTACTAACAGATATATAGATATGATTTTTTGATAAATCAACTTTATTGATTTCGTATAAGGTAAACAAAACATAACATTTGGTTCCATTGCCGTCATACATTCATATCCATTCAGGTTAAAACTACTTAATTCTGTCTTACAATCAACTACATGTCATCCAGTCAATAATAGTCTCTTTGTGTGTTTCTGAGACCACCCCATGGTATGTAATTTGTTTTTTTCCTGCTTTGCACACCAATCCACCAATCGCCAGCCCGCCACTTCATGCACATGCTATATGCCTTTTTGCACCCACCCTGTTCATGTTACCCACAATCCAAACGCATCATAGTCTCAGAGAAAGGTGCGCCTGTAGGTAACATCTTTCATATTGGAACCAGACCTTTCCGTTCTATTATTTTTTTCCTTTGGAAAATAGTTTACAGTGAGGTAATTTTAGTTAAGTGAAGGTTTAGTAAGTTAATTCAAATGAGTTGAAAGGTACTCATCAAAACACCTGCAAACATAGCACCTATAGATACACCAAAAATATTACAACAGAATAATGTTTAAATTCTACAACAAAAAAGTGTTGAGAATCTTCATAATAAAAAAAATAATAATAATAATAACGCCTTCCTTAGGAAACACTTCCGATAAACTCCCACCTAATGGCAGTGGAGAGTGGAACCTCTTCTCTAAAGAGTAAACGTCATTTAAATAGCAATATACATTTAAAAAAATTGAATTTCTGGCAAATGTATTAACATTAACAAATGCGTTGTGATATAGCCAACTCATTGAAACCAAGAACAGAAAAACAAAGACAGTGCCTAGAGCAGAGAATACAAAAGGTCAAATGGAACATAAATATAATAGGATGCACACTACTACTATATTGGATGAAAATAACTTGTGGGTAAATAGATTTCCAAAAGATGCATTTGAAGAAGATGCCAATGCATATTTGAACACTCTTTGCTTCAAACACCTTAAACTGATGTTTACCTTATGTTTTTTATTCTCCTAAAAACCTGAAAGAACGGTGGGACAGGCTGAGTACTAATTATTTTTATTTCGATATTTTAGTGTAGTTGGCTGTCTCTCTGTCTCAGTGGCGACCAATGAAGTTTGAAAGTGGTTGGGAGCGGGAGGGACACGTCAAGAATGTATTATTATTATTTTACATGCGATAACACTGTAAACTTTCCAACAAAGTCTTCTTTGAATAAAATCACTAAAAAGCATACGTTTTCTAGAAGAACTCTAAAAATATTTCAGAAACTCCCTGTTTTACCATCGAGCCTGACCTCCTCCATGGATATATGTGCAGAAGGCAAGAGGGTTTGCGGTTGGCATTTCCCATCTTGAGAAACAAACATATGAGAAATTGAGAAAGATTAAAGTAAAATTACGCAAGAAAATGAAAGCTCACTTATTTAATATTACCCAGTCGTGATGACATTACTCAGCACTGCACATGTGAGGGTGTATATTACTGTGCTGTGTTGATCGGTGTGTGTCATACAAAGAAAATAAAAATAAATGGAAGGGTTGCACACACATTTGTAAATTGGAGCACTAATCCAGTAGACTTGACATAATAAACCTATTCTGGCTTGATGGCTAATGCAAGTTGCCTTTTGGGACTTTAGGTCCAACCTGTACAATGGGAAGAGTTAAAGTACAAAGCATGGACCGCATTTTTCCTGGTCTGAAATCTCAACTCACTGAAGTTGTCATTTCTTATCGGGGTCTACTCTGCAACTATGTGCATAGTTCCACAGAATAGGCTGTCGGGACCAGGGATCAGCATCGGACCATGCTCAGAGAAATAAAATGACACCGCTGACAAATACGTTATCCTGAACGAATAGAGGAATACTCCGTTTTATTTTAATTTAGAAAATAAATATGATTTTTCTTACGGGGTCCACTTGAAGCTGAATGGAGAACAGTGAGCAGAAAAGGCTAGGTTGCTTAAGAGAGAATGACCTCTGCAACGGCAGTGCACACTCCCCTCAGAGTCTCACTCTCTGCTAGTGTACAGTCTAACAAAGTGAGGCGCAGGAAACAAACAACTCAGGTCTGAGCAGTGTACCCTCAAAACTGATGATTAACATAGCCTGTGCAGACTCGATATCTCTGCCTCAAGCCTGCAGCCTTTACCGCATCATTGACAACTGGTCACAGAGTAGGGTGGAGTCTGAAAATATTAGGGACTCTGCCTCACCCTGCAATGAATTGTCAAAGGGAGGGTAAACACTGATATCCACTCCCTGATTGCCGTGCTGCATAATGAAAATTCTCCTGCATCAATAATATTGAAACAAAGGTCCTTGGAACCCGGGAACGTACAACTTAGGAAGCTCAGGTTATCAAACAGAAATATCTTAGATGTACCAAGGCTCTTCTGAAGTGGATGGGTCTTTTTTGGCTACACCATTACAACCTATAAGCAGCCCGCAGTGTCAGATCTGTGTTACATTTAACCCATTAACATAATTCATGATCCAGCAGAGCCCACACAGTTCTAACAAGAATTTAGAAATTTCGCTCTCAAGCTTATACATTTTCACAGTGTAGGAAAACGAGGAAAACCACCACTTGATATGTAAGTTGCCAAAGAAGTGTAGAGTCAAAATGGGGTTTAATTGGAAGAATTTTGAAGTGCTCCTTTTGAAAACTTTGGACATTGTCTTTTGGACCTCTCGCCTGCCAAAGAATCCCATAAGCATATACCAAAACATTAGTTATATCCTGCTTGCATCAGCACTTCAAGTTATCAGTCATTGTTGAAGATGCTGAAAACCCAAACCAGTCTGCCCAGGATTTTCCCTATTGGCCTTTTTTGTTGTTGTAATGATCCTTCTGTACACATTTCTGTTCACAGCAGAGAGGTGTCTGATGGTTCATTTACTAAGACAAACTTCTCAATGACATATTGTTTTCTTTTTGTGCTGGCTAGGCAAGCAGTATGTCAGTATTCTTCTGTGTCCTAGGGTTGATGATTTGATATCTGTAGTTAGCAAGCAACCAGATATTGTATAGAAATAGTTGGAGGAAAATGCTAGTGTACCAAAGGCCCTGCATTCTGAAACTTTCTTCAGACTTTAATTTGACTAGGGTCAATCCACAGGAAGTTCAGCACAACATTGAAAACTCCAAGTATTCTACTCTACGCATGGACTACAGTACGTTATGATGTCTACCACCTTTCTCCGCTGCACATAAAAGCAGTCATGTTTACAAATATGGATATATTACTGCTCAGCAGCACAAATTAACCAAAATGATGCCCATGTCAGGTTTTTTAAAATAGTTGCAAAATAAAATGCAAACCAATAATGAATGAATACATAGGATATGTGAAATGTTAAAATAGATTTTTCAAACCATCAGTCATAGAAATTATTATTTAAAATAATTGTGGCTGGAAATACAAACCTATTCCGTCAGTGTTGAAAAAGCTATCTGGAAGTTGCTTTACTGGCTTCCCAGAGGCATTGAGCAGAGGAGACCAAACCTTTCTAATGGTCAAAGACAGTATGAACATGTGCCATTGGGAAGTCCTTTCTGTAGGCAGTTTTTATTTAGTGGTGTTCATTCTCCACCTTTTGGTGAGGGGCCCGAGGATGACTAGACTGAAAAGAATTTGGGAATCGACTGAAGTCCATGGCTCAAGGATAGAGCACATTGAGACATCCACACGCAAGGAGCCTGGAGTAAAATAAAAATCAGTCCTGGAGCAAGATCTATGAATGCAAGATTGAACATTGTAATCATTGTTTCATTGTTATCCATGATGTCTGTCCTTGGGGATATGTCATTGACATTAGCTTTATCCAGTGCCCAAGATCTCTCCAGAATGGGATGTAATTCCAGATGACATACACAACTCAAGTCAGTGAGAAGTTGCGTTTTTGAAGAAAGGAGACTGGACCCTGCTGATGTTCAGAGCAGAAATGAAGCCTGTTACCAAATTAGACCCTACAGTTTTATGCTTTTCAAAAATGTACCTGCCTTCCATGTCTACCTCAGACTTTCAAGATTGTACATTGGAGAGGTCACTTGCAGAGAAGTGCTACTTTACATTTCTTGGAGAAGAATAAAGAGACAGGCAGTGTATTGGGATAGAAAAGTCCTCTTCATGGTAACTGACATGCACCCCTGCCCTGAGTGCCCAACTATACTGATAGCTGGATCCCTAATGCTGATGTTTGTTGTCATAGCTCAACATGGATCATGTGTGTGTAGCATGACATAGGCCTGTCACAATTATTTTGGTCTTGTGGACCCTCATAGTTATATAAGGATAGTGCCTTCATCAGGAGTTAAGCAGTATGGTCCCAGTGGTGGCAGCATACCGTGTAGTGATCAGTAAGAGTGAACAGGTCGTTTTTAACCTATGTCACTGGAGTGAGGCCTACCGACCTACTCATTTTTTAAGGTTCAGCTACTGTGTACTTATTTTTCCCTTTGGCCTACCTACATTGACTGGATGTGAAGTACTGCACAGTGCATGATGTATGTGTGCCTGGTCAGTGTACAAAAGAAGGATAGGTCAATGCTACACCGTGCATTCATGGTGAGTGCCTTTACTGGGTTATGTGAACCTTCAAGAAGAGCATTACATGAAGCACGTAGTGCTCTGCTGCGAGTACATGGGGACTGCACAAACTGGGTATATGTGCACCTGCTAGGAGTAGATTACGTGAATGGTGTAGCACTCGGACAATGTGTGTGCTGGGTGTTTGAGCTCCTGACAGTGTCACAGTAGAGAAAGACTGCTTTGTTGTGCAATACATTCAGAGTGATTGTGTATGCTGACTGTATGTGTGCCTGTGGTGGCACACTACATGGTAGTAACAGTGCTGCACAGTCTGTGTACTATATATACCTGCACTGAGTGCACTGGTGCCTATAATAGTACTTAGAGGATCCTGTGTTCCATTTTGGGAGACTCAAGCCTGCATGGTGAAGACATGAGTAGGCAAAGGATTTGTGTATTGCTGCATTCCTGTGAACTGGGTGGGACACACTGGGGAAGGGAGAATGAGGCTCTTCTGTACACTTCAAAGGGTGATCTTTGGTTCAGAGAGGGATAGCAAGGAAGAGACCTGAACAAATCTCAGGAAGAAGATGGGGCAGACAGGGGAATCATAAAGGATAGGGCTGGAAGCCCAAGACTAACCTTTTGATGCACATTTCACGGTGGCTGACATCCAGGTGTGAACTTCAGTCCTTCCCATGGCCTGTGCGGTAGGACTATCAGCTTAGGGTTTTCTCCTGCTGTGGAAAGTGGCTTTTCAAGAGGAAGAAGGAAAGGAGTAGTATGACCAGATATCCACCGTTGTCACTTGGTGCTTTTTGGTTCTCTTTGTACTAAAAGATTTCAACTTGCATATCTCCAGTACCACTTGATGAATTTTATTTTTTTTGTCTTGTTTTATTTATTAAAATGTACTCTATGTTTCCAAACTGGTGTGGGATTTTTGTGGTGTTGTATTTCACTTTATTACTGCTTGAAGTGATACATAAATACTTTGCACTTAGCCTCTAAGTTAAACCTGACGGCTCTGTGTCAAGCTACCAGAGAGTTGAGGACACATTTATTTTCGAGTTGCTAGCCCCTCATCCTGACAAGGATTGTGGTTGCTGCTTGAGTAGAGTTTTACCACCCCCCTCACAGTAACTCAATTTCTTACATTGGTGATCAATAGTGAGGATCTGGACTTGAGTTTGTGAAGTGTTATGCAGACATTTTGTGTTACACTGAAAATCCCAGATAAATAAACTAAGACCAATTCAAGTTTTAAATGCTCCTTGATTGGCATTTTGCCCTAAATTCATCCGTGCCCTACCTGACTGTTTTTGCTTGCGATTTCACCTGCAAAGATGGAAACTGAGCTCCTCAACCTGGAGAACTACACAGTGGCTGAGCAAAAAAAAATGTAAGGAAAGGGTGCTGCCACCAAAAGGAGCACAAAGAAGATGGAGCTCCAAAAGGTGTTGAGGGCAGGAGCAGACCCCACCAACTGCTATTAAGTGGAGGACCAGGCTAGGGAGGATGATGTGGAGGAGCCAGAACAGGGCCTGAATACCAGCCCTGAGTTGCAGCAGTTAGCTAGGGGGATGAATTGACCTCTGAGTTTGAATACTGGACAGAGCAGAGAGCAGCGTGTCTTCTCTAGGCCTGTCCACAGAGGAGTTGGTAGACAGGAAGGCAGAGAGGGGGATTGATGGCAGATGGCCCAGTTGAAAATGGAGGACAGAAAACGTGCATCGAAGAAAGAATTGCTTTGGAGCAGTTGCCTCATCAAAGGAGCCTTATAAAGTTGGACATCAAGGCCAGACAGGAGGGGCCCAGCAGGGATGGTGGCAGCTTTCCTATAGTTCCCTCTGGAGATAAGAGGGTCCTTATTTCTAAAGGTCTGGGGCCTGACTTTGTTTTGGGTATGATGTTGACAAGTGGTTTGAAGTTTATGAGATGGGTTTACAGAAGTATATGATCCCTGAGGAAGATTGGAATGCTAGCCTCTGAAGGCATGTCTCTAGCAAGGAAAGGGCCACTTTACTGGCTTTAGAGAAGGAGGATAGGAAGAGGTATTCCCCATGAAGGATATCCTTGTAAGGAAATATGGCCTCACCCCGAGAAGTACAGACAGAAGTTTAGGAAAAGACAGAACCTACCCCATCAGTCCTTAGTGGATTGTGTGGATTCCTTTTACAAGGCAAAGGATGGTTGGGCAAAAAGCAATGAAATAAATGATTACTAGGGGCTGTACAGTTTCATTACAACAGAGCACATGTTCATTCTTTGTCTTGCAGATCTGCTCCAACACCTTATTGATTGTAAGCTCACTAACCCCAGGGCGCTTGCGAAGGAGACGGACCACAGGCTCAGCACCAGGGTCCATAAGAAGGCATTGGGGGGGAGGATCACCATAAGGGTGAGCAGAGTCCCCGTCAAGGAGAGGGAGACAAACATAAAAACAAGGACAGCCAGTCCAGGCCCCCTCTGACCAGAAATGAGCAACCAAGGACGGATTTAGAGGTATCAAACCCTCATCAGCCAGGCTAGCTTTAATCCAGTGGCATAGCAAGCACAAACCTATGTCTGGGCATACCCTTCTCACTTAGAGCGACAAAAGGAACAAGCATTTTCAACGCAATGGGTCTCGCATTTGTGCGAGTTAGAGCTATTAGCGTTGTAAAACAAAAAAAACACAGCGCTATCACGCTATGTAAAATGCAGTGCTACCACGCTGCGTGGAAAATAAAAAGATAAAGTAGTCCGGACTCCAGGCTGAAAACATCGAGCCTCGTATTTTTTCGTACTTTACCGGTGCTGTGTAGGTGGGCTAAACACCGGAAAAGGCATGAAGTATGCACACCTTTCACAAATGAAAGCAAGCAGATTTTAAAAGGCAAGCCCAAAGAGAGATTACAGAATGGATGGACCACTTTAGGCTCACCCATAAAAAGGACAGATGATGGACAGAATGTTGAAGGAATCAAACATTCACCCCCAATCAGAGATCTGGACTTTAGCCATCATATTTTTTCTCGCCATGCCATTCCGGTTTGGACCTATATATATGCAAGTTAGTCTTGACCCTGCACACCATGGGACCAGTGCAGCCCAAACTGGCAGGACAGGTCCTTCCTGGACCGGAAATAGGAATCCTGGGCACTGCTTCGCAATTCATAAAAAAATCGGTTAGGGGAGATTATCCCTTAACAGGGAAACATTGCTGCAGGCAATGACACACCTGGGACAGTGTCATCATTTCTGACTCCTTGATTTACTACTTACATAAAATTGAATTGAGGAATATGACAACTGCATTTACTTTAGAGCAAAGATCAGTGAGGAGTGAACCAAAACAAAGAGCTACTTCATAATATTAATAAATGATATTCATCAACAAAAACTATCCAATATATATCAATAAGACTAATTGTGTATGTCTTAAAAAAAAAAATATATATGTACATTCCCGCCGTCAGAATACCACTGCGCGGTCAGAAGACCGCCGTGGTAATTCTGAGTTTCCCGCTGGGCTGGCGGGCATCCGCCAGAAGGCCGCCCGCCAGCCCAGCGGGAAACCCCCTTCCATGAGGATGCCGGCTCCGAATGGAGCCGGCGGAGTGGGAGGGGTGCGACGGGTGCAGTTGCACCCGTCGCGATTTTCAGTGTCTGCTTGGCAGACACTGAAAATCTTGGTGGGGCCCTGTTAGGGGGCCCCTGCAGTGCCCATGCCATTGGCATGGGCCCTGCAGGGGCCCCCAGGGGCCCCACGATACCCGTTACCGCCAGCCAGGTTCTGGCAGTCAAAACCGCCAGAACCAGGCTGGCGGTAAGGGGGTCGGAATCCCCATGGCGGATTCCCTTGGGCAGCGGGAAACCGGCGGGATACCGCCGGTTTCCCGTTTCTGACCGCGGCTGTACCGCCACGGTCAGAATGCCCATGGATGCACCGCCAGCCTGTTGGCGGTGCATCCGCGGTCCCGGCCCTTGGGGTAGGTAACCGCCAGGGTCGGAATGACCCCCTATGTCTTTAGTCTAGACTACAACAGTAGTCTCATCTATATCTCTATGAAATAATAAATCAAGAACTATGAGATTATATTAACTATATATGATTTTACTAAATAGAATAACAAAATAAACAAAAACCAATATATGGCAAGAAAGACTACATAGTAACCTCAATCACTCCACATTCATACTGAAAAAAGCTACACATGGATGTGCCATAACAAATACAACAAAGAACAAATCATGAACTTAAATAGACAAATGTTACGTGCCTATATACACACAGAAAAATGTATAAAAATAGAATATGATATAATAACAATTCCGATTAATAATACAATAGCAACCCAGAGCCTACGCGTGTTTTGGTAATCCTCTTATATAGAGGCTACCTTCATCAGGGCAGTTCTCAATCAGCTAACTCAATATTGGTGTAGACACAGTAATCAGACGATCTTGTGTCTCATTGTTCCGAGTTCAGGATGTATATCACAATGATGGATGATATGTAGTACAAACAAATATATACATAGCCATATAAATAATATAAATAGTAACCTTGAATATAGGGAGTCCGAGAGCCCATGACCAAGAGTGCATAAGCTGAAGTGCTGATACACCAAGTATATAAAACCAATATATACAAAAACCCAGGTGGAGTTAGTATAATGGCTGCTGCCTGTGGGTATAGAAATATAACACCCAAAGGTGACTGAAGTTTTAAATATAAGTGAACAAGAGCAACTAATAAAGATAAAGAGAAAATACATTTGAGAATAATAGAAAGAATAAATAAATAAACAAAAGAGAAAGGATAAAGAAAAAAGGAAAAAGAAAAAAAAAAGGAAAAAGATCACGTAATAGAAATAGCTGCAATGAGGCGATGATATGAGGTCTCTCCAATAAAATGACCATAACTCAAAAGGGAATAGAAAAAGTAACTTTCTTGGCTATTCCCGATATTGAAGAAATAAAGATGCACAGATATTATCTATCAGGAAAGACCAGGATGCACGTTAGAAAAAGCAAATATAAAGGAATCCAGTAGCATTTATTTAGAAAATATATAGTTATTTGAAATTGATTCACCTTCAAATTATTTCAGTGCCTCCTCTATCCGAGTCCATGTTTCCCCCAAACAGATAGAGTACACCATATGCCTTGTGTGTTTTCTAAGTCTTATGGGAAAGAAACAGAAGAAAAAAGAGTAAAGAAAAAATGAAAATTCTTAGAGCACAATGTCTCTGTACAAAACCTAAACTAGTCAGTTACACAATAAGGTGGAGGCAATATGTAATCAAATGCCGACCCTGATCGGCCTTCTTACCTAAAATAACTGCGAGCGCTCACATAGTTATTAGCGCAAACGCCGGTGAAGAACGCTTTGTTTTATCGATGCGGTCACATGGCTACACGTCATTTGACGCTAACCTAAACCAGAACAGGGGCTACCGCGGACAGGAATGGCGGTCATCTTGAGGTGAAATTACTTACTTTATCAATGACTAGCCTATACCCAAATCAGTCCTCTTACCTGGAATGCGGGCAAACGCGCACTTGGTTATGTATGCAAAACACCGATATGAAGTACTCCATGTTATGAATACGATCAAATAACTATGCATGATTAGACACTAGCATGCATACTGCGTAAGGGATAAAATGGGTGAAAATGGCCACCATCTTAAGATGGACTTACTGACATTATCCATAGCCTGCCTACACCCACATTGTTAAGATATATATGAATAGTATGTCTAAACTAAAGGATGAAATGATACCAGATAGGGTATCAACTGCCTATAAACTAAGAAAAACGAAAACATAAATAGATAAACTGTGACCAAAATGTTGATAACCATACATGGCCTTCAATGGGGCCCGTAGGGGATAGAGACAAAAAATCGAAGTGTCCCCATATAATTTACTATTGAATAATGTGAATGTAAAAGAAAATTGTGCATACATAGATCAATATCAGCCTAAATAGGTGGCTGCATACGAATCACTAAAAATAACACTTACTAATTAATAGTACAAGCCACCTATTGCTGTATGATAGAGCTTAGTCAATTAGAATGTACTGCAATACACAAATGAATACTGTATTTAACCAATAGCATTCTCCCAAGGGATACATTCATTCAACCCTTTGTTGTAAGTATCTAGGGTAAAAATCCAGCATACCTCTCATTTTTTCCCGATCTTGCTCTCCGCTGTTCCTCCTGATTTTTTTTATCTTTTCTAGAAAAGTCCATGTTACTTCTTCTATTTTGTGTCCTAAATTTCTCCAATGTTGGACCAAGGGAGCTCCCTCTCTGTTGTTGCATATGTTGGACATATGTTCAAGTACTCTAAGTCTTATTTCTCGTCCATTTTCTCCAACATAGCCCAAGGAACAGGGACAGCGAATCAAATAAACACAATTAGCTGTCCTGCAATTTTCATATCCTGAAGATTGTATTCCTTTTGATTCCATTGTAGTATATCTCCAACAATCGCTCCAGAACAAGCCTTGCATGTACCACACTTGTGGTTGCCTTTAACTGGCTTTTGTCCTCTAATGGACTTTTGACTGAAGTCTCCATCCTTAGGTAAACGTGCTCTGACTAGTTTGTTATAGATATTTAGATTTTTCATAAATGCAAATAAAGGGCGTTCTAGAATGGGTAGATCTTGATTACTGTTAAGTATATGCCAATTGTTTGAAATTATTTTCCTAATTCTCTCATTCAAGTTGGAGTGTTGTATAACACACACCATCTGAGATTTAGGATCTTTATTCTGTCTTTCAAACATACTCTCCCTATTATAATAATTTGCTCTTTTATAGGATTCCCTTATGATTCTTCTAGGGTATCCTCGTAATAGGAGTTTCTGCTGTAAAATATCAGCATGGTATTCAAAATCTCATACATTTGTACAATTTCTACGAATCCGTAGGAATTGACTGAAAGGTATTCCCTGTTTCCGACTTCTCGGATGGAAACTGTCAAAATGTAGTATGGTATTTTTAGCAGTGGGTTTCGTGTACAGGGACATCTCTAGTTGGAAATTGTTATGTCCTATCCAAATATCGAGAAACTCAACTTTCTCTCTACTTGTATGGATAGTGAACTATAAATTGGGGTCACATACATTGATCCATTCACAAAATTCCTTGAGTAGTTCATCAATATTTCGGGACCAGGATTGTATGTTTTCATAGAAAGGAACCATTTCATTGTAAATGTGAGTTTCTTCAAACTTATCAACATAGATGTTCGCTACACTAGGGGCACAAGCTGCCCCCATACTGACTCCTTTCTTTTGTTGGTACACATTCCCATCAAACTAAAAAAAAAAAAATCTTGAAGGACGATATTCAAACACTGTAAGATGAATCCAAAGTGTTCTGTCATACCTTCTTTGTCCAACAGGCTGGCAACTGCCTGCCAAGCTTCCCTCTGTGGTATATTAGTATACAAGGCATCTATGTCCATGGTAACTAAGATTTGGAAGGTCGGATTATATGAAGTACCTTCCAATTTGGAAATGATATGTCCAGTATCTCTAATATATGCAGGAAGGCAGGCCACTCTTGGTTTCAAAAACTTTTCAACATATTTGGATAAGGGTTCAGTAAGTGACCCTATTGTAGAGACAATAGGACGAAAAAGGGGATCCTCCTTATTTTTATGTATCTTTCGTACTCCATAAAGGACTGGAGTCATGGTTATTTGAGGATTAAGAAATTGGTATTCTTGTTCACAGATTAATCCTTTTTTGAGGGCCTCATCGCTTATTTTCTGAATTTCTTGTCTAACGTGTTTGCCAGCTGTTTTTGCCCTTTTTATAATGAGCTGGATCATTTAACATACACAATATCTTCAATTTATAGATATCAGTATCCATCAGGACTATGCTTCCCCCTTTGTCACAGGGTTTGATCATAGTGTGTTTATCCTTTTTCAACTTTACAAGAGCCTGTTGTTCACCTATGGATAGGTTGCATCGAGGTTTTGGAGTAAATCTAAACATAGTTCTAATTTTTTCCAAGCCAATTTTTTCAAATATCTTAACTTCCAGACCTACCATATCCATATGGGGAGTAAACGTTGAAACAAGTTTAAGTCCCAATAGATTTATCTCCGTGGTATCATTTCTACCTTCAAAAAATCTTTTGAGTCTAAGACGCCTAAAAAAGGCATGAAGATCAGACAACAATCAAAACCGATTTATAGGTACACTAGGGACAAATGATAGACCTTTCTTTAATAGTGTATCAGTATCAATGTCTACTGTGGTGGAACTAAGATTAAAGACTGGTATAGCATTTAATCCCTCCCATATTGTTGTCTTTGCATTTGTAATACATGTTGCGGATTGTCCGTGTTGTGGTATCTCCCTCTCTGGAAATTCCTGAATCTGGTCCTCTGTCCCCCTCTTCTGGCTAAAAAATAGTTAGAACGATTGGGCCCCTCATTTGGACCTGCTCTATTGCCATATTGGTTAAACTGATTTGAGTTTCCCTCTGCATCAGACTCAGACGTATCCGAAAATGTGACGATTTTCTTACTAGTCCAGAACTGCCGATCATGTTCTTGTACATTTTGTTGCTGATTTTGATGATATTTTTCTGACAAGTACGGGTAAGCTCTTTTGTTTGAAAGCCATCTGATATCCTTCCTTAACTTATCTGTCTTTCTTTCAATAAGATATAAATTGAAAGACTCAAGATCCTGGTTGATTGCTTCTATTTGTTTTTATGCTTCGTGGAGCGAATCTTGTGTTTTAAATTCATCTTCTAATGTTTGAATTTCCTTAAGCAGTACTTCCATCAACTCTCTGGCTGTCTCTACTATGAGAATCATCCAATCCCTTGAACAATGGTTGGATATTAATGACCATTTTTCCAGGAATTGTCTGATCTCTACAAAGAGACCTGGTATATTTCTTACTCTGAGGCCCGATGGAATGACCCCTGCTCTTAGGTATTCAAGGATAAAATCAGCATGCAACTTAGTGCGTTTGGCTTTTTTCCTCATTTCCATCAATTTGTACTATCCTTCTTTAGGTTGATTGAAACCAAAGGTTGCCCCAGTACCCAATCTGGGTTGTTCCAGCAACTTAGAAAGATCATCCTCACTAAAACCAAATGTCTTAATAGTGTCCATATTATGGGTGAACTATTATCTTATAGAATCGAAGAAAAGCACATATAGGGAGATGGTTCCTCACAATATATATCATATACCACATACAAATATCTATTCCCTGGTTGCGCTACTTTATTAATGTCAGGGAATGCCATTTGTTGTTTACTCAAAGATCAGTGAGCACAAATCAGCTATACACAAAAAAAACACAGGCTCCTTTAGTCGAACATTGTCTGGAATTTTCGCATACCGAAAAGTATCTCACATAGACTATTTTTAGAGATAGTGGGAAACTTTAATTGTACAAATTCTAATAATTACAGAAAGAAGAGAGAAGTCTTTTGGATTTTCTATCTGGTTCTGTGAAAAAGCGCTTAAATGACAGGATACCATGGGGAGAATGCAATATAGGGAACCTCCAGTAGTTTTCTGAACTTTTTAAACTTTTTCGAACCATCTTTTGGCCCGGTGGTTGGTGATATGTCGGTTTGCAAGAGCTTGGGTCTGTAGGCCTTTTCTGTAATGTAGGTTTCTTGTAGTGGCTTATGGGTGACAATATGAGCATGGCAGGGTGACTACTCCCCAGAGATTTGTTTTAAATGTGAACGGCGTTACCAGATTATATGAGATTTTGTCATCGCCTAAAGACAGCCATCTATCCACTTAATTGGGGCAGTATTATTTTTTTAACTTTGGTATTGTCCTCCTTTTTAGAGGCATAGTAGCAATACCAATAGTTAATCTTTGTACTTGCTCCAAAATAACAGAGTTGTTCGTTAGATTGCTCTGAGCCCCCATCTTATTTTTAATATATATATTTTTTTACTTTCTTTTCTGACTCTTTATTGAAGTGTCCACGCATTCCTCACATATGTCTTTGTCCAGGTTACTCATGCTGTGCTCAGCATGGCTCCATGAGTATTTACGAGGTTATTATTACCGCATTAGGGTTAAAATCTATGGCTTTGTCTATGAGCGCTATAGCCATTTGGTAGTTTACAACATAATGTTGGCATTACGCTTGAGGACGCAAGCTATGTGGACAGTTGGCTTTGAAACTCAGGAAGGGTCCATTGCGTTTCATTGACCTGTTTTGAGCCCGCCTGGTCATTATAAGGTCATAAGAAACTTGCACGACATTTATGATCTATCTACTACAGCGTGAGCGCTTGTTCTACTCGAGCTCCATCAGGGCGGTTTTGAGGAATGCTGAGAGAAGGTTAATGAGGTAAGGGAAGTTTCGCTCTGCCGGTGAGGTGGAAATATGGAGTTATGCTATGTAGGTGTAGCTTACCTATATGATACTGATCGAGAGCTTTGTGTTCATGTTTGGCTTTTTTAGAGCAGTAGGAATTTTCAGGATCAAGTTTCCCTTCATTTGATAATTCCTGGGCAAAGGGAGGCACGTGACATCCTCCATTACAACATCAATGTGAAGGTATGTGGTGCTAGAGCTTGCAGCATTATTTAAATAATGAAGTTCAGATGCATTTTGTTTCCTCACTTTATTTGTGAGTGAGAGCTGGTGTGTGACCGGTATGTTTCTTTTTAATTTGTTTTAGGATAGCGGTAAAGAAACTGTAGGAGGTTTCTACTCAGGCCTCGAATGTAGTGACGGAATTATTGCAAGCAGTGAGACCTCGACTGACTGATATGTAAGAGTCAAATTATTCTAACACTTGAGATGAAAATGGGAATGTGTTCCATTATGTCTATATTTAGGTCATAGCAGCAGTCAGTCAGTCAGTCAGTCAAATAATTTTATTCGGCAATTGCCATAAAAGTACAAACCAAGACACATTTACCGATCTATAAATAGTATAAAATAAAACTTAAAACCATTACTAAAAACACCACATGAGCATCCAATCTGAAACCCCTTGACATACATAGATAAATATACTAGACATGATTAAAAATCACAAAGTCAGAAAAGTACAATTATTAGCTTTAAAATGATATACTATACGTACATAAATTTTTTAAAAAGGAGTAGGCCTTTTCCTAATACTTAAAGAAGCTGTGACAAAGTCTAATACATGATGACAAATTTGAATATCAGGCAATCTCTGAAGATATAGTAGGGCTTCCTTATAATGAATGGGTCTAAGAAGGCGTAACGTGGGTAAAATAAAGGCCCCTCTAGGAGCAGCATATAAAGGGCAAAAAAGAAAAAAGTGCAAAGTGCTCTGAGTTGATTTGGAGTCACAGGGACAAAGTGGTAAGTCCTTTTTCCAGAAACATGGTTCGGGGAAAGCTACCTTATAATGAATTAGATTAAGTCTAAAAAGTGTTAAAAAGGAAATTATTCTAAAACTTGAAAACCAAGTCAAATAGGGTTCAAGGCATGGAACGGTCACAATCCGAGAGTAGGAATCAAAAGATTTCATTTTCAGGGAACTATAAAATCTCAGCTCTGATATGTGCTTGGAGTAAGTAGACTTCAAAACAGACCTAGAGTTTGTGGTTAACAAATGAGGATAATCGAACATGTATCTAAGCCCTAGGTTCTCAAAAGAGTTTTGCAGAAACATAAGCCAGGGAATCCTCTTTGAATTTTCCAATTGTAGACAGTCAGAGATACAGTCTTGGACCAAACTTGCCATAGGGTTTGACCAACATCTGATCCAGAGCAGTAGGGGGGCCATAAAGACCCTGTCCTCCAAAAAGCACTGACCAAGTTCTTCATGGCAGATTATGTTTGCGGTGCATTTTGGAACCAACAATAATCTGCACAGGAATTTATTTTCAACACTCTGAAGAGACGGTATTTTATTATAGCCCCAGACGCCTGCCCCATAAAGGACTGATGCAGTGCATTTGGAATTGTAAAGAGTTTTCAACTGTGGAGGGGGTCTGTGACCTAGTTTATTTGAAAAGCGAAAAATTGCTTCGTTGTTCCTTATCAACTGTTGGAGCTTAAAATTAATGTGTGTCTTCCAGGACAAAGAAGAACTCATGTACATGCCTAGATAACAAAATTCTTTGACCTTATTAAGAGTATGCCTTCCCATAGTAAATTGTTTAGACTTTGTATTGCGTGGGCCACAAGTCATAACGAAAGTCTTGGGGTAATTTACTTTCAGATCAAGGTTCAGCATAAAATCATAAAATACATCCAGTAGTCCCTGTAAACCGTTTGCAGTACGAGCAATTAAAACTGCATCGTCAGCATATAATAAAACTGGAAGTTGTCTCTGGCCCATCTTCGGTATGTCCTTTGCATGTTTTAACAGTGAATCATAGAGCCCATTAATGTAAATCAGAAAAAGAAAAGGGGCTAAGATACATCCCTGCCTTACACCCCTAGTTGACGGGATGGGGGACGTTCTCTGCCCATGTGAGCCGGCCTGAACAGAAATCGTTAGGTCTGTGTGTAGGCGTTTAATAAGCTCCAATAGAGGCAGATCGCAGCCTAAGGCTTCCAAAATTTGCCATAACTTTGACCTATTAACCATATCAAAGGCACTGGTTAGATCAATGAAAGCCATGTGAATAGACTCTTTTTTGACTGTCACGTATTTGCTGAGTATCAGCTGCAAGTTTAAGACTTGCTCAACTGTGCCTACACCAGGTCTGAAACCAAATTGAATAGGGGATAAAATCTGGGCCTCGGACACCCAATCTTCTAAACGGGACAGGATCACGCTACCAAAAATCTTTGCCGTTGAATCGATAAGAGAAATTGGTCTGTAACAAGAAGGATCTTGTCTATTTCCTTTTTTGAAAATAGGAACAATAATAGCCGATTTCCATGAGCGGGGCACGTTACGATTTACCACACTATTCAACACATTTGTAACTAACGGACCCCAAAGATCAATTTCTGATTTAAAAAGATCAGTGGGAACCCCATTGGGGCCAGGAGCTTTTCCCTGCCTTGATCTATCAATTGCATTTTTGACCTCATGGAGGTCAAAAATAATGTTTGGGGCCTTAGTTTTGGAGCCTCCTCCCAGCCCCTCGCCCTGCCCCGCGCCACTCACCTTCTCTCCTGCTCCTGCTTCTTTTCCTCCTCTCTGTCTCTTCCTCCTCGCTCCCCCTCTGCAATCTTCTTCTGTGTTCTTCTGTTCTTCTCTTCTGTTCTTCTGTTCTTCCCTTCTGTTCTTCTGTGTTCTTCCGGTCTTCTGTGTTCTTCTTCTCTGTTCTTCTCGGTGCTTCTGTGTTCTTCTTCTCGGTTCTTCTGTGTTCTTCTGTGTTCTTCTCTGTTCTTCTCTGTTCTTCTGCTCTTCCGATCTTCTGTGCCTCTGTCTTCTGGTCTTCTGTTCTTCTGTCTTCTGTTCTTCTGTTCTTCTGTCTTCTGTTCTTCTGTCTTCTGTTCTTCTGTTCTCCTGTCTTCGGCTCTTCTACCTCCTCCGTCTTCTTCCCCCGAGCCTGCCCTCCTGCTCCTTCCTCATCCCCCTCCCTCACTCGCCTCCCCCTCTCTCACCCCTAGCTAACCCGTTCGCTATCTACCTCCCTCACTCCTACTATCTTCCTATCTCTCTAGCTCCCTATCTCACTATCTAACTCCCCCACTCTCCACCTCCTCCTACCTACCTATCTGTCTATCTATCTATTTCCCTATCTATCGACTTCTCTATCTATTTTCTCTATCTATTTCTCTATCTCTCCCCCCCTCCCGCCACCCCCTCTACTACCTATCTCCCAATCCTCTCACTCTACCTCTCTCCCTCACCCACCTCTACAACCCCCCCTCCCCTATCTTCACAACCCTACTCCTATCTCTCTCCCTAATCTCCAAACCTCCTAACACTCACCCTCCTCCACCCTAAACCCCCTCCCCCAGCTCCTCTCACTCTACCTGTCCCCCCCCCTCCCTCGCGCTTTCCCGCCGCGACCTCCTGCACGCCCCCGCCCCCCAGCTCCCATTCGCCCCCAGCTGACCCCTCCCCCCCCTCCTACCTCTTATGGCGGCTGCTGCGCGACAGTGGTAGCGACCCTTGACCCAAGGGTAGGTCGCTCCCCCTGCCGCTGCAGCTCCTCCAAGTTCCCGAGTTCCTGTGTTCCTGAGACCCACCTAACTGTAAGTACCCCCCTCCTCCCAGCCCCTCGCCCTGCCCCGCGCCACTCACCTTCTCTCCTGCTCCTGCTTCTTTTCCTCCTCTCTGTCTCTTCCTCCTCGCTCCCCCTCTGCAATCTTCTTCTGTGTTCTTCTGTTCTTCTCTTCTGTTCTTCTGTTCTTCCCTTCTGTTCTTTTGTGTTCTTCCGGTCTTCTGTGTTCTTCTTCTCTGTTCTTCTCGGTGCTTCTGTGTTCTTCTTCTCGGTTCTTCTGTGTTCTTCTGTGTTCTTCTCTGTTCTTCTCTGTTCTTCTGCTCTTCCGATCTTCTGTGCCTCTGTCTTCTGGTCTTCTGTTCTTCTGTCTTCTGTTCTTCTGTTCTTCTGTCTTCTGTTCTTCTGTCTTCTGTTCTTCTGTTCTCCTGTCTTCGGCTCTTCTACCTCCTCCGTCTTCTTCCCCCGAGCCTGCCCTCCTGCTCCTTCCTCATCCCCCTCCCTCACTCGCCTCCCCCTCTCTCACCCTAGCTAACCCGTTCGCTATCTACCTCCCTCACTCCTACTATCTTCCTATCTCTCTAGCTCCCTATCTCACTATCTAACTCCCCCACTCTCCACCTCCTCCTACCTACCTATCTGTCTATCTATCTATTTCCCTATCTATCGACTTCTCTATCTATTTTCTCTATCTATTTCTCTATCTCTCCCCCCCTCCCGCCACCCCCTCTACTACCTATCTCCCTATCCTCTCACTCTACCTCTCTCCCTCACCCACCTCTACAACCCCCCCTCCCCTATCTTCACAACCCTACTCCTATCTCTCTCCCTAATCTCCAAACCTCCTATCACTCACCCTCCTCCACCCTAAACCCCCTCCCCCAGCTCCTCTCACTCTACCTGTCCCCCCCCTCCCTCACGCTTTCCCGCCGCGACCTCCTGCACGCCCCCGCCCCCCAGCTCCCATTCGCCCCCAGCTGACCCCTCCCCCCCCCTCCTACCTCTTATGGCGGCCGCTGCTGCTGCAAACGCATCTTCCACCACGCAACTACCACGACCACAAGCCCACGCGCCATCAACCACCTCAAGTGCATCCTGATCAACGCTCGTTCCGTCCACAAGCACGCCGTTGAACTTTGGGACCTCCTGGACTCCACAGCCCCGGACGTCGCCTTCATCACGGAGACATGGATGAACGCCTCCTCTGCTCCAGACATCGCTACCGCCATCCCCGAAGGCTACAAGATCTCCAGAAAAGACCGCACCAACCAAGTAGGAGGAGGTGTCGCCATCGTCTTCAAAGACTCCATCAGCGTCACCACCTCCACTGAAGACTCCCCTCTCGCCGCTGAACACCTGCATTTTCAGATTCGCACCGACCCAAGGACCACCCTCAGAGGATCCCTCGTCTACCGTCCTCCCGGACCTCGCGCCTCTTTCAGCGACGCCATCGCCGACTTCATCTCCCAGCACGCCCTCGCCTCACCGGACTACATCCTCCTAGGCGACCTCAACTTCCATCTGGAACAAAACAACGACCCCAACACCACCACCCTGCTCGACAACCTCGCCAACCTCGGCCTCAAACAACTGGTGAACACCGCCACCCACATCGCCGGACACACGCTCGACTCTATCTTCTCCGCCAGCAAACACATCTTCTTCAGCCACACCTCTGCCCTACACTGGACCGACCACAGCTGCGTCCACTTCACATTCCGACGCGAGACCTCCCACCTCCGCACTCAACCCACCCCTCGTCGACAGTGGAACAAGATCCCTGAAGAGCAACTCTTCTCCGCTCTCGCCGCCAACCAACCCACCCTCACCACCGACCCCAACGACGCAGCTCTCAACCTCACAAACTGGATCTCCAACTGCGCTGACAACCTTGCTCCCCTCAAACGCACGCATCGACAGACCAACACCAAAAAACCTCTCTGGTTCTCTGACACCCTCAAAGAATCAAAGAAAACTTGTCGTGCCCTTGAGAAGGCCTGGCGCAAGGACCACACCGCTGACAACATGACCGCCCTCAAGAACGCTACACGCGAACACCACCACCTGATCCGCACTGCCAAAAGGAACTTTTTCCCCGACAGACTAGACAAAAACAGCCACAACAGCAGAGAACTCTTCAGCATCGTCAAAGAGTTCTCCAACCCCAGCGCCAGCGCCAACGCCGTCACGCCCTCACAGGATTTGTGCGAATCCCTCGCCACTTTCTTCCATCGCAAGATCAGCGACCTCCACGACAGCTTCGGACACCAGACCCAACCATACACCACTGAACCCGCTTCCCCGGACATCACCCTCAACAACTGGACCCACATCAACACGGAAGAAACCAAATCCATCATGAACTCTATCCACTCCGGCGCCCCTTCGGACCCCTGCCCGCACTTCATCTTTAACAAAGCCGACGACATCATCGCCCCGCACCTCCAGACCGTCATCAACTCTTCTTTTTCTTCTGCTACCTTCCCCGAATGCTGGAAGCACGCTGAAGTCAACGCCCTACTAAAGAAACCTACGGCTGACCCAAGCGACCTGAAAAACTTCCGCCCCATCTCTCTTCTACCTTTCCCAGCCAAGGTAATAGAAAAGACCGTCAACAAACAGCTGACCACCTTCCTGGAAGACAACAACCTGCTCGACCCTTCACAAACCGGATTCCGAACCAACCACAGCACGGAAACCGCCCTCATCTCAGTCACAGACGACATCAGAACCCTGATGGACAACGGTGAAACAGTCGCCCTCATTCTCCTCGACCTCTCGGCTGCCTTTGACACCGTCTGTCACCGCACCCTAATCACCCGCCTACGCTCCACCGGGATCCAAGGCCAGGCCCTGGACTGGATCGCCTCCTTCCTCGCTAACCGCTCCCAAAGAGTTTACCTCCCTCCGTTTCGCTCAGAACCCACCAAGATCATCTGCGGCGTACCTCAAGGCTCATCGCTCAGCCCGACACTCTTCAATGTCTACATGAGCCCCCTCGCCGACATCGTACGCAAGCACGACATCATCATCACCTCCTACGCCGACGACACCCAACTTGTACTCTCCCTCACCAAGGACCCCGCCAGCGCCAAGACCAACCTACAAGAGGGTATGAAGGACGTCGCAGATTGGATGAGGCTCAGCCGCCTAAAGCTGAACTCTGAAAAAACGGAAGTCCTCATCCTCGGCAACACCCCGTCCGCCTGGGACGACTCCTGGTGGCCCACGGCCCTCGGCACCGCACCGACCCCCGCAGACCACGCCCGCAACCTCGGCTTCATCTTGGACCCTCTTCTCACCATGACCAAGCAAGTCAACGCCGTGTCCTCCGCCTGCTTCCTCACTCTCCGCATGCTCCGCAAGATCTTCCGCTGGATCCCCGCCGACACCAGAAAAACCGTGACCCACGCCCTTGTCACGAGTCGCCTGGACTACGGCAACACCCTCTACGCCGGGACCACCGCCAAACTCCAAAACCGCCTGCAACGCATCCAAAACGCCTCGGCCCGCCTCATCCTCGACGTACCCCGCAACAGCCACATCTCCGCACACCTGAGACACCTGCATTGGCTCCCAGTCAGCAAAAGGATCACCTTCCGTCTTCTCACCCACGCACACAAAGCCCTCCACAACAAGGGACCGGAATACCTCAACAGACGCCTCAGCTTCTACGTCCCCACCCGCCCCCTCCGCTCCGCTGGCCTCGCACTTGCTGCCGTCCCTCGCACCCGCCGCTCCACGGCGGGTGGGAGATCTTTCTCCTTCCTGGCGGCCAAGACCTGGAACTCCCTCCCCACCAGCCTCAGGACCACCCAGGACCACTCCGCTTTCCGGAGACTCCTAAAGACTTGGCTGTTCGAGCAGCGATAACCCCCCTTTCCCCCCTAGCGCCTTGAGACCCGCACGGGTGAGTAGCGCGCTTTATAAATGTTAATGATTTGATTTGATAAAATAAAAGGTGCAGAAGGATTTACATGCAAATTCTCATAGCAGCAGTCATTAGATGCTTTATGAAGGTTTGCATGGTCTGGTGGTACAACACATAAAGGTGTTTGCTTTGTTAATGTTGGTGCACATTAGGGTCATTATGTGGGTTGTCTGTGTGAATCTGTGTTGAACGTCTTTGGTTGTGGCCTATCTATGAGCATCTTTTTCAGATTTGGGGGCCTGATTTAGATCTTCATAACCATGCAGAGGCAGTCCCAAGTACTATGTCAGGCGGATGGTGTTTCACCCACCTTTTTTAGATATATGGCTGTGCAGCTGCTGACATCGTTGATGGAGTGCTCTCCATCACGCCAGCTGTGTCTTGCAGCTAACACAGTGGACTTCAATGTTGCTGATTACCACTTCGTCGCCATCATGACTGCGTGAATCCACCAACCATATTTAGATAACACAGCTGTGCTGGTTCTGTATCAGTGGGGGGCCCATGATGGTGGGAGTCGCTTGTGGAACCCTTTAGGCATTGTATCATGGATATGGCTATTGGTTGGATTCTAGCAGCCCACACCTAATGTATACTGGACAATTGTGCACACCTGCAAAACACAGTATAAAACACTCCATTTCAAACCAAGATTCTTTGCCATTCCACAGCAGAACATCATTTTCTGGCAGAAATTGCCACACAGAAGCCAGTTTTTGTATGTTTGTATCTCCCTGTGTACTATATGTTACTATTATATTTTTGATTTTCTTTAAACTTTGGGGGAAGTAGCTTTTTTTGAACCCATTCAGAATGGCAGGGAGAGGACATCCACGTTTCACAAAAGGAGAATTGTCAGTCATGGTGGTTGAAATTATTAGAGTAGAGCCACAAATATTTGTAGCGCAGATACACAATACTACAAATTCTCAGAAAAGGCAAATGTGGGACAGAATAATCCACAGAGTGAATGCTGAGGCTAACAATCTGCACACACAGGAGGAAATTAAGAAACTGTAGAATCACCCGTGGGTGGAGGTTCCATTCCCTGGCCTCCAAGTGTAACCCAGAGGCCCAGAGGACTAGTGGTAGTTCTCCCAGCCCCCCATTGCAACTCTTTCCCTAGGAGAAGAAGGTCTTGCAGATCCTACATCCTGAAGGCTTGGCAGGAATCCCTGTTGGATTGGGGACTGTTAAGTTACACCAATGTATGTCTCACTAATCACATTTGGAGTTCTTGCCTTAGCTGTTCAGATCGCTTCTAAAAACCTTTCAAATCATATATTTTCAAACCTCATATTTAAAAATATCTTGTGTTATCCAAATTTGTGGCATCATGGTTGTTATAAGCTATTTAACAATGACCAATATGTACTGTCAGATTGTGTGCTATTCTCCATAGATCTCCCCTTGCATATGCCTTGTCCTTAGCTGTATCTCAAAGTAGGTTGTTTTATTTCACAAATCAGGTTCCAAACTCCATCCATATGCACATGAGGGTATAGTGCCGCTGTTGGCATGGTCACCCCTGACTTTTTGCCTAGTGTAGATGCCAACTTTGATCGGAAGTGTGCTGGGACCCTGTTAACTAGGCCCCAGCACCAGTGTACTTTCCCTAAAACTGTACTTTTGTTTCCACAATTGGCCCAGCTCTGGCACACAGTTAAGTCCTTTGTAAAAATGCACCCCTGTGGCCAGGGAAGTTCCCTAAGGGCTGCAGCACGTATTATGCCACCCTAAGGGACCCCTCGGTCAGTGCATGCACAATGCCTCACAGCTTGTGTGTGCTAGTGGGGAGAAAAGACAAAGGTGTCATTCCAACCCTGGTGGACGGTGTTAAAGCGGCGGTAAGACTGCCAACAGGCCGGCAGTAAAAATTTTGCAATTACGACTGTGGCGGAAACCGCCAACAAAGACAGCCACAGTAACACTCCGACCGCCACGGCGGTACAAACAAACAGCGCAGCGGTCACTGCCAACAGACAGGCGGGAGACAATGTACCTCCCACACTATTACAACCCACCAATCCGCCACCTTTTCCGGGGCGGATTCACCGCGGATAAAAACACGGCGGAAACAGGAATGCAAAGGGAAAATGCTCACCTCTACACACCCCACGAGGAACGAGGACACCATGGACCCGGAACTCCAAATTCTCCCTGCGATAGTCTTCCTGCTCCTGTACCAGGAGCACGAACGCTGGCGGCGAAGACCACGGTGAGTACTGCACCTACAACACAGGGGAGGGGGGATGGAAAAAACAGGAACACACACACGCAACACCCCCACCCCCACCCTCACCCACGACAACACACACACTAATGCATATTAATACATCACAGTTACACCTCCCAACCCCCCCCCGGAAGAATGCAAAGACTATAGCAAATGAGTGAAACCATTGTAATATATTAAAATCAAGTAGGCAAAATATATATATATACACCATGTACAAAATATATACCAAGCATAGAAGTCCAGGTAGTGCTCCAATTAAGTCTGTGGAACACTGGGCCCACACGGTATGGGCGAGGCCCACACAAGATCCCCGACCATGACGGAGAGAACACTGCAGGGGCATCAGATAGCAATAAAACAGGCACCTCAGGGGGAGAGAAAGGGGGGGCACCTCAGCCGGTTGAGTGCACAACGCCAAATCCATGAGGGGGCCACATGCCCACTGTTCCATCCTGGGGAGTGCAAAGCCACTGTCTCTCAAGTCTACACAGTGGGTGGGTTTCCCACTGTTCCATCCTGGGGAGTGCAAAGCCACAGTCTCTCAAGTCTATACAGTGGGTGGTTTGCCCAGTGTTTCATCCTGGGGAGTGCAAAGCCACAGTCTCTCAAGTCTCACAAGTGGGTGGGTTGCCCACTGTTCCATCCTGGGGAGTGCAAAGCCACAGTCTCTCAAGTCTCTACAGTGGGTGGGTTGACCACTGTTCCATCCTGGGGAGTGCAAAGCCACAGCCTCTCAAGTCTCTACAGTGGGTGGGTTGTCCACTGTTCCATCCTGGAGAGTGCAAAGCCACAGTCTCTCAAGTCTCTACAGTGGGTGGGTTGCCCACTGTTCCATTGAGGGGAGTGCAAAGCCACAGTCTCTCAAGTGGATAACAGTCTCCACTGGTTCTGGAGGGGGCCTTGTGCCCAGAGTGCTTCATCCTGCTAAGGACAGAGGTAGTGGATGGATCTCTCCACTGGTTCTGGAGGGGGCATGGTGCCCGGGTGCTTCATCCTGCTAAGGACAGAGGTAGTGGATGGATCTCTCCACTGGTTCTGGAGGGGGCTTTGTGTCCAGAGTGCTTCATTCTGCCCGTGACGGACACAGTATTGTCAGTGCCCTTGGCGCTCATAGGCCAGTGGTTCTTGAGGCGGCGGTGCCCTGTTCAGCGGTTCTTGAGGCGCCGGTGCCCTGTTCAGCAGTTCTTGAGGCGCCGGTGCCCTGTTTAGCGGTTCTTGAGGCGGTGGTGCCCTGTTCAGCGGTGCTTGAGGCGGCAGTGCCCTGTTCAGCGGTTCTTGAGGCGACGGTGCCCTGTTCAGCTGTTCTTGAGGTGGCGGTGCCCTGTTCAGCGGTTCCTGAGGCGGCGGTGCCCTGTTCAGCGGTTCTTGAGGCGGCGATGCTCTGTTCAGCGGTTCTTGAGGTGGCGGTGCCCTGTTCATCGGTGCTTGAGGCGGCGGTGCCCTGTTCAGCGGTTCTTGAGGCGGTGGTGCCCTGTTCAGCGGTTCTTGAGGTGACGGTGCCCTGTTCAGCGGTTCTTGAGGCAGCGGTGCCCTGTTCAGCGGTGCTTGGAGTGGCGGTCTCCATTGCAGTGACTCAGCTGATGGTGGTCCTTCATGACCCAGCGGGGCTTTTGCTAGCGGTCCTTCATGGCCCACCGGGCTTTTGCTGGCAGTCCTTCATGGCCTAGCGGGGCTTTTGCTGGTGATCCTTCATGGCCCAATGGGGCTGGTGCTGGCGGTGGCCTCCTGGGCAGCTGGGCTGGTGCTGGCGGTGGCCTCCTGGGCAGCTGGGATGATGGCGGTCTTCTCCGCTGTGCTGCTCTTCCCAGACTTGCTGACTTTCTTGTGGCCCGTCCCCACCTTGGAAGGTGTTGCAGCTGACTCCACACTCCCACCTGTACTCCTGGGAGCGGATTTGGTGGCTGGATTCTTCCCCCTCTCCCGCTGGGCACTGGCCAACTTCTGATGCTTGACAGGTGGGGGACTGTTTGTGCTGTGGCTCCGTGCCCCACTGGCTGCCGTGGTGGCCGGTGCACTCCAGATTCCGGTGACTACAGGCACCACTGGTCCCGGAGATGTTGTGGCTGAGGTGCTAGTTTGGGACCTAAGAGACGGACGGGGTGGGGGAGGTGTGGGAAAGAGGTCAAGGTTTGACAGGAAAGGTTTTTGGGAGACACTGGGACGGGTAGCTGGAGGGGGTTAGGGAGTGGAGGAAGAGGTTGGGGTTGTAGGAGGTGTTTGTTTGCTGACTTTGGGTGAATGTGCATGCACTGGAGGCCGTTGTGAGGTGGATGGCTGTTGGGTGTGTGTGTGTGCCTGTGCTTGTGTATCTTGGAAGGGGGCGTCACAGACACACTGGGAGAGGACACAGGGGACATGTGAATGGTAGTGGGTTGGTGACTGCACGTGAGCGGGGTGTGGTGGTGGGTGTACCGGTGATGGTAGTAGTGGCTGTAGAGGTAGTGCATGCAGGTGTGAGTGTAGACGAGACTGGGAGGAAGGAGGGAGACAAGGAGGAGGGGGACACAGTGGAGGCAGTGGATGTTGGTGTGTCTGCATGTGTCTGATGCTTGCGTGAGTGCCTGTGGAATGTGTGGTGCTTATGTTTGCCTGAGCTTCCCTTGTGTGTTGACGTGTGTGCATGCTGGTCTGTAGGTGTGCTTGGGATAGGCTGAGGTACAGGGGATTGGGTCTAGGTGGAGGAAGTTGTTGGGGGGAGGCTAGACACAGGGACAATGGCTGCCATCAGTGCAGAGGCCAGAGTCTGAAAAGCTCCCTGAAGGGTCGCTTGACCAGAATGAATGCCCTCCAGGAATGCATTTGTTTGTTGCAACTGCCTTTCTACACCCTGGATGGCATTCAAAATGGTAGACTGACAAAGAGTGAGGGACCTGAGGAGGTCAATGGCCTCCTCACTGAGGGCAGCAGGGGTGACTGGGGCAGGGCCTGAGGTGCCTGTGGTGAAGGTGATGCCCACCCTCCCAGGTGAGCGGGCATGGGGCGAAGGCTGAGGGGCTGCTTGGAGGGCGGTGCTGGAAGGGGGGGCGGTGGCTGTACCTGTAGATGGGGGGGGCACAGATGTTGCCGCCACCACAAGGGAGCTCCCATCAGAGGAAAAGTCCGTGGCACTGGTCTCAGCTCCTGTCCCCGCCGTGGAGCTCCCCTCGACCTCCGTCCTACTGGTGAAGTCCGAGTCCGTAGTGTGGCCCTCCATGGCCATGTGGGATGCAGCCCCCTCGTGCTCCGGTGCCACTGCTCCTCCGCCTGATGATGCTAATGCACACAAAAAAAGGGAGACCACATAAAGGGGGGGACGACAGAAGAAAGACATGTTGAGTGCATGCATTACCGCTACAGTTGGCGGACACGACAGACACACAAGCACCCTGCACTACGTCGCGCTCTTGGGCTCCACTGTTCAATCCCTAGGAAATGGCCTACTAGGCTATGGACGACATCTGTACACATGGCTGACACAGGGGCATGACTAGATGTAGTTGGCACTCTACAGAGGTGCGGTGGGGTGCCACATGGCGTGCCTTACAGTGGGACCTTGCCTACGGAACTCACCCTGGCCTAGGGAAACCCACAGCCCACCTCCCCCACCCAGACACCTCCACTGCGTGCAAAATCAGCAGAATGCGAGTGTACTCACCCCCTTGTGGCTGCTGTGATGCCCATCCAACTCTGGGTACGCCACCACCAGGATCCTGAACATCAGGGGGGTCATGGTGCGACGGGCACCCCTCCCACGTTAGGAGGCCATCCCCAGCTGAGCCTCCACCGTCTTCTTGCTACAGCGGCGAATGTCCTCCCATCTTTCCAGCAGCGGGTGCTCCGTCTGTGGTAGACCCCCAGGGTCCAGATGTCCTGGGCGATGTCACGCCAAATATTTTTTTTCTGGTGTGCGCTGACCTACATGATTTGTACAGGGGAAGAGAAAGTTATTACCAACTGCACCGTCAAAGTAATTGGCCCCCTTCTTTACCCTTGCCATGTGGCACATGCACTCACTGTCGTTTCATGCACGCCGCACTCTCTCCCCTTCCTTCTTACATCCACCACTCTCCACACAGGCATAGCCCATACAGCATGCTCCCAGTGTACATACCTGTTTGTCTGGAGGACCGTAGAGTAGCGTGTACTGGGGGAGGACCCCGTCCATGAGTTTCTCCAACTCCTCTGATGTGAAGGCAGGGGCCCTTTCCCCAGACGCACGAGCCATTGTCTCTTCCAGACCGAGTTCACAGCATCACTTGCAGTGTAGGTCCTCTCCTGTCGAAGATCAAGTATTGAGTGATTGAACAGATAGAAAATGGCGGTCACGTCCGCGGCGGTGTGTACCGTCACCGCCGGCGTACATCGTCATTGGCTCCTGGGTCCCATAGGGTCCAATGTTAACCAATGCAGCATTGCGCTGCGGTCTTCGACCGCCTACCGCGACGGTGTACAACACCAGCGCAGTTACCTCACATCCCATTGTCCCAATTTACAGGTCAGGCAGCCGCCATTTCAGGGGCCCGCATGGCTTAATTTTCAACTGCGTCACACATACCTAGGCCTAGACTCAACACACATACAGGCCACTTTTTAGATTATGAATGGTGTTCTCTGTAAACTGTGGGTACATACATCTGAGTTGTTTGACTCTGCTCGCTGTTGTCCTTCATAGGCACCATCCGCTGGGGCATGTGAGGAGATGGCGGCATCCTCCGGTGTACCGACCGTTGGTGGACCTGTCGACAATGGAGGAAAGACATGTGATTATCACCTACAGGCTTGACCATGCCACAATCCAGGAACTGTGTACCCATCTGGAGCCAGACCTGATGTCAGCTATCCCCCATCCCACAGGAATCCCCCCTCAAGTACAGGTGCTGTCAGTACTCCATTTCCTTGCAAGTGGGTCATTTCAAACAACAGTGGCCATAGCATCAGGGATGTCCCAGCCTATGTTTTCCAACGTGCTGTCCAGAGTGTTGTCTGCCCTGCTGAAGCACATGCGGAGCTACATCGTGTTCCCTCAGGTGGAGGACTTGCCTACAGTGAAAGGTGATTTCTATGCCCTGGGACATATCCCCAACATCATAGGTGCCATTGATGGGACACATGTTGCTTTGGTACCCCCCCACAGGAGTGAACAGCTGTACAGAATCCGGAAGAGTTATCATTCAATGAATGTACAGATGGTATGTTTGGCAGACCAGTACATCTCTTATGTGAATGCCATGTTCCCTGGCTCAGTGCATGACGCCTACATCCTGCGGAATAGCATCATCCCTTATGTGATGGGTCAACTCCAGAGGCACCGGGTGTGGCTATTAGGTGAGCACCTGGAAGCTAGTCAGTGGGAATGGTTGTGTGAGTCTAGGGATATCCCTCCAGGTTAGTTTGTGTCTAACAGTTGTCCTTCACCATTTGCAGGTGACTCTGCTTACCCCAACCTGTCATGGCTACTGACCACAGTGAGGAATCCCAGGACAAGGGCAGAGGAATGCTACAATGAGGCCCATGGGCGAACTAGGAGGGTGATCGAGCGGACCTTCGGCCTCATGAAGGCCAGGTTCAGGTGCCTCCATATGACAGGTGGATCCCTATTCTACTCACCAAAGAAGGTGTGCCAGATCATCGTGGCCTGCTGTATGCTTCACAACTTGGCTTTGCGACGACAGGTACCTTTTCTGCAGGAGGATGGTCCAGATGGCCGTGTTGTGGCAGCTGTGGAGCCTGTGGACAGTGAAGATGAGGAAGCAGAGTAAGAAGACATGGACAACAGGGACTCAGTGATCCAGCAATATTTCCAGTGAGACACAGGTAAGAATACAGACCTGCCTACTATATGTACTTTAACACTACTGCCTCTCTACTGTCTGTCGTTTTCACCCAGTGTATGGTCACTGAGTCGTCACTTTCCCTTACAATTTCACAGATGTGGGTCCCACTGTGTGACATCTGCTTTGATTCCTCATGGACTAGAGCTGTGTGACATAGGTATGTTGACATTACCAATGAAAAAGCTTTTTGCCACAGTTATTGTTAATACAGTATTCCAAAATCATAGACTGACTCATGATTGTTTTGTGCTTTAAGGGGGTAGCAAAATGGTGAGGGGTGATGGTGGAGGAATGTCCATGGCAGAGTCCAGTCTATTAGTCTCACAGGTGCGTTGCCCATATGGGCATTGGAAATGGAGCTGGGGCAGTTTGAGGATGGACAGGGTGACAAAGTGGGACAGTAGGATGACAATCAGGGTGGTCTTATTTCTTGGCGGGGGTCTTGGCATCATTCTCTGTCTTTGTCCTGGAGCTCAGGGACCGTTTGCGAGGTGGTTCTCCCTCTGCAGGGGGTGGGGTGCTGGTGTGGTGGTCCTGTGGTGGTGCCTCCTGTCCACTAGCGCCGGCGGAGGTGGTGGGCAGTTCATCGTCCAGGCTAGTGTCAGGGGCTCCTTGTAGTGCCACAGTGTCCCTCCTGGTGTTGAGTACTTCCTTCAGCACCCCTACGATGGTGCCCAGGGTGGAATTGATGGTTCTGAGTTCCTCCCTGAAGCCCATATACTGTTCCTCTTGCAGGCACTGGGTCTCCTGAAACTTGGCCAGTACCGTTGTCATCGTCTCTTGGGAGTGGTGGTAGGCTCTCATGATGGAGGAGAGGGCCTCGTGGTGAGTGGGTTCCCTGGGCCTGTCTGCCCCCTGTCGCACAGCAGCCCTCCCAGTTCCCCTGTGTTCCTGGGCCTCCGTCCCCTGGACCATGTGCCCACTACCACTGCCCCCAGGTCCCTGTTGTTGTTGGGGTTAGCCTGGGTTCCCTCTAGTGGTGGACACACTGCTGATTGACGTGTCCTGGGGACGGAGGTATGGGCTCAATGGGTGGGTGCTGTGCTGGTGTTTCCAGAGGGGGGAAGCTCTGTGGTGGTCTGTGACTGGGTGTGGGGAACCGACTGTCCCAAGGTTCCCGATGGGCCGGGCTGGTCATCTAGATCCAGTTGGACAAAGCTGCTGTAATCACTGTGGGCCTCCTCTGTTGGTGGTGTGGACATGTGTGGACCCTCCTGTCCGGTGACGTTGGGTAGGGGTCCTGCAGGGGTATAAAAGAATGTTTATTACATCTGTGTGTGTCATGGAGTGCAATGGATGGTTGAACATGTACCCCAGTGCTTGCATTCCTGTGTGGGACCTTGTGTGATGATGGTTTAGGGGGGTGTACGGGTATGTGCAGTGGGCATGCTTTAGTGATGGGTGTCCATGCTTTGTTGTTGCATGCAGGGCTTGGTGTTGGGATGGGTGGTTTGTGATGTTGGGACCTTTGTGAGGAGTTGGAGTGATGGGGGTGAGGGTGGGGGTATGTGATAGCATGCAGGAAGGGTGGGGGTTGCAATAGTTAAGGTTTGACTTACCAGAGTCCATTCATCCACCTACTCCTGCGAGGCCCTCAGGATTCAGAATCACCAAGACCTGTTCCTCCCATGTTGTTAGTTGTGGGGGAGGAGGTGGGGGTCCGCCGCCAGTCCACTGAACCGCCAGGTGGTGTCTTGAGACCACGGAACGCACCTTCCCCTGTAGGTCGTTCCATCTCTTCCTGATGTCTTCCTGATTTCTTGGGTGCTATCCCACTGCGTTAACCCTTTCCACTATTCTTCGCCATAGCTCCATCTTCCTTGCAATGGAGGTGTGCTGCACCTGTGCTCTGAATAGCTGTGGCTCTACCCGGATGATTTCCTCCACCATGACCCTGAGCTCCTCCTCCGAGAACCTGGGGTGTCTTTGCCGTGCCATGGAGTGGTTTAAGTGATGTGTGGGGTGGTGTGTGTGTGGTGATAAGTGTGCTGATATGTAGTGGTGTGTAGTGTGCGGTGTGTGGGAGTTATGTGGGTGATGGTGTTGTGTGCCTGTGGATGCTAGTGTTGTTGATGGTGGTGTCTCTCTCTGGCCTTCTTTCCGAATTTTTGGTCGTAGGGGTTTGTGGGTGATGTGGGTGTGTGTTTTATATTGTATTGAAAGTGTGGGAGTGGTGTGTGTATGTGTATCAGGAGTGTGTATTTTGAATTGTCCAATGTGGCTGTGTTTTGTAGGAGTGTGTGTATTTTGAGCGCGGAGGTGTGTACCGCCAATGGAATACCGCGGTTGAAAGACGGCCACATGGATTCGTGGGTCGTGATAGTGTGGGCGTATTTCTGTTTGCGTGATGGTGGAGGATTTGTTTTCGCCAGTTTATCACTGACCTTTGGTGTGGCGGACTTGTGTCGGTGTCTGAATTTTGGAGGATTCGAGCTTTGGGTTATAATAGCTGTGGTGGATTTCAGCTGCCGCGGTGGTGTGTTGGCGGTCTTCTGCATGGCGGTAAGCGGCATTTGCCACTAATGTTGTAATGGTGGCCTATATCTCATTTTGATATAGTATATACTGAGCCAGCTTCCTACAGTGCTTGTAAGTGGTAACTTAACCTAATCACTGTATACACATATGTGTGTACATATTGCAAATGTGTTCAATTTTCACTGTATTAATTCATATAGGTACATGTTAACCACTGTTTTCACAGTTATATGCAATAGTGTTTACAAATTACCACAATCACCATGATGCCCTCCTTTTGTCTCTGCAAAATAATAGTGCAATGTGATGTATCTCAACCTCCTTTTCCTTACACATATGGCCAAAAGTCAAAGCTTTAGCTAGCTGACATTCACCATTTCATGGTATGTATTGAAATTTCATCTGCTGTGTTGATGCAGTATGTAGTCACCTTTTTATCACTATATTGAATTGATCTACTTGCTTGCAGATTTCATAGTGAGTGGATTCAAAGGCTTCCAACCATGTCTGTGGTGTGCTGAATGCACGTAGTATTGATGCACACATTACTTTGCAATGTTCATACGAGGACCAATGCCACTAAATGCAATAAGTTGCACTATAGTTTGATTTTGAGGCTGCTAGGCCTTGCAGTGGCACAGCTCACAAATGTCCTCTTTATTATGTTTAGTTGTGTGGCTGGTAAGTGGAATGTACACTGTCTTTTTTCCATTTTACATTTCAGGACATCACTCCATTATTTGTATTGAAGTGTGCCCCTGTGTACCTTAACCTGCATGAGTGAAAATTGAAAAACCACATAAAGGCCTCAATCCCATTAATCATTATTTTTATTTTCTTTAGGTTCTATCATCTGGAACTAAAGACAGATTTGAGGTTCAATACCGACCTCTAATGTATTTTTATTTTGTAATCGATATTAGGGCCAACACCGAGGGCCAGTGGACCACCATCTGCAAATGAAGACACCTCGACTCCAGTTCCGAATCAAGCCATCAGGGAGGACATCACTCCTGCAAGTCCAGATGGTGACCGGATGCCTGGTCCATCTGGTCTATCTGGGCTGATACCTCTGGTGAGCCTCACTCGCCCCACACCTACACCACTCACCCCATCTGCTATAGCAATTACGCATATGGATACCTCTATGTCCTGTGTTCAGAGGATCACAACTCCCATAGTACTCCCCCCAGTCCTGGCTACTGTTGAGCAATGACCACCTCCAGTTGTGCTAGAACCCAGTGGGTGGGTCACACTGCCTCAGGGGCACGGGGTAGGGGGTTAGGTGTCATGGGAGGGAATCAGCGGGCCAGGAAAGTGAAGCCACTAGCATTATTATCACCCAGACCACCATAGTCCAAGTCTTGGGAACAATACAACAGTCCCAAGACAATATGAGTGAGAACCTAATAGAGATCAGGGATCTTAAGCAGGTGCAGAGGGATGACATTCAAGAGCTACAAAATCACAACTCAAATTTGTGCTCCTTAGCTGGGGTGATGATTGACATTCACCATCACATGTGCAGGGCTTTTCCTATACCATCTACCCATGTCTGTGGTCTTTCAACACCAAAACATAATACACCTTTTGCAGTCAAAGAGAGGGAAGCCCTGCAACAGGAGGAAAGTGATCCACCCACCGAGTCCCAGCACCCGTTACTCCCCTCCCAGGAGGAGACACTCATTTGGACCTCTGTGAGAGGATGGCAAGACCCCCACCACCGCCCAACGAGACGACAAACCAAATTTCCTCAAGTGTGTTTCTATCATTCACTCTGTGGACTAGTACATGGACACATTTAACTTTTTGGATATTGGACTCTAAACAATTTGTGCTCAACAAATATAGATGAATCCACCATGATTTTACTGTTCTTTTACATTCTGGTTGCACAACTATAGCACTCATCTTTTTGTTCCAAATAAATGCACATAAAGCAAAGTGAAAGACTGGTGTTGTATTTATGGTGGTAATGTCTTTTGCATGGGTTTTGTGCACCATCATTTTTCAAGTCTCTCAAACAAATTAATACTGAAACAATAGGAAATACCATATTGGTAATGTGTTTCACATGCCAGAAAAGATGGAAAAAGAAACAATGCAATCTGAACATTATGGCGTCCTATGTTTCTATGTTACTAGTTTGTGACACAATCAAATATGCTTTTCACAAACCATGCAGAAACCAAACATTCTGTGCCATTTAGAAGTTAACATTCCAGAAACTTAACACCATGGAAGAAAGGGAATATTACATGAGATCAAATTAAATAGGCAAACAATTTTTGATGCATGACCTCAGCTGGAGCCAGACATCCTGCCCTCACAATAGGAATCCTACATTAATAATGCCAATAGTCTACATTGTGGCAGTAACCAAATTTGAGGCCACATGACCATTACAGAACACAGTGGAAGTATTTGGTGCAATGTCACAACCACCATTCAGTGGTGTGCTAAATAAAATGTATTTTCAGCTATGAGGAGCACATGAACAACTTCCTGCACTGAACACAAATTGAAGATTTGGCTGTTATGAAGGAAGACCAGTATGCTATGGATTGACATACACATTAAGCAGCACATATTGCATTGATGGCAACTTCCCACAGTAAACAGGTTTGAATCAATCTCAAGTGCAACTTGTCTCTGTACAACATCTGTCCATCCCAAGTGAGTGTCTCCCCAGGCTCAACCCATGTACACTTTGCACTTTCCAACAGCAACATATCACTGCTTATATCACAACTGTGAAATGTGTAAATGAAGATGACATGGTGAAGGACCCTGAAATAGAATAACAAGGGAAAATTTATGATTTCCCACTTATGATTTTGCTCAAATGTTATTAGGACACACATACTTAGAACAAGCAAAGTTAATTTATTTCACTAAACAAAGTAGTCAATGTAGGGAAACTCTGATCCACAAACTTCTTTGCCTTGGACTTTCCTGATCTGCCATTCCTATCACATCATTGCAGACTGATATGCTCACTATGTCACGAGTTGTTCTGACATTGAATGGCACAATATGTAAGGATACACTTACATTCAAGTGAAGACGTGGTCAATGACATCTTGGCGTAGTTCAAGTCCTTCCTCTTCATTACTGTTCCCACTCTGCATTGACTATCACTTGTATAGCTACCCTAGTTTGAGGAGAAGAACAAACATAAACTTTAATACACACACACACACAAACACACATGCATGAAGCATAAGCACTTCATAGTTGCCCTTTGCAGGTAGACCTAACTGTTTTATCTGTGACCCATAGTATACTACTTACAATCACTTCTAAAGACGCCACTGCAACAGAGAGTTTTCAAAGGGTACAGAACGTGGAAGAACAATTGTTGCCAGACATAAGATGTACAGAATTGTGTCCCCCAAATTTTGAACATTGTTCATTGGATATTGGTGAAAAGCAGTGGCAGTATTGCAGGTGGGAAATCTTTCTAGTTCGACCCCATGGAACTAAGGGGCTCATTTGCAAGCCCCTTGCGCTGCCGTAGCGTTATTTTTTTTTAATGTAATGGTGCCACAAACCGTCCCCCCACACAGTGCCCATTTACAAACTGGTGCAATGGTAATATTGTGGCAGTTTGTAAAGCCTTGCACCATATTATACCTGTGCCAGGTATAATGTATGTAAGGTATGCGTTCCCCCGCAAAAAGGGCCACAGAAATGGCATGGTGAAATCTACAAAATTTCATTGCTCCATTCTGCACTGCCACAGCATAATATTTTTAACACCTGCTCAGGGCCGACGTTAAAGTGATGCTGTGCTGCTTTCAATGGGATTCCCCAAGCATTGCTGGACTAGTGACAAAATGTTGATGCTAGTCCAGCAATGCTAAGATGTAGTGCCACAACTGCATCAGACTTTCTGATGTAGCTGTGGACACTGTGCGCCATAAGGCACTGTATTGTAAATACAGTGCTCCCTTGGTGTCGTTAGGGGCTTGCAGGGCAGCGCAGGAAAAATGGCGCATCAATCACAATGTGCCAGTTTCTTGAAAATGAGGCCCTAAGAGTGCACAAATTGATAGGATGGACTTGAGTGTCAAAGCATTTTGCTACTAGCTACCCACTGGATGCAATTCCAGAATAATCAATCAATCAATCAATCAAAGTATTTATAAAGCGCACTACTCAGCCGTTAGGGTCTCAAGGCGCTGGAGGGGGGGAGCTACTGGTCATAAAGCCATGTCTTGAGGCGTTTCCTAAATGTCAAGAGGTCTTGGGTCTGGTGAAGGTGGAGCGGTAGGGAGTTCCAGGTCTTGGCGGCGAGGTGAGAGAAGGATCTTCCTCCGGCGGTGGTGCGGCGGATGCGGGGGACTGAGGCGAGGCTGGCGGAGCGAAGATTGCGGATGGGGGTGTGGAAGGTGAGGCTGTTATTGAGGTAGGCTGGACCTGTGTTGTGGAGGGCTTTGTGTGCGTGGATGAGGAGTCTGAAGGTGATCCTCTTTGAAACTGGTAGCCAGTGTAGGTCTCTGAGGTGGGGGGAGATGTGGTTGCGGTGTGGGACGTCAAGAATGAGGCGGGCGGATGCATTCTGGATTCTTTGCAGCTTTGTTTGGAGTTTGGTTGTTATTCCTGCATATAGGGCATTTCCGTAGTCCAATTGGCTGCTGACCAGTGCGTGGGTGACAGTTTTCCTGGTTTCGACGGGAATCCACTTGAAGATTTTGCGGAGCATGCAAAGAGTGTTGTAGCAGGAAGAGCTGGCGTTGACCTGCTGAGTCATGCTGAGTGTGGAGTCCAAGATGAATCCCAGGTTGCGTACGTGGGTGGTGGGTGAGGGTGCAGATCCTAGGGAGGTAGGCCACCAGGAGTCGTTCCATGCTGAGGGGTTGGTGCCAAAGATGACGATTTCTGTCTTGTCTGTGTTTAACTTGAGGAAGCTTGATTCCATCAAGCTGGCGATGGCGTGAAGTCCGTTGTGGAGGTTCTTCTTTGCAGTTGTAGGGTCTTTCGTGAGGGAGAGGATGAGCTGAGTGTTGTCTGTGTAGGAAACTATGTTGATGTGGTGGGTTTGTGCGATGTTGGCGAGTGGGGCCATGTAAACGTTGAAGAGCGTGGGGCTGAGCGATGATCCTTGGGGGACGCCACAGATGATTCTGGAGGCTTCTGACAGGAATGGTGGAAGGCGGACTCTCTGGGTTCTGCCTGCGAGAAATGGCGAGATCAAGTCGAGTGCCTTGTTGTGGATTCCAGCGTTGTGGAGGCTTGTGCGGCGAGTGTGATGACATACCGTGTCGAAGGCTGCGGAGAGGTCCAGGAGGATGAGTGCTGCTGTTTCTCGTACATCGAGCATGGTCCTGATGTTGTCTGTGGCAGCAACGAGTGCGGTCTCGGTGCTGTGGTTTTTGTGGAATCCGGATTGGGAGGTGTCGAGTGCCTTGCTGTCTTCCAGGAACCGGGATAATTGGCTGTTCACAATTTCTTCAATGACCTTGGCTGGGAAGGGGAGGAGAGAGATCGTCCGATAGTTCTTGGGGTCGTCTGGGTCTGCCTTCGGCTTCTTCAGCAGGGCATTGACTTCTGAGTGCTTCCATCTTTCTGGGAAGGTGGCAGACTGGAAGGAGCTGTTAATGGTGTTGCAGAGGTGAGGAGCAATGATGATGTTTGCTTTATTGAAGATATGGGGCCAGATGTAGGAAGCATTTTGCATGGTGCAAACTGCTAAAATCTCAGTTTGCGCCATGCAAAATGCCCATCGCGATGCTCATTCACATTTTGCGAGTCGGTACCGACTTGCAAAATGTGAATGCGACTCGCAAATAGGAAGGGGTGTCCCCTTCCTATTTGCGCCTCGCACCGCAATGCCAAATTGCTTTGTGACCACGGTCACAAAGCAATTCGCAATTGCCACCAGTGTCACACTGGTGGTAACCCATTCGCAGAAGGGAAGGGGTCCCAATGGGACCCCTTCCCCTTTGTGAATGTTGCCAAAAAGGTTTTTTCTGCTCTGAAAAAACGAAACCAAATGGTTTTGTTATTTTTTTTATTTTGCAACTCATTTTCCTTTAAGGAAAATGGGCTGCAAAATAAAAAAAAAACTGCTTTATTTAAAAAGCAGTCACAAACATGGAGGTCTGCTGTCTTCAGCAGGCCACCATCCCTGTGAGTGCAGGGACTCGCTATGGGGTCTCAAAATGTGACCCACCTCATTAATATTAATGAGGTGGGTCTTTGCGACCCCATAGCAATTCTGCATCCGATTTTGTGAATCGGAACTTGCTACATCTGGCCCATGGTGTGGGCAGGGGTCCGATGGTGATCCGGAGTGGATGGAGGCCATGGTGTTGGCAGTGTCTTCTATGTTGACGGGGTTCCAGGTGTAGAGGAGGTGGGTGTTGCTTGGGGCATTGGGTTCGTGGGTGTTTGTAGTCAGCTGGTGGGGCTGTGGGTTGAAGCTGTTGTGGAATTCTTCTATCTTTCGACGGAAGTGGGTTGCGAGTGAGTTGCAGAACTCCTGTGATGGTGGGGGTTCGTTGGAGCCGGTCCTGGGAGTGGAGAGCTCTTTGATGATGCCAAAGAGCTCTTTGCTGTTGTGAGCGTTGGTGTCAATGCGTTTTTTTAAGTGGGTCCTTTTGGTGGTGCGGATCAGTTGGTGATGTTTGCGTATGGCATCCTTGAAAGCGATGTGGTTGGAGTTGGTAAGTTCAAGGTGCCAGATTGTTTCCATTTTGCGACATAGCCATTTGGGTTCCTGTAGGTCTGGGGTGAACCAGCTGGCCTTGATTCTGTGGGAGATGTTTCGTTTTTATTTTAGCTGTGCGAGGGTGTTGGTGCAGTCTTCTATCCAGCGATGCAGGTTGGTGGCGGCTGTGTTGGGGTCCGGGGTCGCAGGGGGTGGGGCGGGACAAGAGTGGAAATCAGTTGATCCATTGATATTTTGCTCCAGTTGCATCAGGGGGGTTGTGTGTGGTGGTGGTGAGTGACTGGTTTCTGGTAGGAGAAGTGGATGTAGCGGTGGTCTGTCCAGCTGAGTTCAGTGGTGTGGCTGAAGGAGATGTGGTTTCTGGCTGAGAACATGGAATCAGGGGGTCTGGCCCTGGGCGCAGTCTTGGCGTGGCCGGGCGCAGTCTTAGCGCAGACGGGCTTGCCTTTGGCACGCCAGTGGCGTGTCCGCACTGCGGCCAGCATAAGAGGGGAGGTGGGAGGGAGTGGCAGCTGGGATGAGGGAGGGAACCTCCAATGGGATTGCGGGGGGGTGGGGCAGCAAGTCACAGAGGCGGGAAAGCTAAGGAGAGACGAGGAGGAGGGAGAGGGGGGTCCGCGGGTCCGCAATGCCCAAATCCATTCAGGGATGGGAAAAAAGTTCAAAAAAAGGCTCAAGTACCAGGAGCAGAGGTGAGGAGGAAGCGACCTGCCTGCAATAACTAGTTTTCAAAATACACTCGTAACAATCAAACACACCCTTAAAAAATGGCACTGATGTAACCAAACATAAGGAGCCACGCATGGTTTAGCATAACATGCCCTGTACCTCTCATGGCTCAGACTGTGCCATGGTTAACAGTAAATCAGTCTGGAGGTTTGGCCTGCAACTTGTTGCCTTTTGAGGCAAGTTCTCAAGGTATTCAAAAATTTGCGGCACAATTAGAGCCTCATTTGGGGAACTACAGTCTGTATGTCCTATTTTTCCTCCCCTTTCCACCCTGAGCTCGTGTATTTTACAACTTCAGCCTTCCTCGAAGTCTCTAGAGGAGGGAAAAGCATGGGCAAGCCTGCAGACATAAACTAAATAAGTCCTAAACAAATGACTGATTTCTCCTTTGAAATGTCTTTTGAATGAAGTTTACACCGAAAGGTCAAAGGCACGAGGTCTGTTGTTGTTCATCACGCTTTGGGCCTGAATGTTAGCGGGGGCATCTCCTGCTCTCAGGGCTGTAATCAAAGCCCTGTTAATAATTAATGGCTCTCTGGGCCATTTGATAGACTTCAAGGCTCGGTCTCTGCTTCTGGGAAATGAGCTGCAGATTGAGGAAGTTGAAGTGACCTCACAAAAGTCATATTCTTTTACCATTATTTTTTTAACGATTATGGGTTTAGTCCTTTCAAAAGTTATATGGCTGACATTCTGTGACACAGTGGTTCACGCTGAACTACTCGAAGACTCCAACATGCTAAAAATGACATAAATAACCAAATACAATGAAGCTACTTTTAGTATTCATGGACACTTTAATATGTTTGCTTTCGACTGTAAGCTGCCCGAGAGTTTTACGTTAAAAGGCTGCGCAAAGCTTTCTGGCTTTACGTGGCAGATGGATAGTCTCGGCTGAGTTCTTTTACATTTTTTCTTCACTATTGCTATGGAATGCTAATAGAGTCTGTTCTTACTGCTGCGGCATCGTTCATCGCGACTGTGCTTGCTGAGAAGCTCAGCCGTGGTCTCTCGTCTGGCTTCCTCTTGAATGCATCCACGTTCACTGTCATCCACACTTAAAATTTGATTTGTACGTCCCTGGGTCGTTAATGCTGAGTAGATTCCATGAACACATTCCTTGGCGCATTCACGAAGATTTTGACTGGAAATAAAGTGGCTTGCACCCCCCCCCAAAAACACATATGCCAATGAGGGACAAAAGCCAAGAGATCTGAGTTGTGCATGCCGAACTTACATTGCAGGTCTATAACTTTAAGGCTGTCCATGCATAATTTACTCAAAGCGTGCATAACTGATACATGCTCAAACTGCAAATGGTGGGAGGGGGGTGGGGGCATGAAGCAGATGGAGAAAGGAATAAAAGTGTTCTGTGACCTCCTTTAGAATAAGAGAAATCAATCATAGATCAAGAACTCGCAACGCAAACATATGCTTACATTATGCATTTTATGGTGACTTGCAAAATAGTAGCAAATGATTAGCACATGGTTAACTTGTAAACATTTGCTCCTCTTATAACCCGGAATAAAATAGCAAATATTTTCCCTGCCGGAAAGCTCAGTTCAAACAAAAATTTTAATATTTAACATTTTTAATCGATTGAGGGCTGCAGTACGCATACTTTCTCTTAAGGAAAAAGACTGCAGTTGACTAATTAGGATGCCCTGTGAGTTAAATATTGAGAGGAAAACACTGGCGAAGCACTGTAGGCTGGAAACAACCGTAGTCTCAATTTTAAGAAAGCAGTACAAGTACAATTAATGTGCTGAAGCACATATTAATTGATAACGTGAATTGGAGGTAGACAACTGTACAGCTCCGCTGACATATGTTATGCTCGGGTATATTTTGATAATATTTTCAAATTATGATAAATTAATGCCAACTACACCTACCAATGAAGAAATGCCACAGCATAAAAGTATTTGATATCATATATGAAGGTAGAAATAGAAGGATAGAGTAGGTTGTTGTTGTGATTCACATCTGCTTAAAGCAAAAATAATGTTTTAAAAATGCCCTTTATATAGTAGGGAGAAGCAGTAAGCCTCACCTGGCTGAAGGTTACAACCATGACAACAAGATTTTAATTTCAACCTACAGACATACCTTGGTGTTGGGACGGAAAAGTCCTCCTTGAGTGCCCCAACTGTATTGATGTCTGGATATCTAATGCTGATTTTGTTGTCCTAGGCAAGCATGCCTCGCGCATGTGCACCAACACCTAGAACTGTCTCATGTATTGCAGTCTCATTTGCCCGGGATGGGCACCCAGCACGCAAACCACATAGAGGTTGAAGGCTACTGCATTTAACAGGATTTAAGCAGCATGAGCTTGGTGTTGCAGCATACCATGTAGTGATCAGTAGGAGTGAACAGGTCCTCTTTACTCTGTGTCACTGGAGTGAGGCCTACAAGCTCATTCAATCAAAGATCTGCAGCTGTGTGCTTAACTCACCCCTTGGCCTATATCCAGTTGTTCTGAAGTGCTGTGCAGTGCAGTAGTGGTGTATCTGTGTATGTGTGCCTGGAAACGGTACAACACATGGATAATACAGTACTACTCAGTGTGTGTATGGTAGATGCATTTGCTGGGTGCATGTGTGCCTGTGAGTGGTACAATACATGAAGGATTTAGCGGTGAGGAGTGCATGGTAAATGTATGTGCTGGATATATGTGTGTCTGTGAAGGGTATAGTGCATGAAGAATATAGTGCTGTGCAGTATATGAGTGGTAAATGTATGTGCTGGGTGTATGTGTGCCTGTGAATGGTACAAGAACGATACAGTGCTGTGCAGTGTCTGTATTTTAGGCACATGCACTGGGTGTATGTGTGCCTGTGAGTGGCACAATACATGGCAGATTATGGGCTCCATTTTGAGAGACCCAGGCCTGCATGGTGAAACATGAGGAGGTAGAGGAATTCACCCATACAGATTTGTGTATTGGAGCATTTCTGGAAGCTGGGGAGAGGTTGGTTTCCCCCAAGCACTTCAAAGAGTGCTCTTTGATTCAAAGAGATGTCACAAGGAAGAGATCTGGGCTCATCTCAGGATGGAGATGGGGATGATGAGGGAATCATAAGGAGTAGGACACAGGTCCTAAGCTAACCTTTGGATATGAATATCACTGTGGCTGTCCAGGTGTGAACTCTAGTCACTTCAATTACCTGTTTTGTTGGGCTATGTCTTTGGCTTTGCTCTTGCTGTGACAGACTGCTTACAAGACAAAGAGAGGGCAGAGGAGTGGGCACTTCAAAAGCAAGCAGATCCCCATCATAAAATTCATACTCAAACTCTACATCACATTTGGTGCCTGGAAATGGACTATCAGAAGAGGAACTTGAGACAGTAAAAAATCATCAACTCTCAAGCAGCCAGTTGGGCTGTGTGAGGAGGAGAAGCTCTGCAGTAATGCTGCCTGTGAACAGGACTTGGGGCCAAGGCCTGGTAGTCTCCCTGTTGGTGAGGGACATTACACAGGGAATGCAAGACCACCCGCCTTAGAGCGTGGAGCACCAACACTTGTCTGCTTTCTTAAGCCCAGTGGTCCAGTGAGGAAGAGGACAGTGTTGGAGGGAGAGGCATGCAGTGGGGAATCCTGTTAAGTGGGTTCCCTGTGGGAGGTGGGAGGAATGGCAGCTGCACCAATCAAGTTGTTGCCCTGTACAGAACAAAGTTTGTGGCCCTCTGATGGCAGAGGAGGGCCACTGTGAAGTGAGCCATGATATTGCTGTGCCGATCAGGCTGGAGTCCAAGTGCAAAGAGGAGTTGATGGGGAACAACCAAAATCACTAGAGATATCAGGGGGTGGGATACAGGGAACTGCCTATGGAACACTAGTGCCATGACCTCAGGGAGACAGTGTAGTTGTGTGTGACTATCACAATCGCATTTGTGTTAGCAGTAAAATAAGAATGCTTCTCTTTTTTTCATAAAACAGAGTATTTGGTTGGACAATCCTTTATGGGTGCAGTTGCAGGGATATTGAGTTGTGAGCCTGTGCTCACTCCTTGAATCCGCCTCCCACCCGAGGGAGCCTTGGACTGCTCAGACCACACTATTACTTAGAGTCAACTGCTGAAGGGGTACTTGGCCCAGTGGCACAGAATCCATGATGCCTCAGCACACCAGGAGTGACAGGCCTCAATCCCTAAGGTGGCTCTGTGAAAAGGGGTTTGACACTTGGCAAACATGTCAACTACCAGAATATTAGAAAGATAACTATGTATAGGTAAGTATGGGCTAACTATATTTAATTCCAAATCTATGTGCCAGATCTGTTTACCTTGACAATACATTAATCATCAAGGTATGTAGATTTAGACGTAAGAAAAGTACACATATACTAACCTGTTTCTACTTATCTTTCTTATATTCTCATAGTCAATATTTAAATATTTTTGTCCTCAATATTCTTATATAAAACTTTGAGTGATATACGCAGAAAAAAGTTTAAAGGTTAATTCAGCAAGACAAAGAGTGATATATATAGACATATGTATACAAGCACTCGTTTTTTGCTAAAAGCAGTATATCAGTCAGTGACAGATCTTTGCAGTGAACCTGGCACTTACTGTTTGGATCTTTTATGAGTAACAGCATCAATCCAACATTGGCATTTGACTAAAATTCAATTATTGGATTTGCTCCCATTGAAAACTGGGCAAATGTCCATTCACAAAATATGCATTTTATGACTGAGGCACATACTTTAGTATCCATTTTGTATTATTAGCTATCCATGCACTGATAAAGAAGAAATTACTGTGAAAAAAAACCACACTCATATTGTACACCCATGCATACACCGTGCTTCGCATGCTTTATCCCCTAACCAATTTTGTGTTATTCATCTCTTAAGTGTCCAACAAAAAATCCAACCACAGATGCTTAAAAAGGCATGGGATTCTAGTACTAATTTTGTTGATGGGAGAAATTGTTATCTAAATTCAAATTGCTGTTTATTATCATATTTCTTTCTTTGCGTACATGTGTCTGTTATTTTTTGTACTTGTATGCAGTGGTTAATTTGAGCCAGTATTTGCCAGGGCTCATCTCCACCATTTAATTCTCAGTACTAGCACTTTTGAAAGTCCACCACATGGTGCCACTGTTTGTCTGTTTTTGAAGTTAGTACTCAGAACAGTTTTAACAATTAAATAGACAAATAAATGAATAAGACCAGCATGTCCAGGCCAATCTGACAAACGTGGGTGGTTTGGAATTGTCCAAATTGTTAGACTTGTAGGAGTGTGATGATTAGGAGGCAGGGGTAGAGGAGGATGCCAGCTGAAGTGGGTCCTGAAAAAAGCCTTAGGCCTTGACCCTTGCCTTTTACAAAGTAAGTACTTCTTAGCTGTCAATCTCTTACTAACCCTTTCTCGCCTTCTCACATTTGCTACCTGAGTAGTCTCCATTTAGGCAAAACTGTTCAGGAAGCTTATTTCATTGTAAGGACATTAAGGGAGCTACACAGCATCATCCAAACTTCAGTACAAACAGAACAACATTAACAGTTTTGAAACTTTAAGCTATTTTAAAATCGTTTGTAATTACCAAATGCGAAGAGCACCTTTTTGTAGCGTATACTGCATGTAACATAAATATCGCTAACTACCAATTTCATGTCCCGCTGAGTACCACTTCTAAAGAGAACAGATTCCATGTAAAGCTACTCACTAAACTATAGCTACAAAGAGGGTACGTTTTCAGCAAGATATGCTGCAGACCCTAACTGTCTCTATGGGGCCCTGTTCTGTTACCCTTGCTGCATTAAAGAACCTACAGTGGTGCACATACATCCAGGTAGTGGCCCTTTATCCTTCTGATCCATGTGACCTCGCACCCTGTTCCCTAGTATGGTACATCTGACCCCCTGCTAAGCAGGGGACTCAGTCAAATGATGCTGCAAAACGCGCAATGAAAGGACCCCATGTGGCTTCAAAAATGTGTGACTGATCATTGAACTTATAGGTGATTTTCTCACCCGCTACGTGGTACAGTTCAAGTGACCATTCAGAGAGGGAGGAGAGGGTAGGCTGTCACTAATGGCGGACTATACATAATTTGCCGGTGGGGAGGGAAGTACAAAGCCATCTGTGTTAATGGAAGGTCAGATCGGGCAGGTCATACAGGTTGTGAAAGAGGGTAAGGTGGGGTGATGCAATCTGGCATTTATGTTAGTGACGTCCTTATGAATTGTATTATTAAATGAATAAATTCTAACCATGATTTAAAATCTGTTGTCTTTACCTCAGCACTGAAGTACTGCATGAGGTTAGCTTCATATTCCATTATGTATGCCCATCAATCTGTAGCGTAACAAAATGCAGAGTAACAAAACTTGAGGGGGTCCCCATGCAATGTATCTGGAGGGTCCCCCTGGACCCAGTACGGGGCCTGCTGCCCATGCATAGGGTACTGTGCTGAAGGGAGCCTCCTGGAGCTCAGGGGCCCCTGCACTATGGGTGCTGCAGGGCTGTTGTTATGCCACTTCAACCAATGATGGAATTTGGCTCTGTGAGCTTGTAATGTAAGATGTTCATACCCTCAGCAGGTATGTACGCTGATAGTGAATTAATGTTGCCATCTGCCACTCTGAAAAAAATGTTTCATGGTTTGGGGATGTGCAAACTCCACTGTCCCATTATTATGGTTTTCCAATTACTACAGTGGCAAAAAAAAGAATAAAAAGGAACTAAACAAGAGCAAAACCAGCACATAAAGAGAATCAATAATGATAAGCAAGCAATAGACAGAGCAGAAGAAGCAAAATAATATTGTAACAAAACTGGAATACTAGTTGTGCAGGATGTGAGACCCACACACGTAATAAGTCCACAATACCCCATCACTTGGAATCAACCAACCTATTACAGCTCTTGATTCTCAGGGATAACAAAGCAGAGCAGCTAAAGGCCTACTCAGGGCAGGTGATGTAGATTAGAAATCGCCACTTGATGATATGCAAAAATAACACTCCATAAATAATCCTCCAGTCTGTGCTTTTGTTTTGGAAAAGGAAAGGGCGTTTATTACACACAAATTACTCAATACTAAGCAGTAATTTCCAAAAATATACATAAGGTTGGTGAAATTGCCTTTGGTGACATTCTGAAATGATATTTAACCCCAACTGGGCCATGGTCCCAAGAAATCACAGTACAGCCCCACCTATACTAGATTTCACCTTACAGTATAGGAGGGTGTCACTTCAAATAAGACAGGTAACCATCTCTCAATAAGTGAAATTCAGTAACCATGCTTTTGCATGCAACCATTATCATTAATAAACCATTGTAACATTTATCATAAATCATTGTCAGCAATACAGTTTTAAATAAAGCACTGTCAAGAAAATTTAACATTTCTGTGTCTTTCCTATACACATTCAGATCACACTACATGCAGCCATAAGACCGGCCACTAGCAGTCCCTGTAGTCTCAGGATGAAGTACAAACGTTTCACCCTGAGGAGTGCTTGAAACCTTGTGGGGGTCACAGATTTCTTGACCCTGCAAAGTTAGGGGTTGTTTTTTGATTCCTTGGGTGGCTAGTGTGACTCCTACAGTCCCCCAAAAGTCTCCTTTGGTGCGTGGTTTCCTCCTGTACTTGTAGAACACTACAAGGGAATAAACTTTATGCAAAACAAACCCCCATAGGACAATGTAGGGCACTCCCTCTGTGGAACGATGAATGCCACATGAGCAGCTTCAGGTGCAGCTTTTCTTTGTTGCGTTGGGTTTTACACCCCACAATTTTCTCTTTTTCTGATTTCTTTTAGTTTTTTTGTTGGGGGTGACCGGTTCAACCCAGGATACTCCTACATGCATTTTTTGTTGGGACAGAACAGGCAGCCCTCTCTAGTGCTGCCAGGCCAGCTCCCAGTCTGGCTGGCTCTGTTGCCTGCTGGCATAGAGCTGGCAATCTCTTTCTCCCTGCCTTCTCAGTGCTGGCCGGGTGCTCATCTTGTGATGGCTGTGCCTTCCCACAGGGACTTGCACAGGTAGGGGTTGCAACAGTGCCCCCTTTCCTCTCTCAGCAGTGGAGGCCGGAGATGGGGTCACGGGCCCCAATCTCAAATGCTGGTCTTTGGATCCACTGTTGTGGGTCTCCAGACTCCTCCCTTGCCTTTGGAGCCCAGGGATGGAGTCCTGGGCTCCATTCTTTCATTTGCTGGCTCAGGAGATGGGGTCCCTGGGCCTCACAGGGCTCTGTGGAAGGGGGCCCCATGTTTGACCTCTGCCAGCACATTAATAATTGTTGAAGCTTGATCCAAATCCGGGGCACTCACCCATCTTAGGGGTATTTTAGAAAAACCTGGGGCAGAGCCCGACACACTCTCTCTCTTGAGCCAGGACAAAGGAAAAATCATTTACCTCAGTGTTTATTGCAACCTGTTGGTGATCTTGGGCTAATTTTGCTCCTGGTGGGAAGCCCTAACCACCTGGAGTGTTTGCAGCAAGCATCTAAGATGGCACACTTTGCAAGGAGCTGCTACCACTGGCTCCCTAAACCAGCTTTTCTATTATGCTTTGTGGCACTCCCCTCCTCTTGCTGGTGCACAGAAGTCCAAGTCTTCCCCTAACTGTTCCTTAGGGGTTGTACGGAAACCAGTCTCACCGTTCCAGTGGCAACACTGATCCACTGATCCTAAGGATCAGCTGAAGGAATAGTCCTTAGTCCATTAGACCATCGGGGGATTGTCTGTCCAGCTGCCTATGGTGTTGCCGCCTTCTAAATCCAGTGTCCAACTCGGTATCTCCTTTGTGCAACAGCCTTTAAGGGAGGTGGAATTTATTAGAAGCCACGCACCCCTGGCCAGTCCTATGTTGTCACATCACCCCTCTGCCCCTGTCTCAAACCTCCTGCGCAGCATGCTGGGACTATCCAATATGATGACATCAAGTGGTATCTGTGCGCATCTCCTCTGCCATGGACTATCCTACCAAAACATCAAAGGGGAGCACCTTGTTGTGTTGGTTCCCTGTGTTGGGGTTCTCTCCTTTGTTCAGTCATCCTGCGCTGAACCAGTCTTGCTACAGTAGCTAATACCAAATGCAGATTATATCCCCCCTTTTGTCCACAAGAGTGAAGCACTGTTAATTTCTTCTTTTGTGTGGGGAGGTCTTTGTTCCCTCCACTGGGGAACAAATTAAATACTTTTGCCCTCATTACGACCTCGGCGGTCTTCTTTGAAGACCGCTGAGGAACCGCCGTGCTGAAGATCGCCAGTGCAGGTGGTTTTCCGCGTGGCGTATTATGACTGCTGGCAGCCCACCATCCTTTTTCGGACGGAGAGCCGCCAGCAGCCATACCGAAATCTCCAGCCCAGTGGTCGGAGTGGAGAAGTGGCGGATGACCATGGCAGTAACCGCAATGATCATAATTCAAATTTTTTTTTCTCGCCGGCCTGTTGGCGATATTACCGCCACTTCTCCCCCATCCGCCAGGGTCACAAAGAGGGCCTTAGTGACAAAAAGCCTGAAGTGTGATCCTGAGCTGAAACAAAGAACTATGACAATTCTGGATGACGCTTAACATAAGGTGTACATGTAGGTTTTGTCACTTGCATATTCACACTTGACATAAATTTTTCACCCCAGGATACCTCAGTCGACTTTCTAGTCCTAAACTAAGCGAAACTGCACTTTACCCCGTATGTATAATACAATGACACTTAGGATAATCCAGTATACCCTACTGACCTTACTTATGAGTGCCCTTCAATATTACAAAGCTTACCCAAGTTCAACATCTAAACTTGGTGAGATTCCTGTGTACAATTGCCAGGCTGCGCATTACGATAGTCTCACATGCGCAGCCTGCACACATGTGTTCAAATGTAAACTGCAAAGTAGCCCTTATGCTAGTGGCCTTATCTTAAAAGTCAGATGCTATTAGTATACACACACAGTCCATTCATCATGTAATAACTGTGGGTGAGATTCAAGTAGTGAGACTCACCCACAATATAAAATCCAAAACCAGGTAATCAAAGAGTAAAACAATCTGGGTGGATTAAATAGACAAAATCCATTTTGCTACAAAGTTACAGTCTGGAGCTGGACTCTGGAAACTCCAGTTGCTACTCCCAAAGTGGGTGATCATGTACATTACATGATGAGACATTGATATCCTGAGAGCTTCCTGTGTGCAAGCACACACAGCACATAGCTTTCGCTCACGACAAAGTGGGCAGACGACTGGTGTGAGAGGTAGGTATGCAACGTCAAATATATATCCAAATAGAGGGTCAACATAGCTGTTCCACGGTGAAAGCACTGCAAGATCTCAAATTTCATGCAGAATTCTAAATAGACATGGCATGAAGAAATACTCATTTTTCTTGCATTAATTACATGTTTCTTAGACGGTCAAATGATGTGATTTCACAGAGCTTACATATAATGGTTATCCCCTAGCTCTGTATCTATCTCTTTCCCATCCTGATATAAGGGGAAAGGCATATATTCATTTTTTCCTTGTTCACAACTATTTATTTTTATTGTTTCTTCATAGAAGGAACATGACAAGACTCTCAAGCACAGTTCTTGCACCACTGAAAATGTCATCATGTTTTTTTGTCTGTGTGCATTTTAGGGTGCACATGCGTGTTCTTATTTGTATGCAAGCATGTGTGCCTACTTTTTGATGACATTTTAATGTGCTGGGGTGCATTGTGTTATTATCAACTTTCCATCCATTCATGTCAGCCTTTTAACCACCAGACTCATTGGATGCTCACAGATGCCATGTCAGAGATGCAGCGAAGGAGAGACGGGACAGCTACAGAACAGCAACACATTTGGGTGGCTGGGAACCTGGGCACCGTTGCCCAGCAGGAAGGTCCTGCATGTCAGCTGTGTTTGTCTACGTTGAGTCATAAACAGAATTAAAGCATTCAATGGCGAATATATTTACTTATTATATTTGGAGTGTATACAGTTTGATAGATGAGGAACACCCTCAAGAAATAGGCAGGTGGAAAGCCTACCTTATTTAGAGTGTGCAGCCATGGGTATATTCTAAATACAGTGGATGTGACTTCTGACTATTTTTGCCGGTTGACCTGCATCACCAAATTCTAAATATCATCTTAGGCAAAGTTTAAAGTCCCTAACAAAATGACTGTTGTGGAATCTCTGTATCTGTGGTTGAGTTAAATGTTTTGCCACTCTTTATTTTTCTCTCTTTCTGGGCAACCATGCCAACAGATCCAACAGACGTTTGAAGATAGAACATACACATCCCAGCAACAGTACTCATCATACACAAGCCCTGGCTCTATCATGCCTACAACACAGTTTCAAGTCAGGTAGTTGTCTGAGATGTTGTCGCCAAAATGTCACATCCATAAACATTTACTCACATTTCACACTACACCAACAGCACACGACATGCACAATCTGTATGGTTCCGAGTCCTAAAACTGACTAAATGTTTGTCATTTCAGGTACTCATTCACCCCTCTCACAGCCTACATATAAACCACCCAGAAGGCGAAACTTAAACTACCCCATACACATAACATGGTATTAAAGCCACAAATGGCCAAAGATGCCCTAAACATAAGATAAACTAGCCTATACATCCACCCAAAACACATACACTAATATTTGAAGAAGCTCTTTCATTAACAGGCCATACATGTGGGCTTTGTCACTACTTGTGATGAGGATGTTGCCAAATCACCCTATGGTCTTCGACTACGGTTCAGTATTTGTAAAAACGGTGCATTCATTGCGCCACCTTGCAAACTTTGCGCTACATTATGCCTGTGCCAGGCATAATGTATGCAAAAGGGCTTTCCCCCGTTAGGGGAGCCAGAAAAATGCCTACTCAAGAGCAGGCATTAAAATGGGGCTTCTATTCTTTGGAATGGAGTCCTATGTACTCTGCAGGAGTAGCGCCAATATGTTGGCGCTACTCCTGCAGAGTACATCAATATCATCATGTGAAATTACGCTATTGCTCCCTTCCCCGCGCCATGGTGTTATTTTAAATATAGCACACACATGGTGGTGGGAGGAGGGGTGCTAAGGTGCGCAGGGAAAGTTGAGGTGCACTCTGTGCAGCTCCACTTTCCATAAATCTGCCCCCTTATTCTCTACTTTAGTTATTTTCAACACAGACAAACATTTTATTTATAAACCATAGAAAAATCTAGGGGGATCAGCTTGGTTTCAGCATAAGGCTGACAGATCTAACGGCCATCTACTATCGCTTTACAGGCAAGTTAAAAAGACCTGTTGGGAGAAATACATTTTTCCAATACTAAGTAGGTCAAGAACACCTGCATTGTGGCATTGAACAGCATTGCACTTATGCACAGCGTCCAAATACCATCAAAAATAGAGTTCTGAAAAAATAGCGAAATCTGGGCTTACTATGCAGAAATGCAAACTTGCTACAAGGACCCATTCCTGGGATAGTGTCATCTAGCCTGAAAATGCTCTTTGTTTTATTCTTTTCGTATACCATTCAATACCTACAAGAGTTGTATTTTCAATCCATTTGATGTTGCTGGAGTTCCCTGTGTTCTTTACCTCTGCCTGTCGTAACCGTAATTTCTTGTTTTCATCGTGGCCTGATTTTTTCAGTTTCTCGGTAATTAAGAGATTGACATTCAGAGTGGTTTGTGGTTACCCTGAGTCATTTATGATGTTGATTATGTCAGAGTAGTTTCTCACTTCCATATTCCCTCTTTATTTCGCACCTCCTTCTCCAGTATACAAATACATAACTTTAAAATTAAGGATATTATGTATAAACAACATTAAATTTTGAACAAAATATTTTAAATGTATGTATGTATGTATTTGATATTTATAAAGTGCATTCCGGCCAAGGCATTGAAGCGCTAAGTAACAGGAGTGAGAGAGCCACGAGAAACAGAAAACGTAGAGAGGGAATAGTCACAGCTACTGTGGGAAGAGCCAAGTTTTTAGCTTCTTTATGAAGGCCAAGAAGTTGTGTTCTTTTCTCATCATGAGAGGAAGCACATTCCAGTGTTTAGCCATGGCCACCGTAAATGCCTTGTCACCCCATCTAGCCCTATGGGTTCGTGGCACATGAACCAAGTTGGAGCCTGCAGATCTAAGCTGACGGCTTGGGGTGTACCAGTGAAGCTCCGATCTCAAAAGTTCAGGGCTACTGATATATAAAGCTTTATGTGTCAAACATATTGTCTTAAAGGCAATACGTTTCTTCACAGGTAACCAGTGTAGTTGCCGCAAAATAGCACTGGCCAAAGCTATACCAGGAAGATTAAGGGGGAGGCGGTATTCCTGGCTCCCTATTATGACTTTTCCGCTGGGCCAGCGGACGGTAACAGTGTTACCGTCCGCTGGCCTAGCGGAAAAGTCACATCAACATTGCTGGCGGCTCGTAATAGAGCCGACGGCAATGCTGATGTGCAGCGGGTGCAGTAGCACCCGTCGCGCATTTCACAGCCCGAAATTCGGGCAGTGAAATGCGCGACGGGGCTATGCCTGGGGGCCCCTGCACTGCCCATGCCAAGTGCATGGGCAGTGCAGGGGCACCCCAAGTCCCCTTACCGCCAGCCTTTCCATGGCAGTGTTTACCGCCACGGACAGGCTGGCGGCCGGGGACTCATAATCCCCAGGGCAGCGGTGCTTGCACCGCTGCCCTGGGGATTATGACCGCCAGGCGGAAGCCTGGCAGTATAGTGGAGGGGCCAGCGGTATGGCTGTGGCTATTGCGCCACGGTCATAATAGCTGGCGGAACACCGCCAGCCTGTTGGCGGTGTTACCGCCAACTTACCGCCGGCCGCCAGGGTCGTAATGACCCCCTAAGTATTAGACGAGCAGCAGTATTCTGGATAAGTTGAAGTTTACTAAGTGAAAGCTTGTCAATATTAAGCAATAATGCGTTATAGTAATCTATTTTGGAGATTACCAAGGCAAGAGACATTGTAATTCTGAGCTTCTCTTGTAAGTAGGGAAATATTTTTTTCAGAGTTTTCAATATCCCAAAACAGGTTTTAGTAGTAGAATTAACTTGTGGCTTAAAGGATATGTTATTTTATGGTTAATATTCAATCCCACAATGAAAAACAGTTAATGTATTGTTTATTGTATGTTGGCATGCGTATCTGCATTACTTTTGATTCATTAAGATGTGGCCACCAGCCCTCTTTGTGTTTCTGCAGGTGATGCTCCCTTTCCTTTCAGCCACACACACAGCACTCGGTGTTTCTTACAATGTGCATGCTGAAAAGTGTATGTTAGGTATTTTTGTCATTACAAAGCACCGAACATGAGGAAGGTAGGCAAAGCGTTCATTTAGTTTTGTGAAAAGCATCCTTTAAAGGGGATGCACCATAAAGGGAATGCCATTACTGAGGTTTGAGACAGCATAATGCATGCATTGAAGCGAAGACTCATTGTCCAGTATTTAAATGACAAATTGCCCAGTGTGCTCAGTTGCCATGTGACTTTTCAGATAAAGCATACAATTTGCTCAAACAGCTTCAAATGCATGAACAGTTTTTCACTTCTGACTCACTATCTAGAAATTGGAGGACTCATAGTGACTATCAGTGTAGTTTGGTTTGAAAAGGGGGAATATTTTTTCCAATAACTTTCTTGGCAGCAGCGCGAGGACCTTTCTAAATCTCATTGAAGATGTTTTACAGTCTCACTTTATAAATCTCAACTGCTCAGCAGAGATAGAAAATTGAGTAGCTACTCTACGCTCTTCACTTGAGGCGGGAGGTCTTCACAGAGGTGCATGAGAAATGAAGAAAGGTGGTGTTAGGCTAAAAAAGAATACAAAGTGATACTCCGATTGAGTTTTTTCAGGTGACAAACAGTCTGGGTCCCACATGGATAGAGATACAGGGACAGCACTGCTAGATGTGTAGTCCTCATTCCTGAATAGTGTAGATTTTGTGAATCCATCTCTTCTGATGCTGTTGCAATTGAGCGTTTGACAATCTTCATATCTCCATTCTGCTGGGCAGGCTAACATAAATGGCACTGGCCCCGAAATCAGATTCTTTGTCAGACGTGATATAGCTAATCAATGTGGTGTGAAGCAAAGTTCTGTTTTTTCAGCTGCTCACATTAACTCATACCTCTTAAAACTAATACTGCACTCGCATTGCCCTATACAAATCCACCACTAATCCTTTTGGGTTCTGGAGTAACGTGCTACTTGCTGAAAAGTGCTTCCTCACCTTGCCAGGGGTAGTAAGCACTATATAAATACAATTACAATATGTGTGTTCAGCCACTGCACACGCTGTTGAACAACCTGGGGTTTAGTTTTCGAAACTATGCAGAGGACACACAACCTGTATTTCACCTTCTTACTTATCTGATGGCAGATCATCAGAAGATAGCAGTCGTTTTGTGTCTATTAAAACGGGGGTGATGAAAGTTGGCTTTGAATCCAGAAAAAAATGATATTCTCATTTACATATTAGTAGACAGGGTAGTCTCGTACTGTTAGCGCGCCTAACCTTAATAAGTAAACTTACAAGTGGACGTGAATAGGTCGATGAACCTTTTGACTTGCAGTTAAGATGTTCTTTCCATAGCTCCAGTACATAATCAATAATCAATACACAATAATCATTAGTAATCAATAAAATCAATAATCAATGGAGTCAGTAATTGTCACGTACCATGACCTTTCAGTCATGAATAACCACACCTTTAGTAAAAGTTTAAAATGTTTATTTCCCTTTATTAACAGTACTAAGTTCATGTAGATTAATCTCAATATCAAATGAAACACTTACAGAAAAAACACTGGTTGTCCAAAGTGGCAGAAGAAACGCAATCTAATCAAAGCTTGAACTACAACACATTCTAGAGTTATGGTGCAAATCAATAACAAAGTCAGTTGTGTCAATAAAATGAAGTACATGAAGTTTAGCAGAGAAATTCATCAAGCATTAGTCCCTGTCATCATAAGTGAGGATTCTTAACTAATGTCAAATTAGCATCAGCATGTTGGGCTTCATGCAAAACAATTTAGGAACACAAATTTGGAAAAAAGTCTAACTATGGCTCTATCAAAACAGCACAGTTAGTACCTAGAATGAAAAAGCAAATATGCATGGTAATCACAATTCGGAAAATACCTCTCCTCAGGGTGGATCAGAAAACCAGAGTCAGTTTTCGTCCTCGGGACATCAGTCGATCAGCAAAGCATCAAGCTTCAGCATCAGAAATGTAAAAGGGCCAGAGTATTAAAGTTAAGCATGTCTGTAGTAAAGATGCATAAGAAAATATTAACCCTTCGGTCAGTAAAATATTAGTCAGAATGACTGCATGAAGGCCTGGGCAGAATGTCCGAATGACCGGTCTTCTCTCTCTGCAGTGTTGTGATATTAAAATTACCTAAACTATCCCCTAATTCCCTATTGGTCAGTTAATCGTATGTTCACACTCTGTCCAATAAAACTACTATCCCAACTCAATGAAGTCTAATATTTCTCCGTTCTCATATGGTTGATTGGTTCTTCTTGCGATGTCCTCATCATCCGACTTGTCAGGTAACAATATTGTTGCAGCTTCTACTCTAGCCAGTATCTTCATTGTTCTTGTCCTGGGAAAGTCAGTCTCACACATATTACACATAAAATGTTGCATTAGCAAGAACATCATCTTTTAGCAGTCAGTTCACACAAAAATCTTCCGTTATGAGCACGTCTAAACAATACAATAGACATTTCACAGTTTAATTCACTTTGTCAGCATTTTTAATTAACGCTAAGAAATATACCTTTTACATGAGTCCTGGCAAAGTAGGCCAAGACACTTGCTAAGTTAAGGCCTACAATTAATAAAGCTAAAGCTAAATTCATAACCCTTATTATGACATATTAATGCATTAGTCTAACATATATTCAACATTTCATAATATTCAATCATTGATTAGTACAGTTCGTTAACATTGGTGGCCATTCTTCTTGATCACATTTTCAAATGCGTGCAATAGTTTTCGACGTTATTAAATTTTCTACATAAACTTAATATTCAAAATACATAAAAACCCATTAATATTTTGTATTAAGACACCTGCGCTAACAGTACTCGGCCACAAACTGTGGCAGATTACCCTACACATCAAATTAATAGTCCACCTGCTCTATTTACTGTTGAATGTGCCATGTTTCTTTGCTCTGTTAGTGAAAACCTTACAGCGACAGGCTGACAGATTTGGGGTGGTCAATGTAAGTACTTCAGACTATTGCCTTATTTTGGGCAGATGTTTTGATGTACTTCCTTCTGTTCTGACCTCTAGGAAAACCCTGGTGGTCTAGAGCTGCTAATAATTCCCCCAGATCTTTGTAGAAAACGTACAGTGTGTCAGAGCCATTAGTTTTTTTTTTTTTTACAGAAATAACTTACAGCTTTGGAAGTTTATTTTAGTTAAATAATAGTTTGCCGAGTGGCCAAATGAAAATTGGCTGTTGCTCAGCAAGATTTCAGACCCTTCAAAGGAGTTGCAGTGGTGGTGACTTGTATGAAGGCATTGATGTCTCCACTAGACAGGCAGAAATCTCTAAATATGGCAGGCTGTATATCCACCAGACCAGCAAAGTAAATTCCTCTACTTCCCTATTCTGTTTTTAGTATTGGGAACAAACTGCTGGCTTGCCCATTATAGCTCTTTTCACCACTCCTTTTGAGTAAGTGAGTCGAAATCCATGTTAAATATGAGGTTAAGACCTAGGGGAGTCATCCTTGAGGGAAATTTAATAATGGATAGTCTACTGAACCAAATTATTCAATCTTACATGTATCTTTTTGTGCTCCTAAGCAAATTTGTCTTTCCTATTACAGTACTTTCTACAGGACAAGTATAGCTACAGCTATGATAGAAACTAAATTAAATTATAGAAATTGCCTGATATGCAGGGACCTAAAAAAGTTGACATGTGCTGCAGAATTCTGTGGCAAGAGCAGTTCTCAATGTGCCAAAAAGCCACATCAGTGCTGACAGCAATGTTCTAGCTTCCAGTAGTGACATGAACTCAATTCAAAACCCTCACTTTAACTCAGACGGCCCTGTTTGGCTGGGCACAAAATTATTTGGCATGCAATTTCTCTTTACACCATTCTTTGAGGACACTAAGGTCTGCCAAGAACTGCCTTCTGATTCCACTATCGTGGAAAAGGCAGAGCTTTCTGGGCACTACAGGTGCATTATGGGAAACCCTCCTTAGGGAATTATGACTTCATCAGCTGCTTCCTTTTTGAAACCACTAAAGACATTGTTTTTTCAATATCTCACTTGAGTTTCCTACAGCTCTTAGTTGTCTAGTGGCCTTACGTGCTCTAAGAAAATGACAATGATGATGATGAAATCCCTCAGTCAATTTTTGCCAATCTTACTTAGTGATCACATGCTTAATGTTCTTTGTTGTATAGGTGAAGCATGAAGCCTTCATTTGCATGATAGGTGTTAGCAAATTAGTTAAGTTACAATCTCAAATCAGTTGAGCATAAACCAATAGTCACCTGGATAAAGTACACATGAATATATTCCAGGCAATTCAGTTTTGCAAATGTAAGTACATGTTATTAAAGATAGCATATGCAAAGTAAAATAAAATTCCACTTCCATAAGTCTAACTCCCTAAGGCTAAGCTAAAGTTGTGGGTGAATTGGGAAATTTCGAAACCAGCTGGTGTCTGAAAACATTGCATCAAAAGTAGAATCAACTGAAGGTTCCAATCAAAAAAAGGAGAAGTGTACTTGCTCTAGAAAGTAAGACTATAAGTAGAAATATAAGGATGATTGGGTCACAGTAGAGGGAACGGGGACGTCCACCTGCAAAGGTGGACTGGGGCAGGTCTCCTGATACCTAACTCAGCTTTGCATACTTAAAGAAATGAAATCAATTCAAAGTGATATATTACATAGGATCCCACTGAATAAGAACCAATTCAAAAATCAGTGTTACTCCTGTACTTGGTGTAGGCCTTCTTCTCACAGATCGTACAATGCCAGACTCTTCCATCATCGCGGCTTTCACAATATCTCGCAAAAGAGTATTCACCTCCTCTGCTTCCCATGCTGTGCAGGTGCTGAGAATCATATTAAAAACAATTATTTGCAAATATGGCCTTCACACAGTTGGCTGACAAAATATCATTTTTAATGAGAACATAATTTCTCTGCTGCCCGAAACAGAAAGATAGTTAAGTACAGTAAATAGAAATTAACTATTTATTTTCAATATGGAGTGAAGTTCTGTTAGAAATGGGGTCTCTAGTTGGCAGTGTTTTGCGCCTTGTCCAAGTAGGGACCCTCACTCTAGTCAGGGTAAAGGAGTCACCCAGCTAAGATAACCCCTGCCCACCCACTTGGTAGGTTATCTCAGGCAGTCAGGCTTATCTCAGAAGAAACACACACACACACACAATAAAAGTAAAAACAAAAATGTACTCCACAGCAGTTTAAAAAAAATACCCAATATTTATCTGAGCAAAACAAGACCCAAACAACAAAAATCCAACATACACAAGCAATGATGCGTATTTTCACAGAATTAATTTTAGTATAGCACTTAGAAACCCAATTGCACCATCTGGGTCTATCACAACATCTTGAGGGAGCCATTCCGAACAGTCTGACGCCACTCACAAGGGAGTGCTGGCCGGTCATGGAGTCGCACAGTACCTTAGAAAACGAGGAAACAAAGAGGCCTCACTGGAGCCGGTGCAGCTTCAGTTTCTTACTGCTACTAGGGAGGTGAGGCATCAGTTCCTTACCACTAGACAGGGAAGGTAAGGTGTCGGTTCCTTACAGTTGCAGGGGTGGTGATGTGGTGTTGGTGGCGAGACGTCAGTTCCTTACAATCCGGCTGGGTCGATGAATCCAGCAAGTAAAGATGAGTGGCGTCAATTTAGCGGTGTCACAATCACACCACGGGGCCACAGGTGCTGTGGCGGAGTCTGTTGTCACGCATGCTAGTTACACGGCACTCAGGACTCACTCCGTGGCAGGACTTCAGAGGTGCTGCTGCAGTGTCAGACCTGTGGCTTCGGTCAGTCTTTGCACTCAGTATGGACCATGGCTCCGGAGCAGGCAGCGGTGCGGAGTCGGACAGCGGCACCCATTCCAAAGTCGTTCTGGAGTCAATGTGTTTGTTTCTTCTTGGATACAGCAGACCTCACTCCCTAGGGCTCAGGAACTGGATTTGGCACCACTTGGCAACTCAGAACTCTCACAATACTTCCTTCGGTACACTCTGGTGTCAAGTCATACCTAGTGATAAGGGCATCCTTCATGGTAGTGTAGGTAAACTCTCGTGCTGCCCCTAGTGCCAACAAGGTGTCCCTCCCCTGCACTGTGAAGTAGTTCCATAGACCTGTCCCCCAATCTCTATCAGGGACCCTGTACGTGTGGAGAGCTGCTTCATAGCCCTGAAACCACCTGCGTAGGTCATCCTCCTTACTATACTCTTTTCCTAGATTCTTGGGTAGGTGCACCCTTCTCTCAGACTGCAATACAATACAATACATTTCTAAAGTGTGCTTCTACCTTAAAAAGGTGTCCGGGTTCTAGCAGAAAAGAATGTCAAATTGTAAAGTCCGTGGGAAGGAGTTAACACTTCTGTGAAGCAAGGTCAAAAAGAAACATTTTAAGCCTTTTCTGAAGGCCATTTCCAAAAGTACACCTTCTAAGGGCAAACAGCAATGCATTCCAAAGTCTGACTGTCAAATAGGCGTAGGAGCGAACAGCTCTTCTGGACTTACGTATCTAAGACATTTGGAACAATTTAAGGTGATTAGAATGCAAGGAATGCCCCTGCAAAGACTACGTAAATGGTGTAATGCTGCCACCATCTGTGCTGGCCTTGCCTTTCAAGTCAGCTCCTTTAAGCTCGACTCATGAGCCAAGGTCATTTTTCTTACTTCTTTGGCCAGTTTCTTTCCCTCCTTTACGGACTAAGTTTTTGATGCTCCAAAGTGTACTTCCTCGCCTCCCACCTGTCCTCCAGCTCCTCTAGTGTCAGACCCTTGGAAGAGGCCTTCCCTGGATGGTCCCTTCCCCGCAGGCAGATCCTGTTGTTTCACATCACAAAGTAGACTCTCCAAGTCCACACCATCCATCTCAGTGTGCTCACCAGCCTCCTTGGCTGCCAACCAGGCCGTCAGTGCCATTACCCACTCCTCCTTTCTAGTGAGGCCTTTAAAAGGACACCTGAACTCCTTGCAGAACTTTTTGAGTTGAGGCACTATATAGGTCTCCAGCCTCTCCTGCTCAAACACCACATTTGCAATAATTGCTGAAGGCTCACCAGACTGAGATATGATTGTGTGAAATCAGTATGTGGTTGTGTAATGGTCTGTGATATGGAAGTAGTGTACACCAATCACTGTATGTGAAGTACAAATGCAAGTCCTTTCCTCACCACTGATCACCAATACAATTTTAACAGAGAGAATATGCACTTTAACACTTGTTAGCAGTGGCAAAGTGCCCAGAGTCCTAAAGCCAACAAAAACAGGTCAGAAAAAATAGTTGGAAGAAGGCAAAACGTTTGGGGATGGCCCTGCAAAAATGACCAGGTCTGACAAGTTCCTACTCCCATGCCCACTCAATTCAATTTAGAGATGCTCAAATCCCAGTTATAGGTAATGGAAAACATATAAATCACTTGATTCAATAACTCCAAATGTAAAATAACATGTGCACACACATAGGTAATGGTTAAGCATGTTGCAGGTTAACATGTTATAAATGCACAAATAAATGATGATATCTTTGCCTCACTAAAGCCAAAAGCAAGCTTGTTACCCTGGTTCCCCAAAAACTTGGCACAGCCACTTGTAGCTTTTTGCTTCAGTTTTGTAACAATACATTTGTAGTCTGGATTGCATAACAACCATGTCAATGAAGAACAGCTCTTTAATCCGATTCAGAAAATTAAGGGGCATATTTACAAGCCCCTTGCACTGCCTTAGCATCATTTTTTGACTCTAAGGCAGTGCTAAGTGGCCTTTTACCCACACCAGATTTACAAAGTGGCGCACTGCAAGCATTGAGACACTTTGTAACCCTTTGTGCCACATTATGCCTGTACCCCCATTAGGAGGCCCACAACAATGACGCAATGACATTTACATTTCACTGCACCATTTTCCTATCATTTTTAATGCTGCTCAGAGCAGGCATTAAAATGACACATCCATTGAAATCAATGGGCCTTGGTGCTTTGCTGCACTAGTGTCAACATTTTTTATACTAGTGCAGCAAAGCAGCACAATAATGTAAAAAAAATGACGCTATTGGCCTAATGACCTCAGTGGTGCGCCGTATTGTAAATACAGCGCAACCATGGTGTTGTTAAGTGGTGGTGGGGCAAGCGAAAAAAGTGGCATATTGCGACTGATGTGCCACTTTTTTGTGAATATGCCCCTCAATTTTGCAAGCAACTAACTACTGAGCAAAGGAGTGGGCTATTGCCTAGCCTGACAGCACTTACAAATGATGTGTTTAGCATAATTTTAAAGCTGCTTCTGCATTAGTGACTTTAACACACATCGTTATGTCCTTGCAGAAAATGTCTGCCTGACCTTCATCACACTGCTACATCGATGACTATGGTGTTTGCAACTGGAACTATGTTGTAGCATCCCCCTCCCTTATATCTTGCTCTACCACAAACCTGCCTTGCCTCATGTGTGACCGTGTCACAGATGCTCCCTCCTATTATTTGGCAGTATAGGCTGGGCCACTAACTGCACACCAGTAGAGCACAATCCATCAATGATGATTCTTCATCTCCAAGCTCTGTGACTGTCTCAAGCTACAGAGTCCTGCCCCTGCTGACTGATCTCAGGGACTGAAAACACATTTGTTAGGCAGGCTGGAGCAGGCCACTAAGCCACATGTTTCTTTATATTCTTTATATTCCATACCCGCGACTAAGGTGCCATGAAAAAACTGTTGGACAACTCAAGTGACTTTAGAAGTCTACCTCAAGAGTAGAAGCCCTAGTACCTTAGTTAATTACTATTATTATTATTATAATTATTATTTTTATTCTTAATTCATATGGTGGCCCTTTCGCCCACATGGTTGCCCCAGCCTCACCAGTCTTCCCTTGACAGCTGCAGTGTCTCCCTCCACTTAGCCCTTGCTCCCAAGCACTATCCTAGCCCTTTTAATACATTCAAAAACTCACTCACTTATCTAAACATTCATCATGAAGTCATCATCCATTCATGTGCAAAGTTACTCACAAAATTCCAACTGAGAAAGGCATAGTCATTAATTTGTCTGTACTGTTCAAACAGACTTTGAAACATATAATAGGTTGATTTAAAACGTTTTGGTACATCCTTTATCAGGGCTTTAACTGGTACTCTGTTACCACGATGAATAATTCACAACTGTTTCCAGGATTTAAAAGAATGGCTGAAATGAATGCAGATTCGTCTGCAGGTGGTCAGTATATTGCTGACTATGGGGGTCATTACAACATTGGCGGTAAAAGCCACTTACTGCCGTGCAGAAGACCGCCAACACACCACTGCGGCAGCGGAATTCCGCCACGGTCATTATGACCCAAAGGTCGGAATCCGCCAAAATCTAGACACCCACTCAAGTCCGCCACACCAAAGGTCAGTGATGAACTGGCGATAAGAAATCCTCCACCGTCATGCCAACAGGAATACGCCCACACTATCACGACCCACGAATCCACGTGGCGGTCTTTCAACCGCGGTATTCCATTGGCGGTACACACCGCTGCGCTCAAAATACACACACATTTACAAAACACTACCACATTGGACAATTCGTAATACACACACCTGATACACATACACACACCACTCCCTCACACCCAATACAATATAAAACACACACCCACATCACCCACAAACCCCTACGATAACAATTGCGACTGAATTGCGACTGAAGGCCAGAGAGAGACACCACTATCTACAAACGAGCATCCACAGGCACTCAACACCATCACCCACATAACATCAACCACACCACCCCATGGCACCGCAAAGACACCCCAGGTTCTCTGAGGAGGAGCTCAGGGTCATGGTGGAGGAAATCATCCGGGTAGAGCCACAGCTATTCAGATCACAGGTACAGAACACCTCCATAGCTAGGATGATGGAGCTATGGTGAAGAATCAGGGACAGGGTCAACACAGTGGGACAGCACCCAAGAACACGGGATGACATCAGGAAGAGGTGGAACGACCTACGGGGGAAGGTGTGTTGCGTGGTCTCCAGACACCACATTGCGGTACAGAGGACTGGCGGCGGACCCCCACCTCCTCCACCCACAACTAACAACATGGGAGGAGCAGTTCTTGGCTATTCTGCATCCTGAGGGCCTCGCAGGAGAAGCTGGAGGAATAGACTCTGGTAAGTCAAATCTTTCACTACTTCATCCCCCACCCTACCTGCATGCTATCACATACCCCCACCCTCACCCTCACCCCATCACTCCTACTCCTCACACATGTCCCAATATCACAAACCACCAATCCCAAAACACCAAGCCCTGCATGCAATACCAAAGCATGGACACACAATCACCAAAGCATGGCCACTGCACATACCCATACACCCCCCTAAACTATCATCACACAAGGTCCTACACAGGAAGGCAAGCACTGGGGTACAGGGTCACCCACCCATTGCACTCCATGGCACACACAGGTGCAATAATCATGATTTTACACCCCTGCAGGACCCCTACCCAACGTCACTGGACAGGAGGGTCCAGACATGTCCACTCCACCCACAGAAGAGGCCCACAGTGATGACAGCAGCTCTGTCCAACAGGATCTAGACTACCAGCCCGGCCCATCTGGGACCTCGGGACAGTCGGTTCCCCTCACACTGGCACGAGCCACTACAGGGCTTCCCCCCTCTGGAAACACCAGCACAGCACCCACTAAGCGGGCCCATACCTCTGTCCCCAAGACACGTCAAGCAGCAGTGTGTCCCCCACTACAGGGAACCCAGGCTAACCCACCACCCCAACAACAACAGGGACATGGGGGCAGTGGCAGTGGGCACACGGTTCACGGGACAGAAGCACAGGAACACAGGGGAACTGGGAGGGCTGCTGTGTGACAGGGGGAGGACAGGCCCAGGGAATCCACTCTCCACGAGGCCCTCTCCAACATCATGGGAGCCTACCACCATTCCCAGGAGACGATGGCAACGGTACTGGCCAAGTTTCAGGAGACCCAGCGGCTGCAGGAGGAACAGTATTTGGGCTTCAGGGAGGAACTCAAATCCATCAATTCCACCCTGGGTACCATTGTAGGGGTGCTGAAGGAACTCGCCAACACCAGGAGGGACACCGTGGCACAACAAGGGGCCCCTGACACTAGCCTGAACGATGAACTGCCCACCACCTCTGCCGGCGCTAGTGGACAGGAGGCACCGCCACAGGACCACCACACCAGCACCCCACCCCCTGCAGAGGGAGAACCACCCCGCAAACGGTCCCTGAGATCCAGGACAAAGACAGAGAATGATGCCAAGACCCCCACCAAGAAAACAGACCACCCTGATTGTCATCCATTTGTCTCACCTTGTCACCCTGTCCATCCTTAAAATGCCCCAGCTCCACTTCCTTTGCCCCTTTTGACAATGCACCGGTGAGACTGATGGACTGGACTCTGCCATGGACATTCCTCCACCATCACCCCTCACCATTTTACAACCCCCTCCAATATTGAGCACTTAAATAAACTCCCTTAAAGCACAAAACAATCTGTCTGTAATTTCGAAATAGTGTATTAGCAATTACAGTGCCAAAATGCTCTTTCAAATGTAATGTCAACATACCTATGTCACACAGCTCTAGTCCATGATGAAACAAAGCAGATGTCACACAGTGGGACCCACATCTGTGAAATCGTAAGGGAAACTGACAACTCAGTGACCATACACTGGGTGAAAATGGCAGGCAGTAGAGAGGTATTAGATTTAAATTAGATGTAGCAGGCAGTGTTGTCTTCTTACCTGTGTCTCACTGGAAGTATTGCAGGATCATCGTGTTCCTGTTGTCGATGTCCTCTTCTTCTGCTTCCTCGTCTTCACTCTCCACAGGCTCCACAGCTGCCACAACACCTCCATCTGGACCATCTTCCTGCAGAAAAGGCACCTGTCATCGCAAAGCCAAGTTGTGAAGCATACAGCAGGCCACGATAATCTGGCATACCTTCTTTGGTGAGTAGAATACGGAACCACCTGTTAAATGGAGGCACCAGAACCTGGCCTTCAGGAGGCCCGCTCTATAATCCTCCTAGTTCGCCCATGGGCCTCATTGTAGCGTTCCTCTGCCCTTGTCCTGGGATTCCTCACTGGGGTCAATAGCCATGACAGGTTGGGGTAAACAGAGTCACTTGCAAATGGCGAGGGACAACTGTTAGACACACACCAACTCATAGGGACATCCACAGACCCAGACATCTATTCCCACTGATTTGGGTCCATGTGCTCACCTAATAGCCACACCCGGTGCCTCTGGAGTTGCCCCATCACATAAGGGATGCTGCTATTACGCAGGATGTAAGTGTCATGCACTGAGTCAGGGAATTTTGCATTAACATGGGAGATGTACTGGTCTGCCAAACACACCATCTGCACATTCATGGAAAGGTAACTCTTCTGGTTTCTGTACACCTGTTCACTCCTACGGGGGGGGGTACCAAGGCCACATGTGTCCCATCAATGGCACCTATGATGTTGGGGATATGTCCCAGGGCATAGAAATCACTTTTCACTGTAGGCAAATCCTCCACCTGAGGGAAAACGATGTAGCTCCGCATGTGTTTCAGCGGGGCAGACAACACTCTGGACAACACGTTTGAAAACATAGGCTGGGACATCCCTGATGCTATGGCCGCTGTTGTTTGAAAAGACCCACTTGCTAGGAAATGAAGTACTGACAGCACCTGCACTTGAGGGGGGATTCTTCTGGGATGGCGGATAGCTGGCATCAGGTCTGGCTCCAACTGGGCACACAGTGCCTGGATTGTGGCACGATGAAGCCTGTAGGTGATGATCACATGTCTTTCCTCCATTGTCGACAGGTCCACCAGCAGTCTGCACACCGGAGGATGCCGCCATCTCCTCACATGCCCCAGTGGACGGTGCCTATGGAGAACAGCGAGCACAGAGTCAACCAACTCTGAGGTACGTAAACACAGCTTACTCTGAAAATATTCATAAATCTAAATTTGCCTGTATGAGTGTTTAGGCAAGGCCTAGGTATGTGTGACACAGTCAAAAATAATGCCATGTGGGCCCCTGAAATGGTGGCTGCTTGACCTGTAAGGTGGGACAAGGGGATATGAGGTAACTGCGCTGGCGTTGTACACCGTCACGGTAGGCGGTCGAAGACTGTGGCACAATTCTGCATTGGTTAACATTGGACCCTATGGGTCCCAGGAGCCAATGACGATGTACGCCGGCGGTGACAGTACGCACCGCCGTGGACGTGACCACCATTTTCTCTCTGTTCAATCACTCAGTACCTGATCTTCGACAGAAGAGGACCTACACTGCAAGTGCTCCTGTGACCTCAGTCTGGAAGAGACAATGGCTCGTGTGTCTGGGGAAAGGGCCCCTGACTTCCGAACAGAGGAGTTGGAGAAACTTGTGGATGGGGTCCTCCCCCAGTACACGCTACTCTACGGTCCTCCAGACAAACAGATAAGTACACTGTGAGCATGCTGTATGGGTAATGCCTGTGTGGAGTGGGGTGGATGAAAGATAGGGGGGGTGAGAATGAGGCGTGCATGAAACTACGGTGAATGCATGTGCGTCATGGCAAGGGTAGGGATGCGGGCCACTGTACAATTTCTGTACGTCAGCGCCCACCAGAAGAAGGACATCTGGCGTGCCATCGCCAAGGAAATCCGGACCCTGGGGATCTACCACAGATGGAGCACCCACTGCTGGAAAAGATGGGAGGACATTCCCCGCTGGAGCAAGAAGATGGCGGAGGCCCAGCTGGGGATGGCCTCCCAACGTGGAAGGGGTGCCCATCGCACCATGACCCCCCTGATGTTCAGGATCCTGGCGGTGGCGTACCCGGAGTTGGATGGGCGCTTGAGGCAATCACAGCAGCAACAAGGGGGTGAGTACACTATCATTCAGCTGATTCAGCGCGCATTGTAGGTGTCTGGGTGGGGGAGGTGCGCTGTGGGTTCCCCTAGGCCAGGGCGAGTTTGGTAGTTAAGTTCCCTTCTTCAGGCAGGCCCTGTGGCACCCCACCCCACCTGTTTACAGTGCCAACTACACCTAGTCAGGCTCCTGTGACATCCATGTGTGCAGAAATCAGCCATAGCTTTGTAAGCCATGTCCCAGGGATTGAATAGTGGACCCCAAGTGTGCGGCGTAGTGCAGGGGGCTTCTGTGTCTGTCGTGTCCGCCAACGGTAGCGGTATTGCATGCACTGAACATGTCTTTCTTCTGTCTCCCCCCCCTTTTTGTGGTCTCCCTGTTCTTGTGTGCATTAGCATCATCAGGCAGAGGAGCAGTGGCACCGGAGCAGGAGGGAGCTGCATCCCACATGGCCCTGACACTATGGACTCCGAATTCACCAGTGGGACAGAGGGCGAGGGGAGCTCCATGGCGGGGACAGGAGCTGACACCAGCAATACGGACTCCTCCTCTGATGGGAGCTCCCTTGCAGTGGCGGCCACATCTGTGCCCCCCGCATCTACAGGTACAGCCAGCACCCCCTCCACGAGCACCACCCTCCCAGCAGCCCCTCAGTGTTTGCCCCGTGCCCGCTCACCCAGGAGGGTGGGCATCACCTTTGCCCCAGGCACCTCAGGCCCTGCCCCAGTCAACCCTGCTGCCCTCAGTGAGGAGACCATTGACCTCCTCAGGTCCCTCACTGTTGGGCAGTCTACCATTTTGAATGCCATCCAGGGTGTTGAGAGTCAGTTGCAACAAACCAATGCATACCTGGAGGGCATTCACTCTGGTCAGGCAGCCCTTCAGAAAGCTTTTCAGACTCTGGCCTCAGCACTGATGGCAGCCATTGTCCCTGTCTCTAGCCTCCCCCCTCCAACTTCCTCGACCCAGACCCACACCCCTGTACCTCAGCCTATCCCAAGCACACCATCAGACCGGCATGCACACACCTCAACACACAAGGGAAGCTCTGGTAAATATAAGCACCACACATCCCACAGGCACTCACGCAAGCATCACACACATGCAGACACAACAACATCCACTGCCTCCACTGTGTCCCCATCCTCCTCGTCTCCCTCCTCCCTCCCTGTCTTGTCTCCACTCACACCTGCATGCACTACATCCTCAGCCACTACGTCCATCAATAGCACACACAACACCACACCCCGCTCATGTGCAGTCACCACCCCCACTACCAGTCACACATCCCCTGTGTCCTCTACCAGTGTGTCTGTGAGGCCATCTCCAAAGGCACACAAACGCAGCCACACACCCACCCAACATCCATACACCTCACGACAGCCTCCAGCCCATGCACCTTCATACAAAGTCAGCAAACGTACACCTCCTACAACCACAACCTCTTCCTCCACTTCCAAACACCTTCCAGCTACCCGTCCAAGTGTTCCTAAGAAACTTTTCCTGGCCAGCCTTGACCTCTTTCCCTCACCTCCACCACCCCTTCAGTCTCCTAGGGCCCGACTATCCAGGTCCCAACCTAGCACCTCAGCCACAACATCGGCGGGACCAGTGGTGCCAGTAGTCACTGGATTATGGAGTGCACCAGGCAGCAGGGCAGCCAGTGTGGCAAGGAGCCACAGCACGAACAGTCCCCCCCCTTTCAAGCATAAAAAGTTGCACAGTGCCCGGCAGAAGAGGGGAAATAAATCAGCCACCAAAGCATATCCCAGGGGTACAGTTGTGAGTGTGGAGACAGCTGCAACACCATCCAAGGTGGGGAAGGGGCACAGTAAAACCGGCAAGTCTGGGAAGATCAGCACGGCGGACAAGACCGTCAACAGCCCCACTGCCTGGGAGACAACCACCAACAGTCCCGCTGCCAAAGACAGGACCGCCAGCAGCAGCCCTGCTGCCCAGGAGACGACCGCCAGCAGCCCCGCTGCCAAAGACAGGACCGCCAGCAGCAGCCCTGCTGCCAAATACAGGAACGCAAGCAGCAGCCCCGCTGCCAAAGACAGGACCTCCAGCAGCAGCTCCGCTGCCCAGGAGATGACCGCCAGCAGCCCCGCTGCCAAAGACAGGACCGCCAGCAGCAGCCCCGCTGCCAAAGACAGGACCGCCAGCAGCAACCCCGCTGCCCAGGAGACGACCGCCAGCAGCCCCGCTGCCAAATACAGGGCTGCCAGCAGCAGCCCCGCTGCCAAAGACAGGACCGCCAGCAGCAGCCCCGCTGCCCAGGAGACGACCGCCAGCAGCCCCGCTGCCAAACACAGGACCGCCAGCAGCTTAACCACTGCCCAGACACTGCCACCAGCTGAACCGCTGCCCAAGACACCGCCGCAAGCAGCTCCGCAGGCCAGGACAAGACTGCCACCAGCTGAACCACTGCCCAGAACACCGCCGCCAGCAGCACCGCTGGCCAGTGAGCGCCAATGATTCCGACGCTACTGAGTCCGCCACGGGCAGGATGAAGCACTCTGGGCACAAATCGCCCTCCAGAACCAGTGAAGAGATACATCCACTTTCTCAGTCCTTGGCAGGATGAAGCACTTTGGGCACAAAGCCCCCTCCAGAACCAGATGAGAAAGACATCCACTACCTCTGTCCTTGGCAGGATGAAGCACTCTGGGCACAAAGCCCCCCTCCAGAACCAGTAGAGAAAGACATCCACTACCTCAGTCCTTGGCAGGATGAAGCACTCTGGGCTCAAGCCCCACTTCAGAACCAGTGGAGAAAGACATCCACTACCTCAGTCCTTGGCAGGATGAAGCACTCTGGGCTCAAAGCCCCCTCCAGAACCAGTGGAGAAAGACATCCACTACCTCTGTCCTTGTCAGGACGAACACTCTGGGCACAAAGCCCCCTCTAGAACCAGTGGAGAAAGACATCCACTACCTCAGTCCTTGGCAGGATGAAGCACTCTGGGCACAAAGCCCCCTCCTAGACCAGTGGAGAAAGACATCCACTACCTCAGTCCTTGGCAGGATGAAGCACTCTGGGCACAAAGCCCCCTCCAGAACCAGTGGAGTATCATATCCACTACATCTATCCTTGGCAGGATGAAGCACTCTGGGCACAAAGCCCCCTCCAGAACCAGTGGAGAACTGTTATCCACTTGAGAGACTGTGGCTTTGCACTCCCCAGGATTGAACAGTGGTCAAACCACCCACTGTAGAGACTTGTGAGACTGTGGCTTTGCACTCCACAGGATTGAACAGTGGGCAACCCACCCAATATAGAGACTTGAAAGACTGTGGCTTTGCACTCCCCAGGATTGAACAGTGGGCAAACCACCCACTGTAGAGACTTGAGAGACTGTGGCTTTGCACTCCCCAGGATTGAACAGTGGGCAACCCACCCAATATAGAGACTTGAAAGACTGTGGCTTTGCACTCCCCAGGATTGAACAGTGGGCAAACCACCCACTGTAGAGACTTGAGAGACTGTGGCTTTGCACTCCCCAGGAGTGAACTGTGGGCATGGAGCCCCCTCATGGATCTGGTGTCGTGCACTCAACCGGCTGAGGTGCCCCCCCTTCCCTTCCCACTGAGATGCCTGTTTTATTTCTAACTGATGTCCCTGCAGTGTTCTCTCTGTCTTGTTCGGGTATTGAGTGTGGGCCTCGCCCATTCCTTTTGGGCCCAGTGATCCACAGACTATAATGGTGGGATCCCTTGGACTTGTGTTCTTGGTGTATATAATTGTACATAGTATAAATGTATGTATTTGTAAATATTTTTGATGTATGTAATTGAATATATCACAATTATTCAACTAATTTCCTTTTGTCCTTGCATTCTTCCAGGAGGTGGTGGGGGTGTAACTGTTATGTATCAATATGTATTAGCATGTGTGTTGTAGTGGGTGAAGATGGGGGTGGGGGTGTTGCGTGTGTGTGTCACTGTTTTTTCCCTGCCCCCTCCCCTGTATCGTAGGTGCAGTACTCACCGTGGTCTTTGCCGCCGGCTTTCATGCTCCTGGTAGAGGAGCAGGAAGATAAAGGCTGTCAGAATCTGGAGCTCGGGTTCCATGGCGTCCTGATTCCTCGTGGGGTGTGTAGAGGTGAGCGTTTTCTCTTCGAAGTCCTGTTTCCGCCGTGTTTTTGTTCGTGGTGAATCCACCCCTGAAAAGGTGGCGGATTGGTGGGTTGTAAAAGTGTGGGCGGTACACTGTCCTCCGCCTGTCTGTTGGCGGTTACCGCCGCAGTGTTTGTTTGTACCACCGTGGCGGTCTGAGTGTTAAAGTGGCTGTCTATGTTGGCAGTTTTTGCCACGGTCGTGATTCCATTTTTTTTTTCCGCCGACCTGTTGGCTGTTTTACCGCCGCTTTAACACCGACCGCCAGGGTTATAATGACCACCTACGTCTTCTTTTTTGAGAAAGTCTTACACAACCAGGTTGATTCAGTGCCCCAAATTCAAGACCCTGAAATAACCACCATCTGCCATGGCCTTGACAATGTTACTGACATTTTCTATGGTAACAAATCCAATTTAGAGACCTCTGGGTAGCAGCCATTCAGACACCTTGCTATTAAATTCATCCAAGTTGTTTGCAGCTGTGTGTGATTCCTTCATGGCGAACATGCCTGCGGTTGCATGCCACCAAATGCTCTAAAATCTTTCTTCAGGGCCAAGACCTCTAGATAGCTTGTTTTTTACTCCCACAAAAGAGATCCAGTGTGCAGTGATGCACATGTAATCCGTTTCCTGACATCTGGTCCACATGTCTGTCATCAGGTGGATAGTGTGGACAACACTTTGCCGCAAAGCTTGCCCAACCAATTGCAGCACATCGTGATGCAGCACTGGAACAGCAACTCTGGCGAAATAGATCCGTCTAGGAACCTTTCATTTCAGGCAGATTGCTGTCACAAACTCTAGGAATCCCACTCCTTCCACAAAAGAAAAATGGGAGGAGGTCTAGCTCTAACATTTTTGCCAGATTCCAATTGTAGAAACGTACTATTGGGTGGTTGCGGTTCTAGGGCCCCTCCTGTCTAAACATGCCCATGATTTTAGCATGGATTTTCTTCTTTTGTAGGGCCACTGACACAGGTGACATTTTTGAGATGTAGGTGATGGTAGACTCAATGTGCTTTGTGGTACAGTCACCGTATGCCATGGTGTCTCCATCTGACTCTGAGTCTTCCTGTGCCATTGAGAGGTCACTGAGGCGGGTGACTCTGGTGCACCGCTGGGGAAAGGGCTGCTTTGTGTGAGATGTCATCCTTTTCTTCCTCCCCTTCCACCATGATTTGACCAGTTGCAGTTGATGTTTACTGACTCTCCTCAACTTCACCACTGCAACCACATTAAGCAGTTTTTTATAATGTGGTCCTTCCACTGGATTGTGTAATGATTTTTCACATGGGTGGTCTGGCTTCCAGTGCCATAATGTGAACCAAGCTTACCTCAATGAACACTCACGTGGAAAATGAAGCATATTGCAATTTTCTCATCCTGTTTGCTAATCGTAAAAAAGTCCCAAACTGGGGAGAAGTTCTTTCTTATTGGGCCAGTGCCAATGCCAGAAGAAGGACTGGAGGTAGGTGGGTGTGTTGATTGCCTCTCTCCAGTGCATATTTCTACTGAGTTATGGGTTGGTGCAGATCTCTGCAGGTGCCTTACAAATATGGGAGCTGGCAGAGCTGCCTGTGCCACATCCCTCAGAGCAGGTTGGATAGTAATTGGTGGTGGGCGAAGCTCGCAGAGTTCTACTTTGCGGAATTCCACTGAGTTATGTAAAATCTCAGAAAAATTCTCCTGGGCTCCATGTGCTGTGGAATGCCATTGCCGCATGGTCCTAGCAATTGATTTCAAGCAGTTTCATCTTGAAGGCATGGGGGATGATAACAAGTGCTTCAAGTGGTTCGCATAGGTGACATTGCACACCAGAGCTGTGAGTCTTCAGATTAGACTGCTGAGGCTCACAGATCTGACACCAAGAAGGCTTCAGCGGGGGCACCTTACCTTTCACACACAAGTCTGCTGACATGGACGTAGGGCAGCCTGTGAGACAGAGGAGTGTGGTGGGGAATTCATACTTTGATGTTTCTGCTTCCCTGAAAGGCTTTCAGGATGCCCACTTGCCAGAACACCCCTTATTCATGCTTTGTCCGGGTTAGTCTTGGCTTCACCTTCCAGAGAAAAGAATGCACTACCATATTTTCAGGCTGCTTTTACGAGGGGGCATCTTCCTTCTGCCCCCTTCACCAGAGCAGACAGGTTCTATATGTTCCACTTGAAAATTTTACATAATCTGCCTAGTTTGGGTGGAGGTCACCCTTTCTTTCCCTGCACAAAGCCTTGCTGCTCATGGAAATCAAAACTAAAGAATAATATATGTTGCCGGTTCTATGAAGCTGTGGTGAAAATCCCTGTCCCCTGGAGGTGCGCGGAATGCAGAGGTTCCAGTTTTACAACCAGAAAGAGGGTTGTTGACAGCAGACATCTCCTCTTGTCCATGATCACTGGCCAGAATTCTCGCAAGGCCACCCCCTCTGTTCATCCTTTTCTGTGGCTAAGGTGATAAGGTCCCAGGGGATGTTCGTTTATGCCAGTTTCACTGAGCTGGAGTACCGTCCCTCACCTGAGCTGTGCCCAAGAGTCAGTCCTTAAGTAGAGCCCAGGGTCATTCACATATACAGATTTACCCCTTTGCTCCCAGTACTCTCATCCACTTTGCCTGGAGCAGCACCCAGGCCCAGTCCCCTAAAGTCTGGGTTGCCCCCCTGTCCACCACCTACAGGGTTTACAATTTCGGCATTTTGCAAAGCTTGAATGACTATGTAACACACTTCCCCTATAGAGCAGGACCAGAGGTAATTCTCTTCCTTCAATGAGGGACTAAGTCTACCTCCCCCTCTGAGCTGGATACAAAACATACCGTTCTGAGCCACCTACTGTTCTCCATTCCTCATTAGCTAGCAGTGCCGGAAAAACATCTATGCTGCCCCAGAAATTTTGGTCCAGCCGAACAAGAGTAAGCACTGTAATTGCTGAAGTTGACATCAAGCTGAGAAGAGACACATGAGCATGGAGTGTCAGCGAACTCTGCTCCGCTGCCAGTTGGCAGAGTGGAGCGGAGTTCACCACCCACCCCTAATAGTAATGTTGGACACCTCTGTGCCAGCTTCCACAATGACTAGCTTATCACCATCATCCTCATTATCATCATCCCCTTCTATGAGTCCAAGACTTTCTGGAACTTTTATTTTCCCTTGTCTCTCCTGGGGTCTCCTGGACTCTGCCTGGGTTCACTCCATGTCCCTATCATCATCATCAGAAGTGGTGCTTAGAGAAGATGGTGGAGTAGTACCCTTCCTTTGCTGGAAATCTGGGAGCCATTCATTCTAAAAGAGGAGGTTCTTGCTCAACAGGAAGCTTGACCTCCTGTCCTGCTCCAACTTTGGTAAGATCTGCTATTGTTGACTGGCTGCTGTCCACTTTGCTCTGTTTCCTGAAACGATTGGGCACTGCTTTGCTAAAGGGACAAATCCAATTCTACATCACAGCGTCACCATGATTGCAGTGGCTGCCTCAACAACAGACTTGGGTGGTCTTTATGACATTGGCCGTCATCTGAATGCCATGCGGCGGTAGCACTGCCACAAGGCCAGCAGTAAATTATGACCATATCGGTGATCCCTCCCATAGACAGACAATGTACCACCGCAATCGCCAGTGCGGTACAACCATTGAACACAACAGTAGCAAACTCCAGGCAGGCAGGAGACAAGGATCCGTCCACCATATTATGACATAGCAGACCGCAAGGATTTCCAGGGCATTAGCAACGCCACCAAAAGCCTGGCAGAAACCCATCATATAAAAGGAGTTACTCACCTCCAGCGACACAGAGGAATCCGCCGCCACCATGGAACCAGACCCGGAAGTCTTCCCGATGCTGTACCACGCAATTCTCATCCAGAAGCACCAACACTGCCGAAGACGATGACGGTGAGTACAGCCGTCTAGCACACAAGGTAGGGAGGGGAAAGTGACACACACACATCACACATTCTACACACATATCACACACCCAGAATCATCTGTAGAGAAATTAGAGGAAAGAATGCCAGGACACATACCTTTGGTCCAACCACTGCAATACGTTGGGTATGGTGAACTCAAGTTTTGAAATGTAAATATTTAGATAGGGCCATGGGCCAGTCCAAGTGAAGCACAATGCCACAAGGCAACGTCCAAGCCCCAACTTGACTCTCGACAGCCCAGTCACTCCACTGGGCAGGGGCATCATGGTAACAGTACGCAGGCGCCTCAGGGGGTGGGGGTTTCTTTTTTGCAGGGGGTCCTTGTGCTTGGTTTTTGGAGGGGCGGGTCCTTGCCCTTGCCTTTAGGGGGTAGAGGTGTGGGCTTGGGGAAGGGGGCCGGAGTGCCACTCTTGTGCCCCTTAGTGGTAGCTGAAGTTTCAGGGGGAGGAACAGGGCTCGATTTTGTGATGGAGGTGCTAGGCTGGGGGGTGGGACTTTTCTCTTATAGGCAGGATGGGGGAAGGGAAGAGGTCAAGGCGGGAAAGGAAAAGCTTCTTAGGACCAATGGGGCAGGTTGTGAGAGGAGGTATGGGAGTGGAGGTGGAGGGAGTGGTTGTCGGAGGATGTAGTGTGCTGGACTTGGGTGCAGGTGCATGGACAGTGTGCGTGTGTGAGGTGGATGGCTGTTGGAGGTCTGAGTGGGAGCATTTGTGTGTCTTTGGAGGGGGCAGACTGGGTGGGGAAGGTCAAACAGGACGTGTGGATGGATGATGTGGTGGTGTCTGCGTATGTGGTGTGTGGGGTGCATGTCTGCAGGTCTGCTTCTGTGGTGACTGTCAGCAAGGCTGTGCAGGTGGCAGGATCTGGGACTGTTGATACTGTGCATGCAGGTGTGAGTGCTGATGTGACTGTGAGGGAGGAGGGGGAAACAGTGGAGGCAGTGTCTGCTGTTGTGTGTGCAGCTTTATGTTGGCCGTGTGCGTGCTTGTGGACTAAAGTGTGCTGCCTGTGTTTGTATGTGCACATCTTGTCTATTGTTTTTTTTGCATGCTTATAAGAATGTGTGCTTGGGATGGGTTGGGTAGAGGAGACTGGGAAGAGCTAGTTGGAGGAGGGACGGAAGAAACAGGGACACTGGCTGCCATAAGAGAGGAGCCCAGAGCCTGAAACGATCTCTGTAGGGCCACCAAGCCACCGTGAATGCCCTCCAAGATGCCATTGCATTGCTGCATCTGGGATGCCAGCCAATGGATGGCATTCACTATGGTTGTCTGCACTGCAGAGATGGATCGCAGGAGGTTAATAGCCTCCTCACTGAGGGCAGCAGAGCTGACTAGGGCAGGATCTGAGGTGCCTGGGGCAAAGGAAAGGCCCACCCTCCTGGGGAAACGGTGTGGAAAGCTGGCCTGGCTTGGGTACTTACACCTTATACCAGGTCCAGTTATCCCTTATTAGTGAAATGTAGTAGTGTTCTAGCAGCTTAGGCTGTTAGAGGTAGCTGTAGCAGAGCAGCTTAGGCCGAACTAGGAAACATGCAAAGCTCCTGCAATACCACTATGATTACACAGTACTAACACACAATAAAAGACAATACTCAGTGTTACCAAAAATAAAGGTACTTTATTTTAGTGACACAAGGCTGAAAATATCTTAGAGGCAATACACCTTCTGGAGGTAAGTATTATACACAATAGATACACTAGACACCAAAATTAGGTAAGTAAACTGTCATAGGATAGTGCAAACAATAGAAAATACCATAGAATGCAATAGGAAGAAATAGGTCTAGGGTCAACACAAACCATATACTAAGAAAGTGGAATGCGAATCACGAATTCCCCCTAGTGTGTAGAGACTCACTGGAACAGTAAGAAAACCGCAAAGGTGAGTAAAATACCCCAACCCAGAGCCCAGAAAAGTAGAAGTAAAATACAGCAAGTTTCCTTATGACACACTACAAGTCGTAATTAGAGTTATTGCAAGAACCAGGCAAGACTGCAAGCAACAAAAGGTGGATTCCTGTACCTGAAGACCGGCAAAGAGAGGAGAACAAGTCCAGAAGTCGCAGAAGATTCCAGGGAGGACAGGAGCCCCTGCCAACCTAGAAGATGGTGCAAAATAGGATTCTCTAAGAAGTCTGCAGAAGAGCACCAAAGAAGATGACTGAGGGTTCCTGCATGATGCAAAGGAAGTCCCACGTGGAGATGTTGGATGCAGGCAAGTTGCAGAGCTGGATTCATCCAATAAGCCTTGGTTCAAGCAATGTTGCGGATTGCGTCAAAATGGCGCTGCCTGGACCCAGGAGGGACCTGGGGGCCTCAACTCACAGGCATAGGGGGCTCCCAACACTGGAGAGAACCCACAGATGACCAGGCAGCACCCACAGAGGTCCCAGGACACCGGGACAAAGAAGGTGCAAATTGCGGTTGCTGCAGCACTACAAAGAAAGGTCCCACGCGGCTGGAGAACAACTCAGCAAGTTGAGTGTCACAGGATAGAGTTATGGGGACCTGTGCCAGGCCAGGCTGTGCATGAAGGATTCTTGCAAATAGTGCACAGAGGCCTCAGGAGGTGAAGATGACGCTGTGCATACGGGTGTTGTCGCAAACGGGGAAGGCAAGCTCTTACCTCCTCCACATTTTGGCAGCAGGACCTTAAGACAGTCTGGGGGTCATTCCAACCCTGGCGGTCCGTGTTAAACCAGCGGCCAAACCGCAACAGGCTGGCGCGTAAAAAAATGGAATTCCGACCCTGGCGGAAACTGCCAACAGAGACCGCCACATTACCACACCGCCCGCCACGGCGGCACAAACAAACAGCGTGGCGGTCACCGCCAACAGACAGGCGGAAGACAATGTACCGCCCACCCTATCACAACCTACCAATCCGCCACCTTTTCCGGGGCGGTAGCCCCTCTGATAAAAACACGGCAGAAACAGGACTTCGAAGGGAAAACGCTCACCTCCATACAGCCCACGAGGAATCAGGACAGCATGGAACCCGAACTCCACATACTCCCAGCGATTGTGTTCCTACTCCTCTACCAGGAGCACGAACGCCGGCGCAGAAGACAACGGTGAGTACTGCACCTACGACACAGGGGAGGGGGGTGGAGAAAATATTACGGGTACACACATACGCGACACACCCACCCTCACCTTCACCCACTACAACACACACATCAATGCGTATCAACGCATCAGAGTGACACCCCCTAAACCCCCCGGAAGAATGCAAACACAAAATCAAATGACTCTAAACATAGGAATATATTGTATTACTGGCTTAAAAATATAATTCTACGTCAAAAACTGTTATATACATAAATGTACAAGTCTGAGCATTGTAGCATGTATTGTCCGTGGGCCACTGGGCCCAAATCACATGGGCAAAGCCCACACAAGATACCTGACTCCAATGGAGAGAACACTGCAGGGGCATCAGATAGCAAAACTACAGGCACCTCAGGGGGAAGGGAAGGGGGGGCACCTCAGCCAGATGAGTCCACGACGCCAGATCCACGAGGGGCCTCCATGGCCACTGTTCAATCCTGGGGAGTGCAAAGCCACAGTCTCTCAAGTCTCTACAGTGGGTGGCTTGCCCACAGTGCCATCCTGGGAGTGCAAAGCCACAGTCTCTCAAGTCTCTACAGTGGGTGGCTTGCCCACTGTTACATCCTGGCGAGTGCAAAGCCACAGTCTCTCAAGTCTCTACAGTGGGTGGGTTGCCCACTGTGCAATCCTGGGAAGTACAAAGCCACAGTCTCTCAAGTTTCACAAGTGGGTGGGTTGCCCACTGTTCAATCCTGGCGAGTGCAAAGCCACAGTCTCACAAGTGGATAACAGTCTCCACTGGTTCTGGGTGGGGCCTGGTGCCCAGACTGGTACGTGCAGCCCTGCCCGACTAAGATGCGGTCCAGCCCCTGGCGCCCATGGTTCAGCGGTGCTTGAGATGAAGGGCCCTGTTCAGCTGTGCTTGAGACGGCGGTGCCCAATTCAGCGGTGCTTGAGATGAAGGGCCCAGTTCAGCTGTGCTTGAGACGGCGGTGCCCTGTTCAGCGGTGCTTGAGATGAAGGGCCCAGTTCAGCGGTGCTTGAGATGAAGGGCCCTGTTCAGCGGTGCTTGAGACGGCGGCGCTCAGTTCAGCGGTGCTTGAGATGAAGGGCCCAGTTCAGCAGTGCTTGAGACGGCGGTGCCCTGTTCAGCGGTGCTTGAGATGAAGGGCCCAGTTCAGCGGTGCTTGAGATGAAGGGCCCAGTTCAGCGGTGCTTGAGACGGCGGTGCCCTGTTCAGCGGTGCTTGAGATGAAGGGCCCAGTTCAGCGGTGCTTGAGATGAAGGGCCCAGTTCAGCGGTGCTTGAGACGGCGGTGCCCTGTTCAGCGGTGCTTGAGATGAAGGGCCCAGTTCAGCGGTGCTTGAGACGGCGGTGCCCTGGTCAGCGGTGCTTGAGATGAAGGGCCCAGTTCAGCGGTGCTTGAGATGAAGGGCCCAGTTCAGCGGTGCTTGAGACGGCGGTGCCCTGTTCAGCGGTGCTTGAGATGAAGGGCCCAGTTCAGCGGTGCTTGAGACGGCGGTGCCCTGTTCAGCGGTGCTTGAGATGAAGGGCCCACTTCAGCGGTGCTTGAGACGGCGGTGCCCTGTTCAGCGGTGCTTGAGATGAAGGGCCCAGTTCAGCGGTGCTTGAGATGAAGGGCCCTGTTCAGCAGTGCTTGAGACGGCGGTGCCCAGTTCAGCGGTGCTTGAGATGAAGGGCCCAGTTCAGCGGTGCTTGAGACGGCGGTGCCCTGTTCAGCGGTGCTTGAGATGAAGGGCCCAGTTCAGTGGTGCTTGAGATGAAGGGCCCTGTTCAGCGGTGCTTGAGACGGCGGTGCTCAGTTCAGCGGTGCTTGAGATGAAGGGCCCAGTTCAGCAGTGCTTGAGACGGCGGTGCCCTGTTCAGCGGTGCTTGAGATGAAGGGCCCAGTTCAGCGGTGCTTGAGATGAAGGGCCCAGTTCAGCGGTGCTTGAGACGGCGGTGCCCTGTTCAGCGGTGCTTGAGATGAAGGGCCCAGTTCAGCGGTGCTTGAGACGGCGGTGCCCTGTTCAGCGGTGCTTGAGATGAAGGGCCCAGTTCAGCGGTGCTTGAGACGGCGGTGCCCTGTTCAGCGGTGCTTGAGATGAAGGGCCCAGTTCAGCGGTGCTTGAGATGAAGGGCCCAGTTCAGCGGTGCTTGAGACGGCGGTGCCCTGTTCAGCGGTGCTTGAGATGAAGGGCCCAGTTCAGCGGTGCTTGAGATGAAGGGCCCAGTTCAGCGGTGCTTGAGACGGCGGTGCCCTGTTCAGCGGTGCTTGAGATGAAGGGCCCAGTTCAGCGGTGCTTGAGACGGCGGTGCCCTGTTCAGCGGTGCTTGAGATGAAGGGCCCAGTTCAGCGGTGCTTGAGATGAAGGGCCCTGTTCAGCAGTGCTTGAGACGGCGGTGCCCAGTTCAGCGGTGCTTGAGATGAAGGGCCCAGTTCAGCGGTGCTTGAGACGGCGGTGCCCTGTTCAGCGGTGCTTGAGATGAAGGGCCCAGTTCAGCGGTGCTTGAGATGAAGGGCCCAGTTCAGCGGTGCTTGAGACCGCGGTGCCCTGTTCAGCGGTGCTTGAGATGAAGGGCCCAGTTCAGCTGTGCTTGAGATGAAGGTCCCAGTTCAGCGGTGCTTGAGACGGTGGTGCCCAGTTCAGCGGTGCTTGAGACGGAGGTGCCCTGTTCAGCGGTGCTTGAGACGGCGGTGCCCAGTTCAGCGGTGCTTGAGATGAAGGGCCCAGTTCAGCGGTGCTTGAGACGGTGGTGCCCTGTTCAGCTGTGCTTGAGATGAAGGGCCCATATCAGCGGTGCTTGAGATGAAGGGCCCAGTTCAGCGGTGCTTGAGACGGCGGTGCCCTGTTCAGCGGTGCTTGAGATGAAGGGCCCAGTTCAGCGGTGCTTGAGATGAAGGGCCCAGTTCAGCGGTGCTTGAGACGGCGGTGCCCAGTTCAGCGGTGCTTGAGACGGCGGTGCCCTGTTCAGCAGTGCTTGAGACGGCGGTGCCCAGTTCAGCGGTGCTTGAGATGAAGGGCCCAGTTCAGCGCTGCTTGATACGGCGGTGCCCTGTTCAGCGTTGCTTGAGATGAAGGGCCCAGTTCAGCGGTGCTTGAGATGAAAGGCCCAGTTCAGCGGTGCTTGAGATGGCGGTGCCCTGTTCAGCGGTGCTTGAGATGAAGGGCCCAGTTCAGCGGTGCTTGAGATGAAGGGCCCAGTTCAGCGGTGCTTGAGACGGCGGTGCCCAGTTCAGCGGTGCTTGAGACGGTGGTGCCCTGTTCAGCGGTGCTTAAGACGGCGGTGCCCAGTTCAGCGGCGCTTGAGATGAAGAGCCCAGTTCAGCGGTGCTTGAGATGAAGGGCCCAGTTCAGCGGTGCTTGAGACGGTGGTGTCCTGTTCAGCGGTGCCCAGTTCAGCGGTGCTTGAGATGAAGGGCCCAGTTCAGCGGTGCTTGAGACGGCGGTGCCCTGTTCAGCGGTGCTTGAGATAAAGGGCCCAGTTCAGCGGTGCTTGAGATGAAGGGCCCAGTTCAGCTGTGCTTGAGCCAGCGGTGCCCAGTTCAGTGGTGCTTGACATGAAGGGCCCAGATCAGCGGATCTGGCCATGGCATTGAGCTCATTTGCCACCTCTCCTGTGGCTGGCGGTGCCTTCCTGCCCATCTGTCCTGTGGCTGGCGGGGCCCTCCTGGGCTGCAGTGCCGGGCATTTTGGTGGCCTCCTGCCCACCTGGGATGGGGCTGGTGGGGCCCTCCTGGCCAGCTGGGCTGATGGCGGTCTTGTCGGGCGTGCTGACCTTCCCAGCCTTCCCTGATCGCCTGTGGCCCTTCCCCACCTTGGGCGGTGTGACTGCTGTCTCCACACCTCCTGCCGGAGCCATGGTAGGGGTTTTTGTGCCTGGTGTCTTGACCCTCTTGCGCCGGCCACTGCCTATCTTTGATTGTTTCTCCGGGGGTGGGCTACCCGTGCCTTGGCTCCGTACTGAACTGGCTGCCCTGGAGGGTGGGGGACTCCATAGTCCATGGCAGACTGTCATGACAGGGCCCGGTTTTGTGGTGGCTGAGGTGCTTACTGGAGTACTATGACATGGACGGGGTGGGGGAGTTGGTGGAAAGAGGTTAAGTTTGGACAGGAAAAGCTTTTTAGGAGCAATGGCAGGGTTAGGTGTAGTGGGTATGGGAGTGGAGGAAGAGGATGTGGTTGTAGGAGTTTGAATTCTGGTGTCTTTGGGTGCAGGTGCTTGGGCTGGAGGCTGTCGTGAGGTGGATGGCTGTTGGGTGGGTGGCTGTCTGCGTTTGTGTATCTTGGAAGAGGGGGTCACAGGGGACGTGTAAATGGCAGTGGGGGTGGTGACTGCACGTGTGCGGGGGTGCTGGTGTGTGTGCTGGTGATGGACGTAGTGGCTGAAGATGTAGTGCATGCAGGTGTGAGTGGAGACGTGACAGGGAGGGAGGAGGGAGACGAGGAGGAGGGGGACACAGTGGAGGCAGTGGGTGTTGTTATGTCTGTATGTGGATGTTGCTTGTGTGAATGCCTGTGTGATGTGTGGTGCTTATGTCTGCCTGAGCTTCCCTTGGGTGTTGAGGTGCGTGCAGGCTGGTCTGATGGTGTGTCTGGGATAGGCAGAGGTACAGGTGATAGGATCTGGGTGGAGGAAGTTGGAGGGGGGAGGCTAGAGACAGGGACAATGGCTGCCATCAGTGCTGAGGCCAGAGTGTTGAACGATCGCTGAAGGGCAGCCTGACCAGAATGAATGCCCTCCAGGTATGCATTACTCTGGTGCACCTCTCTTTCGACCCCCTGGATGGCATTCAATATGGTAGACTGCCCAACAGTGAGCGTCCTCAGGAGGTCAATGATCTCCTCACTGTGGGCAGCAGGGGTGACTGGGACAGGGCCTGAGGTGCCTAGGGTGAAGGAGATGCCCATCTTCCTGGGTGAGCAGGCACGGGGTAAACACTGAGGGGCTGCTAGGAGGGCGGTGCTGGTGCGCTGGGTGGCGGCTGTACCTGTTGTTGCGGGGGGCACAGATGTTGCCGCCACCACAAGGGAGCTCCCTTCAGAGGACGAGTCTGTGTCACTAATGTCTGCCTGAGTCCCCGCTGTGGAGCTCCCCTCGCCCTCCGTCCCACTGGTGAAATCGGAATCCGTTGCATGGCCCTCCATGGCCATGTGGGATGCAGCTCCCTCGTGCTCCGATGCCACTTCTCCTCCGCCTGATGATGCTAATGCACACATGAACAGGAAAAATACAAAAAAGGGGAGGGGAAGAAAATAAAGACATGTTGAGTGCATGCATTGGCGACACTGTTGGCGGACAGGACAGACACAGAAGCCCCCTGCACTACGCCGCGCACTTGGGGTCCACTACTCAATCCGTGGGACATGGCCTACAAGCCTATGGATGACATCTGCACACATAGATGACACAGGGCCATGAATAGCTGTACTTGGCACCCTACACAGGTGGGGGGTGGTGGCAAAGGGCCATGCCTTATGGAGGGGCCTAGCCTACAGAACTCGCCCTGGCCTAGGGAGACCCACAGCCCTCCTCCCCCACCCAGACACCTCCACTGCACGCAAAGTCACCAGAATAAAAGTGTACTCACCCCCTTGTGTCTGCTGTGATGTCCTCACGCGCCCATCCAAATCGGGGTAGGCCACCGCCAGGATCCGGAACATCAGGGGGGTCAAAGTCCGACTGGCACCCCTCCCACGTTGGGAGGCCATCCCCAGCTGAGCCTCCACCGTCTTCCTGCTCCAGCGTCGGATGTCCTCCCATCTCTTCCGGCAGTGGGTGCCCTGTCTCTGGTGGACCCCCAGGGTCCGGACGTCCTTGGCGATGGCACGCCAAATATCAATCTTCTGGTGGGCGCTGACCTATGTGAAATGTACAGGGGAAGAAAAAGAGTCATCACCTTCTGCACCCTCAATGTGACTGGCCCCCCATCCCTACCCTTGCCATGTGGCACATGCTCTCATCCGTCGTTTGATGCATGCCTCAATCGCTCCCCTCCCCACCATCTTTCATCCACCCCACTCAACATAGGCATTGGCCACTAAGCATGGCCTCAGTGTACTTACCTGTTGGTCTGGAGGACCGTAGAGTAGCGCATACTGGGGGAGGACCCCATCCACAAGTTTCTCCAACTCCTGAGCTGTGAAGGCAGGGGCCCTTTCCCCAGTCGCATGAGCCATCGTCGCTTCCAGACCGAGGTCACAACAGCACTTGCAGTGTAGGTCCTCTCCTGTCGAAGATCAGGTATCGAGTGATTAAGCTGATAGAAAATGGCGGTCACGGCCGCGGCGGCGCGTACCGCGACCGCCGGCGCACATCGTCATTGGCTCCTGAGACCCATAGGGCTCAATGTTAACCAATGCTGCTTTGCGCCATGGTCTTTGACCGCCTACCGCCACGGTGTGCCACGCCAGCGCATTTACCTCACATTCCATTGTCGCACTTCACAGGTCAGGCATCCGCCATTTCAAGGTCCCACATGGCTTACTTTTTACTGTGTCACACATACTTAGGCCTTGCATCAACACTCATACAAGCCATTCAATGCATTGGGAATCGTGTTTAGTGCAAGCTGTGGTTACGTACCTGTGGGTTGATTGACTCTGTGCTCGCTGTTGTCCTTCATAGGCACCGTCCGCTGGGACATGGGAGGAGATGGAGGAATCTTCCCATGTACAGACCGCTGGTGGACCTGTCGACAATGGAGGAAAGACATGTCATACTGACATACAGGCTTGACCGAGCCACTATTCATGAACTGCGTGCCCAGCTGGAGCCAGACCTGATGTCACCAATCCGCCAACCCACCGAAATCCCCCGTCTAGTGCAGGTGCTGTCAGTGCTCCATTTCTTTGCAAGTGGGTCATTTCAAACAACAGTGGCCATATCATCAGGGATGTCCCAGCCTATGTTTTCCAAGGTGTTGTCCAGAGTGTTGTCTGCCCTGCTGAAACACATGCGGAGCTACATCGTTTTCCCTGAGGTGGGGGATTTGCCTACAGTGAAGGGTGATTTCTATGCCCTTGGACATATCCCCAACATCATAGGTGCCATTGATGGGACCCATGTGGCTTTAGTACCCCCCAGCAGGAGTGAACAAGTGTACAGAAACAGGAAGAGTTATCATTCTATGAATGTACAGATGGTGTGTTTGGCAGACCAGTGCATCTCCCATGTTAATGATAAGTTTCCTGGCTCAGTGCATGACTCGTACATCATGCGGAATAGCAGCATCCCTTATGTGATGGGTCAACTCCAGAGGCAACGTGTGTGGCTAATTGCTGACTCTGGTTACCCCAACCTGTCATGGCTACTGACCCCAGTGAGGAATCCCAGGACAAGGGCATAGGAACGGTACAATGAGGCCCATGGGCGAACTAGGAGGGCGATTGATCGGACCTTCGGCCTCCTGAAGGCCAGGTTCAGGTGCCTCCATATGACAGGTGGATCCCTATTCTACTCACCAAAGAAGGTGTGCCAGATCATCGTGGCCTGTTGTATGCTTCACAACCTGGCTTTGCGACGCCAGGTGCCTTTTCTGCAGGAGGATGGTCCAGATGGTGGTGTTGTAGCAGCTGTGGAGCCTGTGGAGAGTGAATACGAGGAAGCCGAAGAGGACGACATAGACAACAGGGACGCAGTAAAACAGCAGTATTTTCAATGACACACAGGTAAGATTCCAACCCGGCATATTACATATACTTAACCCCTACTACCTCTCTCCTGTCTGACCTTTTCCCCCAGTGTATGGTAACTGAGTTGTGACTTTCCCTTCCAATTTCAGAGATGTGGGCCCCACTGCGTGACATCTGCTTTGTTTCCCCATGGACTACAGCTGTGTGACAGTGGTATGTTGGCATCACAATGTAAATATGCATTTTTGGCACGGTACTGTCTAATACATTTGTACAAACTCACAGCCAGACTCCTGATTGTTTTGTGCAATAACTGCGTTTATTTCAGTGCTCTATATTGGTGGATGATTGCAAATCTGTGAGGGGTGATGGTGGAGGATTGTCCATGGCAGAGTCCAGACTATTAGTATCACAGGTGTATTGTCCAAATGCCTGTTGAAAGTGAAGCATGGGCAGTATAAGGATGGGGAGGGTGTCAATGTGGGACAGTGGGATGACAATCAGGGAGGTATCCTTTCCTGGCGGGGGTCTTGGCATCTTACTCTGTCTTCTTCCTGGATCTCAGGGCCCGCTTGGGGGGTGGTTCTCCTTCTGCAGGGGGTGGGGTGCTGGTGGCCTGTTGGTCCTGTGGCGGGGCCTCCTGTCCACTAGCGCCGGCAGAGGTGGTAGGCAGTTCTTGGTCCATGCTGGTGTCAGGGGCCCTTTGTGGGGCCACAGTGTCCGGCAATGTGGTGACTACCTGATTCAGAGCCCCTACAATGGTGCCCAGGGCGGAACTGATGTTTCGTAGTTCCTCCCTGAAGCCCAAATACTGTTCCTCCTGCAGAAGCTGGATCTCCTGAAACCTGGCCAGGACCGTCGCCATCGTCTTCTGGGAGTGGTGGTAGGCTCCCATGATGGAGGAGAGGGCCTCGTGGAGAGTGGGTTCCCTGGGCCTGTCCCCCCCTGTCGCACAGCAGCCCTCCCAGTTCCCCTGTTTCCCTGTGCCTCTGTCCCCTGGACCGTGTGCCCACTACCACTGCCCCCAGGTCCCTGTTGTTGTTGGGGTGGTGGGTTAACCTGGGTGCCCTGTAGTGGTGGAGATACCGCTGCTTGACGTGTCCTGGGGACAGAGGGATGGGCCCGCTGGGTGGGTGCTGTGCTGGTGTTACCAGATGGGGGAAGGTCTGCTATGGGCTGTGGCTGTCTGAGGGGAACCGACTGTCCAGAGGTCCCCGATGGGCCGGGCTGGTCATCTAGATCCAGGTCGACAGAGGTGCTGTCCTCACTGTGGGCCTCTTCTGGGGGTGGAGTGGACAGTTGTGGACCCTCCTGCGCGGTGACGTGGCGTTCGGGTCCTGCAGAGGTATAAAAGTATGGTTATTGCATTTATGTGTGCCATTGCGTGTAATGGGTGGGTGCCCGTGTACCCCAGTGCTGGCATTCCCGTGTGGGGGCTTTTGTGACGGTGGTTTGGGGGGGATGGGTATGTGCAGTGGGCATGCTTTGTTGATGGGTGTCCATGCTTTGTGGTCGCATGCAGGGCTTGGGGTTAGGATGGGTGGGCTGTGATGGGGAGACATTTGCAAGCAGCAGGATGTGATGGGGGTGAGGGTGGGGGTATGAGTTGGCATGCTGGTGGGGTGGGGGGGATGAAGTAGTTAAGATTTGACTTACCAGAGTCCATTCCTCCAGATACTCCTGCGAGGCCCTCAGGATGCAGGATTGCCAAGACCTGCTCCTCCCATGTTGTGAATTCTGGGGGAGGAGGTGGGGGTCCGCCGCCAGTCCGCTGCACCGCGATGTTGTGCTTGGATACCATTGAACGCACTTTCCCCCGTAGGTCGTTCCACCGCTTCCTGATGTCGTCCCTATTTCTTGGGTGCTGTCCCACAGCGTTGACCCTATCGACTATTCTGTTCCATAGCTCCATCTTCCTGGCAATGGTGGTGTGCTGCACCTGTGTCCCGAAGAGCTGTGGCTCTACCCGTACAATTTCCTCCACCATGACCCTGAGTTCATCCTCCAAGAACCTGGGGTGTCTTTGTGGTGCCATGTGGTGGTGTGGGTGATGTGTGGGGTGGATTTTGTGGTGATGTGTATTGGTGTGTTGTGCGTGGAAATATTTCTGGGTGAAAGTAAAATGCGCGTCAGGGTGCTCAGATCTCTATTTCTCAGTGCGTGGTCCCGATTCTGTAGCAGTGGGGGTTTGTGTGTGATGTGGGTGGGTGTTTTATATTGTGTTGGGTGTGTGGGAGTGGTGTGTGTATGTGACTCAGGTGTGTGTATTTGGAATTGTCCAATGTGGCTGTGTTTTGTAAGTGTGTGTGTGTATTATGAGCGCGCCGGTGTGTACCGCCAACGGTATACCGCGGTTGAAAGACCGCCGCGTGGATTTGTGTGTCGTGATAGTGTGGGCGTATTTCTGTTGGCGTGACGGTGTAGGTTTGGTCATCGCCAGTTTCTCGCTGCCCTTTGGTGTTGCGGAGTTTTGTGGATGTCTGTATTTTGGCGGTTTGCCTGTTGTGGGTCAGAATGACCGTGGCGGTTTACCGCGGCCGCGGCGGTATGTTGGCGGTCTTCTGACAGCGGTAAGCTGATTTTACTGCCAATGTTGGAATGACCCCCTCTGTGTCGAAGGGGTCCACCACCTATGTTCCAAGGAGCATGCTCGTTGCCAGGAGAGGAGTCCAAGAGAACCGGTTGTCGTCTTAGAAGGTGCCTGCTGAAGCAGGGAAGTGACTCCATCACTCGATGGGAGATTTCTTCGGTCCTTCTGGTGCAGGGTGAAGACAGGAGTCCCCTGAGTGTGCACACATGGAAACTGTTGCAGTTGCTGGCTGGAGCTCAAGTTGCAGAGTCGAATTAGCCCTTCTGGATACTTTGTTGCAGTTACAGCGGTTCCTGGAGCAGTCTGCGGGTGATCCGAGGTCAAAGGATGAAGCAGTAGTTGCAGAGGATTCCTGATGGAAACTTGCAAGCAGAATCTGAAGAGAAACCCACTGGAGAGACTCTAAATAGCCCTGAGAGGGGGATTGGCTTCCTAACCAGGTACGGACCTATCAGGAGGGGCCTCTGACATCACCTGCTGGCACTGGCCGCTCAGAGGCCTCCAGAGTGTCCCCACACTTTGGAAAACAAGATAGCTGAAGTCTGGGACACACTGGAGGAGCTCTGGGCAACACCCCTGGGGTGGTGATGGACAGGGGAGTGGTCACTCCCCTTTTCTTTGTCCATTCTCATGCCAGAGCAGGGACTCGGGGTCCCTGAACCGGTGTAGACTGGCTTATGGAGGAGGGCACCATCTGTGCCCTTCAAAACATTTCCAGAGGCTCTGAGAGGCTACCCCCCTAAGCCTGTAACACCTATTTCCAACGGGAGAGGGTGTAACACTGTCCTCCCAAAGGAAATGCTTTGTTCTGCCTTCCTGGGATTGAGCTGCTCAGACCCCAGGAGGGCAGAACCCTGTCTGTTAGGTGGCAGCAGCTGTAGCTGCAGTGGAAGCCTCAGAGAGCTGGTTTGGCAGTACTGGGGGTCCATGGTGGAGCCCCCATGATGCATGGAATTGGCTCCCAAATACCAAATTTGTAATGGGGGGACAATTCCATGATGTTAGACACCTTACATGGCCATATTCGGAGTTACCATTGTAAAGCTACACATAGGAATTAACCTATAAGCAGTGCATACATGTAATGGTGTCCCTGCACTCACCAAGTCCGGGAATTTGGCCCTGGACAGTGTGGGGGCACCTTTGCTAGTGCAAGGGTGCCCTCACACTTAGTAACTTTGCACCTAGCCTTCAGTGAATGAAGGTTTGACATATAGGTGACTTATAAGTTACTAAAGTGCAGTGAAAAAGGCTGAGAAATAGTGTGTGCACTATTTCACACAGGCTGCAATGACAGTCCTGTGAAAGGGTTTGTCTGAGCTCCTTGTGGGTGGAAAAAGAAATATTGCAGCCCATAAGGATCTCCTGGATCCCCAATGCCCTGGGTACCAGGTTCCATATACTAGGGACTTATAAGGGGGGTCCAATGTGCCAATTGGAATTGGTAAATGAAGTCACTAAACTATAGTGACTAATTTGGAAGCAGAGAGAGCATACACACTGAGGTTCTAGTTAGCAGAGCCTCTGTGACACAGTTAAGCACTACAGACAACACTCCCATTAGGCCATAAACTATGAGCACTGGGGTCCTGAGAAGCAGGATCCCAGTGAGACAGGCAAAACACAATGACATATAGAGTTTTCACTATGAGCACTGCGGTCCTGGCTAGCAGGATCCCAGTGACACAGTAAAAACACACTGACACACACTCACAAACAGGCCAAATGTGGGGGTAACCATGCTAGAAAGAGGCTACTTTCTCACAAGCGGGCACGGGCAATTGGGTGGGTGGCTACTGGGAGGGCTGTACTGGTACGGGGGTTGGCGGAAGATCCTGTAGCTGGGGTGGTCTCATAGAGGTCCACCACCACCAGGGAGCTACCATCGGAGGAGGAATCAGAGTCAGTTGTATCAGTTCCTGCCCCCCTTGGTGCTCCCCTCACCCTCACTGGTGCCCTCGGAGTCGGTGGACTCAGCCTCCTTGGTCCTGTGGGCTGCATCTCCCTCACTTGCCGGTGCCCTTGCTCCTTTGGCAGGTGATGCTAATGCACACATGGACAGGATGACAAAAGGAGAGAGGGGGGAGAAAGAAAGGGAGCACAGGGTCAATCACAGCACCAATAGCACAGATGACATACACATCACTATCACTCACTGGGACTAAGAATGGGCACTATGGACCACACTGGCATACCATTGGCTAGGTACTACAGCAGGTAGGAGCCAAACACTGACATCTGCTACCTACTGGGACCAACTAAGCCTTATCTGCCATGGAAATCTAGCTACCTAGCAATTTAAAATATGCATACCACCCAACATACCTAAGCTGGACCATGCAGCAATGTCTAAACTACCATATTGGGTCATCCACTGACTAGAACCTTGCATCCAAATCCCATGCCAGTAAAAAAATGACGAATGTCACACTCACTGTACTCACCCCCTTGTGGCTGCTGTGCTCAAGTGCCCATCCAGCTCTGGGTATGCCACTGCCAGTGTGCGGGCCATTAGGGGGGGTCAGGCTCAGACGGGCACCCCTCCCTCGTTGGGAGGATGTCCCCAGCTGGGCTTCTGCAGTCTTCCGGGCCCAGCGTCTCAGGTCCTCCCACCGTTTCCTGCAGTGGGTGCTCCGCCAGCTATGGACCCTAAGACAGACAGAGGGACACCATGAATCATACAATCCAGCCTGTCACACATATGGCCTACGCACACCGTTTGCCCCTTATCAGTCACACACATGACCTGCACCTCTTCATTCACATTGCCTGCAGCCATACCCCCCAAATGACACACTGCCAGCACACACATACATCTACATGCAGCCTGTGGCTTGCAACATACCCATGATGTACTCACCTATTGGTCTGGAGGCCCATACAACTGCCCATACAGGGGTAGGACCCTATCTACGAGCCTCTCCATCTCCTCCGACGTGAAGGGTGGGACCCTTTCCCCTGTAGCATGGGCCATGACAGGCAGCAGACACAGGTCACAGCAACACACGTAGTGGAGATGTTGTCCAGTGGAGAGTCAGGAATCGAGTGAAGTAGTGGGAAGAAAATGGCAGTCACATTTGCGGTGGTGATCACTGCTGGTGTTGATCATCAATGGTTCCTGTACTCCGTAGATCCCCATGTTAGCCAATGAGGAATTGCATGGCAGTGTAGACCGCCTTCCGCTATGACGCCTAACGCCCGCGGAGTGAGGTCACTTCCACCTGTCCCTGCATACAAGACAGGCAGTTGCCATTTCCTACTGCTAGTACTCATGTACTAGATTTAAAAGTGCGTCATTGGTGTCGACTGTACACAGCTAGACAATTCTAGTGTCCAACATACATATATGCTCTGTGTACTCTGAGGTTGTGGGTCCATAGGTCCTGTTGTCACTTCTTTTTTACTTTTGGATCACTTCGGTACCAACAACTGCGGAGGAATAGGAGGAGGAGGCAAGCACCCGTGTGCAGACCCCTTGTGGACATGGCTACACAGGAGAACAGGCACATCATACTCACCTATTGTCTGGACAGGGCCACAATCACAGAGCTGTGTGCACAATTGGAGCCTGATGTGCTACCTGCTGTCCGCTGCACTACAGTTATTCCCCCTCTTGTGCAGGTACTGTCAGTGCTCCATTTCCTGGCAACAGGTTCTTTCCAGGTGACTGTGGGCTTGGCTGCAGGAATGTCACAGTCAATGTTTACGATTGTATTTGCAAGTGTTTTGGCTGCCTTGCTCAAACACATGTGCAACTACATTGCAGTCCCCCAGGTTGATGATTTGCCCACTGCGAAGGCTGGATTCTACACTATGGGGCACATACCACACGTGATTGGGGCCATTGACAACACCAATATTGCCTTAGTCGCCCCCCAGGGCCAATGAACAGGTGTACAGGAATAGGAAGAGTTTCCTCTCACTCAATGTCCAGATGGTGTGCCTTGCTGACCAGTATATCTCCCACGTCACTGCCAAGTATCCTGGGTCGTGCATGATGCCTTTGTACTGAGAAATTGCAGCGTCCCACAGCTGATGGCATGACTACAGAGGCACAGAGTGTGGCTAATAGGTGCGCCTGAGTCCCCTCCCAATGATTGTCATTGTATGCCTACCGGAGTCATACCCCGTGCCTTTGCTCAAGGCTAATGTGTGTCCCTCACTTTTTCCAGGTGTCTCCAGCTACCCAAACGTGACCTGGCTCTTGACCCCTGTTAGGAATCTGAGAACAGGGATGAGAATAGGTACAGTGATGCTCATGGGCATACCAGGAGGTTTGTTGAACACACCTTCGGTCTCCTGAGGTCCAGATTTAGGTGCCTTGATCTGACAGGTGGATCCCTATGCTACTCCCCTGAGAAGTTCTGCAAGATTGTTGTAGTGTGCTGCATGCTGCACAATTTGGCCCTCAGACGCCATGTGCCCTATCTTGAGGAGGAGAGGGCTGACAATGCAGCTGTGGCAGCAGTGGACACTGAGGATAGTGAGGAGGAGGGCAACAGGACGCATATCATACAGCAGTACTTCCAATGACACTCAGGCTATACATTTCTCCATTTTAGTGTTGTGCTATGTGGCTATAGTATATATGCATTCCAAATGAATACCGCCTATGCCTTCCCTTTTTGCAGATGTTGGTGTGGTTACAACCGTGTAATGCTGTGATGTGTACAGACTGTTGAGACACATATGTAGGATGGACAAACACATTACAGGACATTTGCACAGGATCATGCAGTTCACTAAGGTTCAATACATTGTACATTTCCTTCAGATAAAGCACTGTTGCTCAAGTTGTGTCCAAGGGTGTTTATTATTAAATTAGGTATACAATGCAAAGTGCAATAGGGTGGGGTGATGGTTGGGAAATGTCCAGTGTAGTGGCCCAGTCTGTTTGTACCCAGGTCCAGAGTCCAAAGGGCATATGAAGAGAAGCAATGGCAGTTCAAAGTGGACATGGTGTTGCAGTGGAACACAAGGGGGACATTCAGGAGGGGCTGGCGGTGGGGTTGGTCTTTGCAACTGTCTATGGTGTCTTTCTGAGTCGCAGGGAATGTTTGGGGGTGGTTCACCTTCTGCAGCGGGGTGCTGGTGGCCTGAGGGTCCTGTGGCAGAGCTTCCAGTCCACTAGCTGCAGCAAATGTGGAGGGCTGGTCAGTACACTGGCTAAAGGTAGGGGCCCGGTGGTGTGCTGTATACTCCTGCATGATGTTGGCCATGTCACCCAGCCCCCCTGCAATGGAGGCCATGGTGGGATTCAAGGCCTGCAATTGTTGCATGACTTCCAGGTGGTGTTCTTCCTGCAGCTGCTGGTTCTCCTGCATGATGTTTAAAACCTGACCCATCCTGTCCTGGTATTGTTGGTATGCCCCCAGTACATTAGTGAGTGCCTCCTGGGCAGTCTTTTCCCTTGGCCTGTCCTCCCCGTGGCACACAGCTGTCCTCCGACTGTCCCTGGCCCCCTGAACGGTGTGCCCACTCCCACTGACACCAGGACCCTCATTGTCTTGCCTGTGTGGTCTCGACTCAGGTCCCTCTACAGGTGGGCACACTATTGATTGACCTGTCCTGGGGACAGAGGTCTGGGGGCGTTGGCTGCCTGCTGTAGTGCTAGATTTAGAGGGGGGCTCTGTAGTGGACTGGCTGTGGGATGGGGTAGCCGACAGACCAGTGTTCCCAGATGGGCTAGAGAGGTAATCCATATCCAGACCTCCTACGTTGCTGTCATCAGTGGCATCTTCAGGTGGGGTACTGGGTAGCCATGGCACCTCCTTGCTGCTGACATTGGCTGTGGCACCTGTGGGGATGTAAGTGATGTATTAGGGTACTTGTCTGTGACAGATTCTGCATTCCTAGCTTTCCCAATGATATTGGTGTTATCCTCCCACCTTTGGTAGTGTGTGGTGATGGATTGTGTGATTGGTAGTTCTACATGCTGTGCATGCATTGGTGGTGGGTGTGCATGCAGAGCTGGAAGGGATGGGCCTGCAGTGTGTATGGCATGCAGGGGTTGCCATTTATGTGTGGTAATTGTGGTGGTGCACTGTGTGAGATGAAGTGGGATGTAGGGAGTCAGGGTGAGGGGGTGAGATCGCATGCTGGTATGGAGGGTGATAGATTGTAAATGGTGACTCACAGGTTTCCAGTCCTCCGGCTACTCCAGTGAGTCCCTCACGATGCAGTATTGCCAAGACATGCTCCTCCCATGCTGTCAGCTGTGGGGGGGGAGGTGAGGGTCCACCTCCAGTCCTCCTGATGGCGAGCTGGTGCCTTGCTGCAATGGAATGCAACTTCCCCGGTAGGTCATTCCACCTCTTCTGAATGACGTCCCTTGTGCGTGGATGTTGTCCAATGGCGTTCACCCTGTCCATGATTCTCCACCATAGCTCCATCTTCCTGGCAATGGAGATCTGCTGTACCTGTGCTCCTAACAGCTGTGGCTCTACCCTAACTATTTCCTACACCATGACCCGCGACTCCTCATCAGTGGAACGGGGTGCCTTTCTGGGGACGTGGGTGTTGTGTGGTGTGTGTGCAGAGGGTAATGTGTGATGTGGTGGGGTGTGTGGTGCATGATGGATGAATGGGTAGTTGTGGTATTTGTGTACAGTTGTCTCTGGGAGTGACGTGGCAAACTGTGGAGGTCTTCTCATGTTTGTGGGTATTCTGGGTGTGTGTTTTATAGTGCCGTTGGAGGGTGTGTGGGGTGTGTATAACTGGGTCAGGCTTGTTTTTTTTGTTCTGGCCAATGTTGTCTTTTTTTGTATTTGGGTGGTGTAGGAGGCTGGCCTGACTTTTAGTGGGTAACTTGTGGTACTTACACTTTGTGCCAGGTCCAGTTATCCCTTATTAGTAGATTAGAGGTGTTCTAACATCTTAGGCTGATAGAGGTAGCTATAGCAGAGCAGCTTAGGCTGAACTAGGAGACATGCAAAGCTCCTACCATACCACTTATATCACTTAACACTATATCATAAGAAAACACAATACTCAGAGTTACTAAAAATAAAGGTACTTTATTTTAGTGACAATATGCCAAAAGTATCTGAGAAGATATACTCCCTCAGGAGGTAACTAATATACACAAAATATACACACACAAACCAAAATCAGGTAAGTAACAGTTAGAAAAGTAGTGCAAACACTGTAGAACACAATAGAATGCAATAGGGAGACATAGGCCTGGGGCAACACAAACCATATACTCCAAAAGTGGAATGCGAATCACGAATGGACCCCAGGCCTAGTATAGTGTGTAGAGGGTCACTTGGAGTGTAAGAAAACACTAAGGGTGTCGAAGATACCCCACCCCAAGACCCTGAAAAGTAGGAGTAAAGTTACCCTACTACCCCAGAAAGACAGTAAAGTCGAGATAGGGGATTCTGCAAGGACAACAACTGATTGCAAAGCACTGAAGATGGATTCCTGGACCTGAGCACCTGTAAAGGAAGGGGACCAAGTTAAAGAGTCCCGCAAGTGTCTGGGGGGGCAGGAACCCACTAAACATCGGATGAAGGTGCAAAAGGGCTGCCTCTGGGTGGAAGCAGCCAAAGATTCTGCAACAACAGAAAGTGCCAGGAACTTCTCCTTTGGTCAGAAGATGTTGCACGGCGTGCTGGAGGATGCAGAGTTGTTTCCATGCAGAAAGACCTCAAACAAGCCTTGCTAGCTGTAAGAGTTGTGGTTAAGGATTTTGGGTGCTGCCAGGGCCCAGGAAGGACCAGGAGGTCACCCCTTTGAGGAGGAGACAGAGGGGGCACTCAGCAACAGAGAGACCCATGCAGAAGCAAGAAGCACCCACATAAGCACCTGAACAGGCACTGAGGACAATGGTCAACTCAGAGCAACAAAAGAGGGTCCCACGACGTCGGAGTCCAACTCAGCGAGTTGGGCAATGCAGGACGGAGCGCTGGGGAACTGGGCTAGGCTGTGCACAAAGGAAGTATTGCAAAAGTGCACAGAAGCCCTAGCAGCTGCAGGTCAAGCAGTACACATGATTACTGTCTGGTGTGGGGAGGCAAGGACTTACCTCCACCAAATTTGGACAGAAGGGCCACTGGACTGTCGGGGACACTTGGACCCAGCTCCTGTGTTCCAGGGACCAGGCTCGCCAGGATGAGAGGGTACCCAGATGATTGGTGATGCAGAAGTTTGATGCCTGCGTTGGCAGGTGCAAGATTCCGTTGACCCACGGGAGATTTCTTCTTGGATTCCAGTGCAAGGTGAAGGCAGACAGCCCTCAGAGCATGCACCACCAGGAAACATTTGAGAAAGCCGGCAGGATGAGGTGGTACAATGTTGCTGGTAGCCTTCTTGCTACTTTGTTGCAGTTTTGCAGGCGTCCTGGAGCAGTCAGCGGTCGATCCTTGGCAGAAGTCAAAGAGGGAAGTGTAGAGGAACTCTGGTGAGCTCTTGCATTCGTTATCTAGTGAGATACCCACAGGAGAGACCCTAAATAGCCCTCAGAGGCACTGGGGTCCTGGATAGCAGGATCCCAGTGACACTTATCAGACATACTGACAACATAAGGTTTTCACTATGAGCACTGGGCCTCGGCTAGCAGGATCCCAGTGAGATAGTAAAAACACCCTGACATATACTCACAAACAGGCCAAAAGTGGGGGTAACAAGGCTAGAAAGAGGCTACCTTCCTACAGGTGGCCATTCCTGCCTTGGCTGTGTGCACCGCCAATGGTTTTCCGACGTTGAATATCCGCTGTGGTGGTTCGTGGGTCTTTATTTGGAGGGCGTTGTTTTGGTGGCATAACGGTATGGGTGGTAGTTGCGACAGTTTATCGTATTCAGTGGGTCTGGCGGATTTGTGGTTGTGGCTGGTTCCTGTCGGTTTTTGTGTATTTGTCATAATCTGGCTGATGGATGTTCACCTCCGCAGCAGTATGTTGGCAGCAGTCACCGCAGCAATATTCAGTATTTATAGCCAATGTCATATTGAGAGCCTTAGTCTTGGACTCAGGTTGGGGTGGTGCTGTTGATACGGGAGTGCTTCTCCCAGGTTCCTCCTTGAGGCCAGTGTGGCAGGCACACGCCTCCCAAAAAAGGCTGTGGTTGGCACACCACTGGTGGAAAGCTTTCCTTGGGGCCATCTTGAGATATAAGTTGGCAGTGGTACTTAGGTGCACAAGCGGAATATTTTGGAAGTCCAAAGTACCTGCAAGGTCTTCCTTTTGGCAGTACTGCCGGTGATGTGAGGTCTCTTCTCTTGCATACCTAAAAGCAACCAAGCAAGAAAAGCATGTAGTTAGTGAAACATGGCATTGTTGCAGGTTGAAATAGTACAGGCAAATACAATCTTAGTGTGGTTGGTTACTTATGTAATAAATACCAATTTTATCAAAAATTGTAAAGTCAAACCACACCACCACACCATAAAATTTATTTTCAGACCAGGAAGCACAACATGCAGATATAGCTCTTTGCTTTATCTTCATCTGTTTTAATTCAGAGGGGACACTTGTAGTAGTTATAATGAGGTGTATGGGTAAAGAGAATATTCCTTTAAAAAACATATATCAGCAAGGTGGGCCAGGGGAAAATAGAATAATCATTAAAAAAAATGAATTATGCTGATTTGTCTGCTGTGCTCAGCAGCCAGGGTGTCCAGAAGGAAATGGAATTATTATGCACCTAAAGAAACCGAATGCTGTAGTGTGGCTGTGAATCTCTGGCGGATAGATGGAGGAATGGATGTTGCTCGATGGATCAAGGCAAAATTCAGAATTAATTAAAAGTAAAATTAAAAATTAAAAATAAAAAACAATGTGAAACAACTAAAAGAAATAACAGAGAGACATTAAAAAGATTAAAATTGAAAATTAAAAAATAAAATAAATACTAAAATAAACAATTAAAATAAAAACATAAAATAAAGAATTAAAATAAAAAACAAAATAAACAATTGCAACAACAAAAGATAGAATAAAAATCTAGAAAATAAAAATTAAAATTAAAATAGAAACTGAAAATAAATGATTATTAATAAAGGCTGTTTGTTTGCATTCCTATGGCAAAGACACAGTGGCTGGATGCACAAAATGGCTGCCAGCCCCATGGTCAAACAATAAACAAGAAACAAGAAGGCTTGGCAAACTAGGAACATATACAAGCTTATGGCAAATGGACACTGGCTGGATGGACAAAATGGCTGCCAGCCACATGGTCAATCAGCAGCAGCAACAGCAAGGAGGCATGGGGGACAAAGAAAGAACACATTCAAACCTATGGCAAAGGATCACTGGCTGCAGGTGCAAAATGTCTGCCGGACACCTGGTCAAACAAAACTGCAAACAAGGAGGTATGGACAACAGAGAATTTCCTAATTATAACATAAAATAACTCTTAGCAAATGTCAGTCTGCCATTAAGCAGTCTTTGTAAGCATAGACTTCTTAGGATGGTTCTTGCAGTTCAACTAAAGAGGCAAAGGTTGTTTGAAAGCATCTGAAGCTGATGGGTAATACAGATTAGCCTCTCTGACAGTGACATTCTGCTTTCCACTTCCCCACCAACCTCTATTCTCTGCATCACTCTGTGATAGTATTCCACAGAACAAGTGACTTCTCCTGATAATGTTAGTGACTAAACTGGCCCCTGCCCTCCCCACCTCCACCCATCAATCAGTATCACTCCAGATGAAATAAGTGCCCATTTTCTAATTTTCAAGTTTCCATACTGGGCAGAATATATTCCTTCTGTGACAAGATGTTAATCTTCAGGTGGCTACTTCTAGCAATATACTCTGCTTCTCTTTTCTGAACTGCATATGAGAATAATTTCTATGTATCCAAATTCCAGCTGTTTAAATACCTTTAATGGGAAATGTTTAAAAGTGGTACTAATACATTTCCATTTGTAGGAGTGCCGCAGTGCAACATCTGCCAGTATATTGCTGGATTTCACATGTGTGATTAATATAAGGCCACATTTCAAATCAAAGTCTTCCTCGTATCGCTCTTTATACATTGAGTGTAACAACACCTAGCCAGGCACCACAGTTGCAAGCAGCTCTTGCATTACATACATTTTGCTCAAATGTAAATTTACCTTGAAAAAAGCAAAAGACAAGAGGCGTTTGGCAAAAGAGGAACAGTTGGTTTAATTAAACACTTCAGCCAGGAGAACAGTTACAGAAACAGTGTTTGAGGACTGTCTCAATGTAAAATTGTTCTGAGTGGTGTTTTATACATTTTTCTGAGTAACAAAAACAATGTAACCATTCCTTTTTTGGTCAAGAGTGTAAGCAGTTGTCTTGAAGTCTTAAATGAGGTTCTGATAACAAATGCAGGTGGGACTCGACCTAGTGTGGGCAAAATGAGGGCCAGTCCAGATGTCCGGCATGAAAGGCACACGCAGTGTTCTGATTGGATATGTTTCTAACTACATGCAACATCTTACTTTATGGTGTTTTGGGCCTGTGCCTACCCCTCCAGCCATATGTGCTTTATTGTGGCCAGCCTCCTGGGACCATTGTGGTGTTACTGCGCCTATCAGTGGGATTGTTCAGAGTGCTGCCCCACCTGTGACCTGTCAATCAGTAACCTCAGACCTAAATCTTTAAGCCTGCCTGACCACACATTACTGTGGCGGGGTTCGTTAGACTTGGCATCCTTGGCGTGGTCTCCCCTAACTTTTTGTCTCTGTTTCCCAGGTTTTTGATGTGTTCTGGACTCTGTTTTTGCTGCTTTTGATACTCTGGGCACTTTACCACTGCTATTCAGTGCTAAAGTGCAAGTGCTCCTATGTAAAATGTATGTGTAAATGGCTTTCATTGATTGCTATATTTGATTTACTAGTAAGTCCTTAGTACAGTGCACTAGAGGTGCCCAGGGCCTGTAAATCAAATGCTACTAGTGGGCCTGCAGCACTGGTTATGCCAACCATATGAGTAGCCCTGTAAACATAGCTCAGACCTGCCACTGCAGTCTCTGTGTGTGAAGTTTTAAACCGCCAATTCACCTTGGCTAGTGTACCCACTTGCCAGGCCTAAACCATCCCTTTTCATACATGCAAGGCACCCCTAAGGTAGGCCCCAGGTAGCCCCCATGGGAAGGGTGCAGTGTATGTTTTAAGTAGGAAATATACTAATGTGTTTTATGTGTCCTAACAGTGAAATTCTGCAAATTCGGTTTTCACTGTGCAAGGCCTATCTCTCTCTTAGGTTAACATGGGGGCTGCCTTTAAATATTATCAAAGTGCAGGTTACCTTTGGGAGCAGATAGAAAGGTGGAATTTAGGGTCTTTGAACTCAGAATTTAAAAATGCATCTTTTGATAAAGGTTGTTGTGGGAAGCTGGTGCTGTATATTCTATATCAAAATGTCATGTATTGAGAGTCCAAGGGTTCCCCAGAGGCTTAACAAAGGCTAAAGTAGATAATACTAATGCTTTCTTTGGTGGTAGTGTGGTCAAGTAGTTAGTCTTATCAGAGGATAGTGAAAAGCATTTGTTGTACACACAGAGACAATAGAAGAAGCACACACTCAATGACTGTACTCCAGACTAATGTTTTGTATTTAGCAAAATACATTTTCTTAATTTATTTTTAGAACAACAAGATTCAAGTAGCAGGTAAGTACCTTAAAAGATTTTTATTTTAAACAGGTATCAACAGTACTTGAAAGAGGTAAGTAATATAGTTCTTGAAAGATTGGCAGTTGTCTATTTTAAAAATGGACACTGCAATTTCCAGAAACAGTTCCTGGGGGGGGAAGAAAAGTTAGATTGGTTTACAGGTAAGTGCAACACTTACAGTTTCAGTCTCCCCATCTTAGGAAGTCCACTGGTTGGAGTTCAAGTCAACCCCAAACACCCACCACCAGCAACACGGGGTCGTGCAGAGGTCAAAGATGAGCAATTTTAACGTGGGCTCCTATGGAAACAGGGGGTACTCGGAATCAGGCCTGCCTGCAGGTAAATACCCGTGGCTCGGAGGGCAGACCAGGGGTAATTGAAGGAGCACTGGAGGGGCTACAAGAAGGCACCAAACACACACCCTCAACAGTACAGGGGCGGCCAGGTGCAAGGTGCAAACAGGATGTCGGGTTTCCAAAGCTGGTCTATGAGGAGATCTCGGGGGTCACTCAGAGGCTGCAGGTGAGTTACAGGGGGGTGTCTCAGGCACACCACTGGTCGGACAGGTTGGATGGTCACCTGCTGAATGTGGCTGCACTGGGTGTTGGTTTCTTCAAGGCCTGGGGGCTGTGGGTGCAGTGTGTCTTTAGGCGTCGGATATCTTTATCCGGAGCTTCGCGGTGAAGGGGGTCCTCGAGATTCCCTCTGCAGGCTTCATTATGGAGGAGTGGAGAGGTCAACCCAGGGTGGGAACTTGCTCGCAACCACCTGGGGACCCTCTTTTGCTGGGTGGATCACCTGGAAAGGGGCCTTGGGCGTCGGGTGCACAGGGGTAAAGACTCATGCATCCGGAGTGAGGTCGGAGTCCTTTGTTGTTGGTTTTTCTTAGACAGAGCCGCTGGCCTCAGGAGGTCTTGGTACTTTTGGGTGCAGGGCAGTCCTCTGGAGTTGGGCAGAGGTTGCTGGTCCCATTGGATGCGTCACTGGTCTTTTGCAGGTTCCTTGAAGCAGGAGACAGGCCGGTAGGGCTGGGGCCAAAGCAGTTGTCATCTTCCTTCTTCTCTGCTGGGGGTTTCAGCTAAGCAGTCTTCCTTCTTCTTGTCAGGGCCCCAGGAATCTAGTGAGCTGGGTTCAGGGAGGCCCTTAAATCCTAGATATAGGGGCATTTTAGGGGTCAGAGGGCAGACCCTTCTTGTGCCCACTCTCTTTGGGGAGGGGGGCACACACCTAATCCTATGGGTCCCTATCCTCCAAACCAAGACGGAGGATTCTGCATGGAGGGGGTCACCTCAGATCTGGACACCTAAGGGGTGGTCCTGGCTGGTGGTTACTCATCCCTGTTTTCCCTAATTTTCCCACCGGACTTGCTGCCAAAAGTGGGGCTTTGTCCGGGGGCGGGCAGCTCCACTAACTGGAGTACCCTGGAGCACTGTATTCTGAGGCTTGAGCCCTTGAGGCTTACAGGCAGGTGTTACAGTTCCTTTAGGGGGGAGGTGTGAAGCACCTCAACCCAGGACAGGCTTTATTTCTGACACAGAGTACACAAAGGCTCTCACCCCATGTGGTCAGAAACCTGTCTGTGCTGTGGAGTTCGTAATGACAAACTCCCAGACCAAATACTCAATATGGCCATACTGCACTTACAAAGTCTAAGAATGGACATGGACACTGTAGGGGTATATTGCTCATGCAACTATGCCCTCACCTATGATACAGTGCACCCTGCCATAGGACTGTAAGGCCTGCTAGAGGGGTGACTTACCTACACCACAGTCAGTGGTTTATGGGCATGGCACCCTGAGAGGGGTGCCATGTCGACTTTGTCTTTTTCTCCCCACCAGCACCAACAAGCTGCAAGACAGTGTACACCTCTTTGGTGAGGGGTGGTGGTATAATAATTTCTGCAGTCCTTAGGGACATTCCCTGGCCACAAGGCCCTTGATACCAGGGGTATATATTACAAGGGACTTAACTGTATGTCAAGGTTGTGCAAATGTGGAAACAAAGGTACAGTTTTTGGGAAAGAACACTGGTGCCAGGGCCTGGTTAGCAGGATCCCAGCACACTTTCAATCAAAGTTGGCATCAAAACTAGGCAAAAAGTGGGGGGTAACAATGCCAACAGTGGCACTTTCCTTCAGTTGTTTTTAGACTGTGTGTTTGAAAATGCCACATTTAGAAAGTAGGCATTTTCTTGCTTAAACCATTCTGTGATTCTGCCTGTTTGTGGATTCCCTGTCTGGGTCAGTTTGACAGTTGGGCTGCTTGCACCTCTCCTGTAGACAGTGACACAAAGGGAGCTGGGTTGTAGCCTGCATATCCTGATGAGCCATCTGTGCTGGGAGGGAGAGGAGGAGTGGTCACTCACACCAGAAAGAGCTATGCCTGCCCTCACACAATGCAGTCTCCAACCCCCTGGTGTGTGTCTGGGGCCTGGGGCCTGACCTAGGGAAGGCAGGATCTCTCAAACAAGAGAGACTTTCCTTTGAAGTTTGCTTACTTCAAAGGCAGAAAAGGATATAAGTAGTGGACCCAAACCCCCTGAAAATTAGATCACTTTTGGATTCAAGAGGAACCTCTGCCAAGGAGTAGAGCTGAAGAGCTGAGGAGAAGTGCTGCCTCTGCCTGTGACTGTGGTTTGTTGGGTGTCCTGCAGTTGCTGCTTCTGCCCGTGAAAGGGGACTTTGTTGTGCATTCCTACTTGAGAAGAATCTCCAAGGGCTTGAACTGAGCTTGCCTCCTCTTGTTGAAGTCTTAGGGCCAGCAAAGACTTCCTCTGTCAGCACCTGGTCTCTCTGCTGAAACTCCTGCCCTGCCAAGTGGTGCCCTATCCAGTCCATGGGCCCTCAAAAAGTGAAGTTGACAGGCAAGAACTGAAAATCCACGCACAGGGCACTGCGGGGAAATTTTCGATGCACCTTCTGCAAAGCGGCTGATAAACGACACACCGCTGGGTTTGCAGCTGAACTCGACGCTCCACCTGCATCGCGGCTGGGAGATCAATGCATTGTGGCTGGAGAAACAATGTGCAGCTCCCACTTATGGAGGCAGATAACACCGCAAACCCCACGCAGCATGGTTTCCTGATGCGTCCCACCAGATTTTCCACGCATCGTCCCTGGGTGTCGAAGACAACCCGACTACGCGTATCTGAGATGCCACATCCAGAAATCAATGCATCGCTCTCTTGAGAGAAAGAAAAATGATGCATTGTCAATGCGACCAGAAAAGAAAATGATGCAAGGCCTCCCTGATGAGGAAGAAATCAACGCCTTGTTGCCTTTTCTGACACACACTCGCCTGTGCTGCATTATTTCTGACACTAACTAGGTACTTTCTGTAACATCAGCATTCTCACTGTTTTCTAAGTATTAAGACTCTTAGGCCCTCATTACAACCCTGGCGGTAAATGCCGCCTATTGCCGTGCTGACGGCCATCACCATACACTGACCATGGCGGTAAACCGCCACGGGAATTATGATCCACACAGAGAATCCCGCCACAATACAGACACCCCCACAAGTCCACCAGACCAAAGGTCAGTGATAAACTGGCGATTGCAAAACCCACACTACGACACCGACAGGAATACGTCCACAGTATCATGACCCACGAATCAACGCGTCGGTCTTTCAACCACGATAAACCATTGGCAGTACACACCGCCGTGCTCAAAATACACACACACTTACAAAACCACACAACAGTGGACAATTCAAAATACACACACATACACACACCACACCCACACACTCATACCACTATAAAACACACCCCCACATTACCCACAACCCCTTACAACAAAAAAAAGGGACCAAGCACAGAGAGACAATCAAAGAGCACACACTCACTCAGAGGCACAGTCACCATCACTCATACACCATTCACGCACATCACATCATCCACCCCAACACATCACCCCACACATCACATCATACACCCATCACATCACCCCACACATCACCTCACAAATATCACTCACACCACATCATGGCACCTCAAAGACACCCCAGATTTTCTGAGGAGGAGCTAAGGGTCATGGTGGAGGAAAGCATCCGGGTAGAGCCACAGCAATTCAGATCAGAGGTGCAGCAGATGTCCATTGCAAGGGAGATGGTGCTATGGCGGAGAATCATCGACAGGGTCAATGCCATGGGACAGCATCCAAGAACCAGGGATGACATCAGGAAGAGGTGGAACGACCTACGGGGGAAGGTGCGTTCCGTGGTATCAAGACACCAGATAGCAGTACAGAGGACTGGCAGTGGACCCCCACATCCTACCCCACAACTACTAACATGGGAGGAGCAAGTCTTGGCAATAATGCATCCTGAGGGCCTCGCAGCAGTAGCAGGAGGACTGGACTCTGGTAAGTCAAATATTTACTACTTTATCACCCCACCCTACCTGCATGCTATCACATACTCCCACCGTACCCTCACTCCCATCACTCCATTACCTCACATCCACCCCACCATCACAACCCACACATTCCAATTCCAAGCCCTGCATGCAACAACAATGCATGGACACCCATCACAGCTCTGCATGGACAACCATCACCACAGCATGCCCAGTAGAGAGACTCAACCAACCCTCACAATCAGCAATCACACAAGGCCAAGGCGACAGGGAAAGCACAATTCTATAAGAGAAACACACCCACTGCACAGGATGGCACACACAGATACAATAACAATGCATTTGCATCCCAACAGGACCCCTACCCAACGTCACCGGACAGGAGGTGCCAACTACAGCCAGTCCCCCACCCAGAAGAGGCCCACAGTGATGACAGCAGATCTGCACACCTGGATCACGATGACCAACCTGGCCCATCTGGGACCTCTGGACAGTCGGTTACCCTGCCCCAGTCCCAAACCACCAAAGAGCCTTCCCCCTCAGGAAACACCACCACAGCACCCACCCATCGGGCCCATGCCACTGTCCCCAGGACACATCAATCAGCAGTGTGTCTGACACTACAGGGACCCCAGGCAACCCCATAAACCCAGGACGATCAGGAACGGGGGTCAGTGGCAGTTGGCACACGGTTCAGGGTTCAGGGGACAGAGGCACAGGACAACAGGGAAGCTGGGAGGACTGCTGTGCGACAGGGGGAGGACAGGCCCAGGGAACCAACCCTCCATGAGGCAGTCTCAAACATCATGGGAGCATACCACCATTCCCAGGAGACCATGGGCACAGTACTGGCCAAATTTCAGGAGATCCAGCGGCTGCAGGAGGGACAGTACATGGGGATCAGGGATCACCTCACAAAAATCTACACCATCCTGGTCACCATAGCAGGGGTGCTGGCTGGTATGGGCAAGGTCACGAGGGAGGCAGTGGCAAAACAAAGGGTCCCTGACACTAGCCAAACCGAGGAAAAGCCTTCCACCTCCGCCGGCGCTAGTGGACATGAGGCCCTGCCACAGGACCAACAGGCCACCAGCACCCCACAACTGCAGAAGGAGAACCACCCTGCAAACGGTCCCTGCGGTCCAGGCAGGAGACAGAGAACATTTTCAAAACCCCTGCCAGGAAATAGGACCCACCTGATTGTCACCCTGCTGTCCCACTCAGTTACCCTATCCAACTTGAACTTTTATTGCTCCCCTTCCTATGCCCCCTCGGACAATGCACCTGTGATCCCATGAGACTCGACTCTACCATGGACCTTCCTCCACTATTACCCCAGCCCCTTGCACATACCCCTATACTTATTAGTACCTAAATAAACACCCTTGAAACAAATACCAATCAGGAGTCAGTCTGATGATTCAAACATGTAGTGGTACAACATTAGCAAAGCATTGCAAGGTATATGTTCATTAACTTATACCAATGTATGACCGTTGTTGGGCAGCAGTACACATAGCAGAAGCCTGAATGGGGTACACAGATCTGAAAAAAGGAAACCCAAAGGGAACAGACAGTGTCCATTGACTGAGGGTAAGAGGCTGCCATGTACAATGTCCTAAAGTATACTGAAATGTGAAGAGTTACAATCTCTTTCCTGTGTGTCACTGGAAGT